>NW_026571070.1:32814394-32906894 GCF_026225935.1 Boleophthalmus pectinirostris
TACTACTACTACTACTACTACTACTACTACTACTACTACTACTACTACTACTACTACTGCCACTACCACTACCACTACTACTACTACTACTACTACTACTACTACTACTACTACTACTACTACTACTACTACTACTACTACTACTACTACTACTACTTACTACTACTACTACTACTACTACCTACTATATATATGTACTACAAACACTATTATTACAACAACAGCTACTACTACTACCACCACCACCACTACCACTACTACTATTATCACTACTATCACTACTACTATTGTACTACTACTAATAATTCAACAACAACAACAACAACTACTACTACTACTACTACTACTACTACTACTACTACTACTACTACTACTACTACTACTACTACTACTACTACTACTACTACTACTACTACTACTACTACTACTACTACTATACTTGAACTAAGACTAGAATCTCAATAAACTTCTATCCTCATCTCTGCCTACTTAAACCACTACTACTATGATACTCTTATGACACATACTAGTACTACTGCTACTACTACTACTACTACTACTGCTTACACTACCACATAAGATTATACATGCCTTATCCTTTCATCTTGAAGTAGGACTAGAATCTCAGTAAACTTCCATCCTCCTCTCTGAATACATAAACTTGTTCATATTTTTGGCTCTTTGGGGTGATCAGTGCTTCCTGTAATTTGCTCTAATTAGTGCCTAGGCGTGATGTGACGACGAGGAGTACTGCTCGCACTAATTGAGTGTGTAAATCAAAGCACATTAGGTAGAATTCATCTCAGAAGTCCATCCCCGTTTTATAGCATCATTTTCTTTACGGTGAATGTCGAGTCTGTCCTCGTATAACTCCGTACCGCGCTCATTTAGACCCCGGTGTTGATCAGAAGCCCCACTGAAAATATATGAGTTTTTTTTTTTGGACAACTTTATTAGCGTTTCATCCATCTATGTCGGAAATTAGCGGAGACGGAGAAGAAGGAAGCTATTATTACAGTGGGGGCCGCATATAGAAACGTGGGAGATTAATATGAGCGCGGATGGGGGCCAGATGAGCATGACGTCAAGGGCCCCCAACCCCGGTCTTAAAGTGGAGGCATCTACACAGGGTTCGTGTGCAGAGGAACAAGTTTTCTTCAATATAATGAGGTCCAGAAGACATCCTGAATAGGCTGAGTTCACGTTCTAGAATTTGTCCAAGTTATAATTTCATATGAAGAGTTGGGGTCTAGAAGATTCTGTGGGAGATTCATTGTTTTTTTTTCTGCTCTGTTACTGAGTTAGACTTTAATCTGAGTTTTATTTCAACTAAATCTGACCAGAAAGAGCTGACTGTGCTGGGACCACAACAGCAAGTCCTTCTCAAATAACATTACAGTCACCCTTGTCAAACTCCTAAACAGGACCATGAACGCTCGGACTGATCACAGACTCCTGTCTGTGCTCTTTAAATCCGTTTTGTCTTTTTTTTCTTAAGTTCTCAGACCTTCTTAAAACATATTTCGCAGTATTTGCTATTGTGTGCATTGTGTCACCAAGAGATTCGCAAATGTTAAATGTTCAGTATTTGGCTCCACGAACTTGTCATATTATTGTTATGCCTTAAAATCCTTTCAGCTGAAAACGATCACATATTTGAGGTTGAATAATGACTTTTATATTGGGGGGGAAGAAGAATCATTCCTGTTTATATGTTCTGGGAGACAATGAACTTTGTGCCAGTTTTAGTTTCATGTGGACAGGAACAGTAATTACAGAGATAATAACCATAAACAAGGTCAACCCATCTGCATCTGACATTCTACAACACACATCTTGGATCACATCTTTTTGAACAGAGGAGAAGATATACTATCACTTCCGGACTATAAGCAGTTACTATTTTCACACACTTTGAACCCTGCAGATAATTTATAGATGGATTATTGGTTTATGGATGCACGTGCAGCCTGAGGGCAGAAAGAGCCACTGTCTGTGTGGTTCACTTGAAGTTACAGCGTTAGTTGTTGTCAGCACTGAAACAGTTTATTACTATGTGATAAAATAAGTTCTGATGCTAAATGATCATTAGTGAGTGGGATATGTCTTAATGACCTGTATGTGTTAAATGCAGGTGTGTGTGTAAATGACGAGAAGAAATGTCTCAAACTTCAGTAGGCAGACATCCACTCAGACCTGATCCATACACCTATTCTGAAATCTGCAGAAATCCTACAAGACATTGACATGATACAGACAGAACAGAGACTCTTTCTGCAGGAGACATGTGCAGTAGAGCCATAGTCTGTGTCAGGTGAAGAACTTTGTCAAGTGACATAGTCTGGTCTGATAATCTTTCTATAGATTTTTACAGACTAAGGCCTCCAGGGGAGGGTACAAGAGTGTTACAGGCACTGTTCAGAAACAAAATATGTACTGGTATTTAATAATAAAAAAAAAATCTTTCTGTGTACAATTATTCTGTGTAAATATCTCAAGTTACAACATGGACACGACTTACTGACAAGTGTATATATGTATATATACACTATATATATATATATATATATATATATATATATATATATATATATATATATGTATATATACACTATATATATATATATGTACTTTTTTTTCTTTGAAAATACATGAGTAATTTCTTGAACCACTACTTTGTTCATCTACTTGAGTAATATTATTTTGAAGTAACAAGTGCAATCTTGGGCTACTCTTCCCATTTCTGTTAATGAATGAAACAGAAATTCAACTTGGAAAATGTAGCACTATACTGACTGACCACAGAGACATCGGTGGGTCAGTGTTTAGAGTTTATACCCACCAACCCAAAGGTCCAACCTCTGAGCAGTGAATACAGCGACACTTCACCCACCCTGCCTAATGAATGTGCTGTGATTAGTGGTGGCTGGAGAGATCAACTTGGCAACCTCGTGTAGCACTTTGAGAGGCTCGTCAAGCTTGTGAAATTCTACCGGGTTACAATAAAATGGTAAAAATAAAATTATAAATACACACATTTCCTGTGAATTATTTGTGCAAAGACGGAAAGAGCTCACAAAGAAAAGGAAAATGTCTCTCGTAACAAATGACTCCATTGTTTCACCTGTGTCCTACTTCTGCCCACACCTCCTCCTCCCCCCCATGCTCGAGGTAGACCCCAGCTCACGTCCTGCGGGAATATGATGATGCCTGCTGCTTGGCTCATGAGCACGAGGGCAGCGCGTGTGTGTGTGTATGTGTGTGTATGTGTGTTCATGTGTGACAGATACTTATGACATGGTAGAGCGTGCGTCACTGCTGCGTATGGCCGTGCGTTTTTTACCCTTGAGTGGTCTGAAGCAGAGTGTGTGAGGAGAGTACGTGAGCCGGTTCATTTGTACTGTTAAATGTGCCCTGTTCCACTCCATTAGCTCTGCACAGGAGGAGAAGCAGAGACAGATGTTTGCAGCGACGTAATACAAGAAATACACACAAACAAGATCATAATAATAAAAAAAAAGAATGGATTTATCATTAAAGACGGGGTATTATACTTCTGGAGGGCATTAACTGCTAAAATATGAAGTATTTAGATCACCATGTAACCTTTTATTGTTTTGAAGATTCTATATTTGCCAGCAAACAAGATATTAACATGTTTAATAAGCTTGCTCCTCATGCTAAGTCACTTCCCCTTCAGAGTGACTTCACAACACAATCAAACAAGAGCACATCACATCAGGTTTGTCAAGTTGCTGTACAGTTTTGTATCTTGTTTTTGTACACTTCTGGAGAATTGTAATGTGAGAGCCAAGGAAAGATTGCTAAATTACTCAAACATGCATGGATGGCATCTAAAATGTCTTCAGGCAAGTTTTTGATAAGATAAGATGATCCTTTATTGTCTCCCATGGAAGAAATTTGTCTTGGGACAGGGGATCACAGCTTTATCACAAAGACAGGACAACACAACAACAGAAGCATCACACAAACATCCACCACAGAACATAAATAAATAAGAGACCAAGTAAGACCATGAGTGATGCACCAACAGGACCTTTAAGTCACTCTGTACAGGCAAACCCTTCACAGTCTTGTAATCTATTAATATCCCTTGATCTATGTGATGAGGAAACAATGTTATAACATGGTAGAAAGCTCCAAAAAAAAAAAAAAAAAAAAAAATCCTCCTGCTTAGACTGCGGCCTCTGCGACCCGGCCCCGGATAAGCGGAAGAAAACGGAATATATATATATATATATATATATATATATATATATATATATATATATATATATATATATATATATATATATATATATATATATATATATATATATAACAATGTGGGATCTAGAATCACACCCCCAACCTGTGAGTCAGTGGATCTGACTGCTCAACCTTTTTTTTTTTTTTATGTCAAAAGCAAGATTCGAACCACCAACCTTCAGATCTGTGGACAAAAGTTATACTATTACCAGCTGAGCTGCACTGTCACTCCTTTTTCGCTCCTTTTTCGTCCCTTACATGTTGTTCTGTATTTTAGCTCAACAAATGACAGTACAGTATATTCCTCTCGACTGTTGTCAGGGATCACATTGGTCATAAACAGGGACACCTGGGGCATTTCTTACATAAAACTGGGACATATCAGTGGTTTTGTATATGTCAGTGGGGACTGGGGACACACGGCTCAAAACTGGGACTCTCCCATGTGAACAGGGACATCTGGTCATTCTACACACCTTATTCAGAGCCCACCTGCTTTTGTCTCTAAATGCTCCTAAATTGAGCTGTTTTGTGGTGGCACTTCCAGTTAAACAGGGATCCCATCATGTCAGTGGAGACTCTGGGAAATGTTTTGTGTCTTGATTGAGTGCAAGATTTAATACAGCACAAGGTTTAATAGAGTGCAATATCTTACTTGACTGAATTTTGTTGTCTTGGTGTCCCTGTCATCTTCATCTTGCACCAATACTACGTACTTATTAATTTACTCAGTTTTTCTTTAGTACTGTGTTGTAAGTGTCCCACGTTCATGACGGCACTGGAAGGTGATCTCATTGTACATGTGTATAGTGACAATAAAAGTCATTCTGTTCTATTCTATATGAAATAAAGTTGGTTCATTTGTGTAAAATGTTCATTTTTCACGTGCACCAATGAGTCACACTGCACCAACTCTCTGGGAGCTTTAAAACGCCTTTATAGTTCGTACTAAAGTTATTTACTGTCATGATCGGCGGCTCCATACAAGATAATACAACCTGAATAACTCCTGGAATAAGCTGGATACAATATGTAACTTTCCCAAGTGCTTAAAGCGTATGGTCACTTTTCAATGTTTGTTCTTTTTCAGCACTCAATTTATTCATTAATTTATTTTTGTTTGAGCAAGGTACATTAGAAAGCATATATAAACATACATGCACACACTGTAAACCCAGACACTGAACTAACTCATAAGTCTTTTAAACTCTCCAGTCATAATTTAAAAAAGAGCTCTGAAATGCAAATCATATGAGTTCTAAACATTCATACATGAATTTAGTTCCATCTGGGATAGAATTTATGAGTTTGCCGTTTGTGTCTGTCATAATATTTGAGTTAGCTATGATTACGTCATGACGTCATTGAACGTTCTGTCTGCTGGACGCATGGAGTTGGAAAATTCAAGATGGCTGGCTGAAGCGGAGAAGATTGTGGCGCAAAATTTGTTAAGTATCTACTTTAAATTGCATATTTTCTGTCAGGTTCTTGTTTCTTGATCAAAAATAGAAGTATAACTTTATTTGTTTGCCAGTGTTTAACGCAGCTAAGTTCGCCGTTTCTGAGAACCTGTGGTGCTAGCAAGTTGAAGTCCACGTGGTGCCGCGGACCGCCGCAGATCAGCAATCTGCTCCCCTGATAGTGAAAACTGTGGCAGCACTGCCCTCATTTGTTACCGTCTTTGGTAGGTAAAACTTTTTATGCAGTTCAGATTGTGTTTGTAACAATGCGGTCGGTGCGGCAACTTCACATTTGATGAGCGGACTCGGGTAGCCGCCCTCCCCACTTCTCAAAGCGGCTCTGGGACTGGGACGTGCGCGCACCCCGTGCAAAACTTTCCATGTCCCGGAGCACATCACTTCAGAGCGCCGTTGCAGGGGCTTTGAGCTGCGGGGAGAAACGGCAAGCCCACACCGGGCTCTGATCCAGAATCTGAGGTGAGTGGTGAAGTCTGCCACTCCTAGACAGGTGATGAGCTAACTTACGCGGTTCTGAATGTGTGCGGAGGACAGGCGGGTTCTGATACTGCGTGGTGGTTCTGATGAAATGTAATTTAGGTTAACGTGATAACAAAATAATTTAAAATGATAGTAATTTGTTGGTATGGGTGAAATTTAGCATGCCAACAAACCACAAGTATACGCATTTTTACTTATTACTTGTTTTATTTACTGATTCTTCCTATCCACGAATTCAATTAAATGTTAATTACACAGTACTGAATTTATTTTTAATTGTGATCATGTGTTTTGCAGGATAAAGAGGAAGTTTGAAGTTTGATTTTGTGGTAAAGTAGAATAATTGTATATATTCTTCCCCTTTTTATATAAATGGTCTTATTCTCTTCTCATTGGTAATGTTTTGCATATATGTATTGACCAGTTTCCATCAGTAAAAGAAATCTGAAGAATCTAAAATCTAAATCTAATCTTCTAAAATGTTTTTTTAATGAAAAGTTTGATTGCGTATTAATATACTAATACTGAATTATGCTTATGGTACTTTTACATCAGTGCTGCTTTGGTGCTTAAGAGTTAATAATACTGATTGCTTTTCAAGTAAATAATATAATATTACAGGAACCAAAATAAACCAAAAAAACAAAGGGAAGTATTGCATACATTAACACACATTTTTCTTTTCTTTTCTTGCAGCAACACATTGGATCAGACGTTCACTGTCCAACATCTGCTTTTCAGTTATATGGCTGAGGTAAGATTTAATTGATTTCTGCAGAGATCAGGGGGATTTTTAAAATTGAGCAGATGTATTTAGTTTCAGCTTCTCATTGGAAGAGGCATGCAGACAACATTTGCACTTAGACGGCAGGAGATTGTCACTGGAGATAAAACAATAAAGGATCTACTGGCTCAATGGCCCGCCCTTAACATGGAGTCACAGGTACACTTTAAAAACAAACGTTTTTTGGTATGTCCAATTAGAAAATATAACTACTTGTACCCATATTTTGTGTTTTCAGGTGTTTGCGGAGTTCCATCGCATCACCAATGTGAATCTCCGCAATACATTCTACGCAGAGCTTGATCGTCATACAAAATCACTAGTTGCACTGTACAGGCAGAAGGCTTCTCACACAGGAAAGATTCCAGAGGCCCTGCAGAGAATCCTCAGAGAATATGATATGCAGGTATTAATTATATTCTGTGGAAATGTGTTTACTATCTCAGATGTATGTAGTACAGTCCCTGACAAAAGTCTTGTCGCTTATCCATTTTGTAGAAACAAAAGCTTACAACTTGACTTTAAATTAATCGATTGGTTTTAGAAATGTCTCATATGAAAGCTAAAAACCCTCCCAAATTATGCTCAATATACTAAAAATTAATTTGCTTCACTGGAAGAAAGATTGATAATTTTAATGAACACAGAAAGGTCAGATTTTGGAAAGACAAAAGTCTTGTCGCCTTTGTCATATGATGCACCCAATCCTAGATTACAGCCTCACCTGTGATCTGTTACTGATCAATCAATTAGTGTTTGTGTATAAAAAAGAACCCCAGCACACCAGACCTTCACATCAACTGCAACTTGACCTCTGACAACATGACTAAGATCCACCCTGAGACCAAAGCATTAATTATCAAGAGGCTGAAGACCAGATCCACTGCTGAGGTGGTGACACCTTCAATGTGTCTCAGCGTCAAGTACAAAGAATAAGAAAAAGATCTGAAATGACTGGAGATGTTTTTGACAAGCCCAGGTCCAGCAGACCCCGCAAGACAACTGCTCGGGAGGACCGTTTTGTTGATTCGAAAATCCAAGGCCAGCCCCTTTTCCACTGCAGCAGACTCCACCAGGCCTGGTCACCTCAAGTCCCTGTGTCAACCACAACAGTTTGTAGAATTCTGTCTCGAAATGGCCTCCATGGTCAATCAGTGCACAGAAACCAGCACTGAACAAAAGGCAATTAAAAAACCGTGTGGCATTTGCCAAGGCCCACAGCCTGTTAAAGGATGGACACTGGAAAAATGGCAGAAGGTGGATTTCTCAGATGAATCCTCGGTTGAATTCCATCACAGCCACCGCAAATATTGCAGGAGACCTACTGGAGCCACATGGATCCAAGATTCACCCAGAAAACAGTAAAGTTTGGTGGCGGAAAAATCATGGCCTGGGGTTACATCCATTATGGGGGTGTGGGAGACATTTGCAGGGTGGAAGGCAAATATCAATAGCTTAAAATATCAAGACATATTAGCTCCTCTTACATTCCCAACCATAAAAGGGTCAAATTTTGCAGCAGGATAGTGCTCCATCGCATATTTCTATCTCTACATCAAAGTTTCTCAAGGTGAAGAAGATCAAGGTGCTCCAGGACTGGCCAGCCCAGTCACCAGACATGAACATCATTGAGCATGTCTGGGGTAGAATGAAAGAGGAAGCATGGAAGGCAAAACCAAAGAATCTTGATGAACTCTGGGAGGCATGTAAGACGCTTTCTTTGCTATTCCTGATGACTTCATCAACAAATTGTATGAATCATTGTCAAACTGCATGGATGTAGTCCTTCAAGCTCATGGAGTCATACAAGATATTAAATATGGATCTCACAGCACCACTACTTCATTCACTGACGTTATGCAACATATTTTTGTATTTGAAGTAAATTATTTTTCAATTTTCTGTAGGCGACAAAACTTTTGTCTTGCCAAAATCTGACCTTTCTGTGTTCATTAAATGATCAATCTTTTTTCAGTGAAGCTAATTTATTTTAGTATATTGAGCATAATTTGGGAGGGTTTTAGCTTTCATATGAGACATTTCTAAAACCAATCGATTAATTTAAAGTCAGGTTATAAGCTTTTGTTTCTACAAAATGGATAAGCAACAGGACTTTTGTCAGGGACTGTATTTTAAAAGTAATTTTTTTTTTTTTTTTTTCAATAGGAGGAACAGGATATAAATTTGAGGCGCACACTGTCACTTCGTGCGCTTTCAGTCTACTTGAGAGAGGATGACACAGACTTTTATAAAGCTGTAATGTAAGTAATCTCAATATTAGAAAACTATGATTGACTGCTATTTGGTTATACTGTCATTTAATTATTATATTAAGTTTACTTTCTCTGTGATTGATCATTGTGAGCACTCTCATACTGATTGTAACACTTGTATTTTGCAGCAAGATGGTCAATCAGATGTGTCGGACTGCCCACTTGGTCTACTATCGTCATCTCCAAACCTGTTCATACCAGGAAATCTCTCAATTGTCATTGAAGGAAACGTCGTGTTTAGTCAGCTGTCGACTGTGCCAGAGGCATTTCTGCTGCTGTTTGGACTCATCTATGTCTTTAATATTGAGTATCCAAAAAAAACCTTGTGAACACTTTTAACCTTCATCCAGAATATTCTAGTATGTCTTGATGACAATTCTGTGATGAAACCATGCCTTCGCGCACTGAAAAATGAGCTCTTTAGAGATGTGTTCCCGATTTAAAAACATTCAAAGAGCAGTCACCTTAGTTTGATGCCACATTTTATTAAGTATGCTATATTTGCTAAAGAGAGATTTTTGTTTTTATGTTCCCTTTATTGTACAGACCTTAAGCACTTTAGCAATGCTGGGCCTAAATGAATGTTTGAAGTTTCAGAAGTATAACTGTGAAAATAGAAAACTATTGGAGATGATTATATTTGCCACTAAACTAGTGTAAAATGCAGGCACTTGTCTTGAAGACTTGAAGTTCTAAAATGTTTTTTTTTATTTAGAGTGAAGTTCCAAGTTTAACTCCTCAATTAATGTTGATTGTTTTAGCTTAATTCTCAAAAACTATTTTCTAAAGATTGAGGGTCATGGATATTGTTGCACTTTATTTTCCATGCACATGGCTTAATAACCATAATTGAATGTCAAAATCTCTGCAATACTGAAGACACTTAATGTGTATTAAAAACTATTTGTAATGTTAAGGACAGTTTTAAATAAATGTCCAAATTTTCAACCATGGATTGTTTGTCAACAGAAAAATTAATTTACATAATTATTTTATTTAAGTCTCATGAAACTATACAATTTTAGTTGAACAAAATTAATATATTGCATACAATAATTATAAACATTAAGTTATTTAAACGTAAAAAAACAAAACTCTAATCTTTTGAGTTTACTAAAAATTTAACTTTTACATTCAATTAAACTTAAAGATTTTTAAACATTAACTCAAACTTTATTGGGTAATAAGTTACGACATAATTTTTGAGTTGACTCAACTTATCCGGGTTTACAGTGCAGGTATATTTTTCTTTGTGGTTGTACAAACTAATAATAATGATAAAGGAGGCAAAATAACTCTTAGCCACACCTGAATAAGCTGGACACAATTTGTAACTTTCACAAGGACTTCCCAAGTGCGTAAGTTGTATGGTCATTTTTCAGTGTTTGGAAACTAATCAACACATGAGACTTCACCAACAGTTGTGCACTACTGGTTAAAAGAGAGAAACATACACACCGAGCGTTTATGAGACTGATGAATATAGAACACAATTAACAGCTAGAGACACAGCTGATGGAGGTGCTAACCAGTGCTAATGACACTGTGAAGGACTACGGGGGATGGAGCATTGAGTGTGTATACATGCACATCAGTATCCCGGTTATTAGCCATATCCCGGTTATGTCGGGATACTGCGTGTACATGTGCCCTGAGAAACTGGAAAACTCATATCCCTGTGACATGATCCCGGTTTCTTGACATAATCTTACAAATGCGCAAGAGAAAAAAAATTACTTAAATCAATTTAATAAACCAGGAAAAATACAATCCATGAGCTCCTTTAGCGTCGGAAGCTCTGGAGGTTTAACCAGCGGTGAGGAGCTGTGAGATCTCCCACAATCCACTGCACACATCAAACCCAACAGATTCTTCATGAAAATCTTCTGCATAAATAAACTCAACTTTACAACATCTAAACTATAACCACTATAGATCCACATCAGCCCGTTTGATCAGATAATTCAGCTTTGCTCATATTTGTTTACGTTTTACAGAAACAAAACTTAAGACCACATGGCTCATTTACATAAACTGTTAGAGCTGATAAAATCAGCTCGCTCCTTGTGCTGCTGATGTGGTTCACTTTATTTATGTTGGTCATTTTATTTATGTCATCACTTTATTTATGTTGGTCACTTTATTTATGTTGGTCATTTTATTTATGTTGGTCACTTTATTTATGTCGTCACTTTATTTATGTTGGTCATTTTATTTATGTTGGTCACTTTATTTATGTGGTCACTTTATTTATGTTGGTCACTTTATTTATGTCGTCACTTTATTTATGTCGTTACTGTTGTGGTGAAAAGGCTGGAAAGTGTCTTTTGGATGCATGTACACTCAACTTTACGTTGCAGTAACCAGGATACTGTGTATACATGCCACAAGTATCCCGGTTACTATTGGAATAAACCAGCTACAGTATCCCGATTTCTAATAACCGGGATACTGCCATAACCAGGATACTGAAACCGGGTTACTGCGTAAACATGCACCATGAAGAAACCAGGATACTAATAAAACCCAATCATAAGCGGTATACTGATGTGCATGTATACACACTCATTGTTTGTTTTACCTTAGACAGATCAACTTAAAGGAACAGTAAGATCTGTGTTTTAAATTCCATCCACAGTTGTACACGCTGTCACTGGGAATGATCAGGGCGTGTGGTGTGAGTTCGCTTGGGTTAAATCCAGAGGAAAGCGCAGACATCCCAAATGTGCAAAGCTCTTCCCCTCAGCACGAGCACTACACTTCCTTTAAATTAAAAAAAGCTCCGGTCTTGACTTCTAATCACGCTGGCAAAGCCTCGAGTGGCACAAATAAAACAAGCCGGTCCCCGACCTTCAGTTCAGGTGAGGTTATGGGGTAAACTTAGAGTCTCCTGATGGTTCTTTTTCAGCGCTGGCCCATTTCAGATCAGCCCAGATTTAAACCACTCACACACACACACACACACACACACACACACAAACACAGTCCACCATCACAACCATCTGCTACTGCAAACACCAAACAGCTCAGTACAGTCTTTCATACAGTATTCAGACCGTATCAGAACTCCAGTCGTCTTAGCCTGATTACAAATGCAACTTTTAGTAACTTTTAGTCTTGCCAAAGTACAAATATACAGTATATGCAGCTCTTGAGTGTAAAATACGGCCACTGTGTGTCATCTGCATCTAATTTGTTAAGTGCATTATTGTCTGATAATCAGGAAGTGCACTGTTATCATGCTATAAACTCATTTTGACACAGTGAAAATCAGGTACAGCACCTTTAACATATAGTTCAACAGAGAAGTGAAATAAAGTACTTTCAGTGATCATTTTAGGTGAGAATTTTTGTGCCTGTAAAATGATCATATAAAATGTAATAGTTACTAAGAGGAGCTTCAATACTTGAGTACTTTAAACTACTTTGCTGTGTGAGTTTTATCCTTTGGTGTCACTGTGCCTTCGTCTGGGCTCCGAGTGACCTGACCCGAAATGTGACGCTCCGAGGACGGGGGGAGAGAGAGAGGGAGGGAGGGAAGGAGGGAGGGAGGAAGGGAGGAAGGAGAGATGGAGGTCAGAGGTCAGCCCAGGCAGCACAAGTGCATCGTGGGTAAACGTTGGCATGATTCACGTGGACAGGCCCCAAAGAAACATGACACATCAGAAACAACTACGGTCAGCACTAAAATGAAGAAAAAGTACAAAAAATATTAGGAATATCCTCCAAAATACACACCAAGAATGCACTTTTAATTAGGGGTGTCAAATTATCGTGTTAATTGTGATTAATTAATTACAGTCATATTTAGTGTGTTATGTTTTTTAATCGTGTTAATCTCATTTTTAATCTCTAACTTTACTGTTTCTGTTTGTGAGTTGCTTTATTATAAAATCTGTTTTTATGTGTTGTTGGGACACAGTCTCGCACTGTGCAGTCCTGCTCCGCTCACTTCTGCAAAGAACTGTAATTTTCATTCCCGTTCCCGCCGCATCTGCGATAAACCTGCACACGTCTGATCTCTGAAAACATTGCGACACAAACATAGAACAGACTCACCTTCAGCATCAACATCTTCTGTCACAAAAACAACATCTATATTCCACTGAGTCGTGTCTTTTAGTGGAAGCTGAAGCGCATCAGTGCACAAGAGCGTTTTTTTTTTTTTTTCACTTAATTTATGCAAATGAGCCATGTGGTTTTAAGTTTTGTTTCTGTGAGACTTGTGCAAATCTGCATTAAACACATGATAATGTCAAACAGCTGATGTGGATCTAGAGTGGTGATGTTTATATGTTGTAAAGTTGAGTTTATTTATGCAGATTAGTAACAGTAATAATAACTATGATACTTATATAAAAACGTTAGTATGAAAATAATGTAATCATGAATTCAAATGAAAATACCTCAAGTTGAAGCTTTTCTCAGCAATTTTTAGGTGAGATTAAAAAGAGATGAATTGGATTAATTAATTACAGATCATAATTAATTAATCTCTCAATTTTTTTTATTGCTTGACAGCACTACTTTAAATTAATACAAAGTGTTAAGTAATTACTAACTAACACTGGAGTGCACTCACATGGACTGTTTTGTTTTGGCTCTCTGTACATTTGTGGAGGGGAAGATGTCTGCGCTTTTGTCTGAACTGGATTTGACAGAAGTTTGAGTCATCATCTCGCTCTGCTTTAGTGACGCTGTACATTTGAAAAGTCTGAGTTCTGGCTCAGAATCCTCAAAGAACAGCTCTGTTTATCACACTGTACCAGTGCTTCAGAAGAAAAGCAACTGTATACATATTTTCTGCTGATAAATCTATTCTTAGTCTGCTTCATAAAAGCACACATGTCATGGCACACCACACACGGATGTGTGGATGAAGCGCTGCAGTGGTGTGAGGAACACAGCTTCATCTTCAACGTGGAACAGACAAAAGAAGATTTCTGAGCCCAGATCTGTGACCAGCACAGCTCTGTTCACATCAGGGGGAGAGACACAGAGCAGGTGACAGGCAATAGTCTTTATATACAGTCAGTGTTGGGAAGGTGACTTTTAAAATGTAATCCCCTACAGATTACAGATTACATACACCAAAATGTAGCTTGTAACATAATCCATTAAATTACTTTAGGTGAGTAACGTAATCTGAATACTGTCGATTACTTGATATTGTCATGTTTTTTGTTTTTTTTTAAACTACATGAATGTACCAACCACATCCTGAAAATTCATGTTTGTTTTCTTCAAATTGTCTGTTGAGCCCAAGTCTCCATGAACAGACTTTTGTTTACTGTAGAGAAGCAAAGACAAGGATCTTAACATAAGATGTTTTGTCTGTAAAAGAAAATAAAAAAGCCCAGACTTTACTTAATCAAATTAAAAATATTATTGATAGAGAAATTATTTTTATAGGAGATCACTGCTGCCTGAAATTCTGTCCACCCTAATGTTAGGGTCATATTGTTTATAAAAAAATAATAAATCACTGTCAGTACAAAGATAAAGGTGCCAGCCCAGTAAAAATCTGTAATATTTTATGTTTTTTTACTCAAAATGATACAGAATCAGATTTTTAACAACAAAGATTATTAATGACCTCGTCCATTGTGTGACTGATGCCACCAATGTTAACAAGACGTTTACGTAACTCTTTTGAGTGGGTTTCCGGTAATGAATGGAATTACAGAAATTAGTAAAAAAAAAAAAAAGTGATTAGCCCAAAATGTGACAACAGGAAAAATACCGGCATGTAATCCATTTATTACCACTCACTGAAACAGTAACTGTAACTGAATACAGTTACTCATAATTTGTACTCTGATTACGTAACTCTGGTGTAATCTGTTACTCCCCAACACTGTATACGGTTTATATATAGAGTCTATGCCTGTAAGTACAGGTGTGTAGAAGAGTCTGCTCAAGAATCTGTCTGTGTGCCTACATCGTTCACAATGCCTGAGTTACATGGAGTGGATCCAAATGTCATGCTCATGTTTACAGAGCATGTGTTTAATCCATGTTATTCTCTGCTCTGTCCTCTTGGTTTGGAAACCTGTCACTCAGACTTAAATCACACATTTTTACCTCGACCAAAAAAGCAACTACAATAATTATGTATTGATCTACTAATATTGGTATTGACTGAAAACTGGGCAGAAAGCGTCCACTGATCCAGCTCCCCCTCCTCAAAGTCTGAGCTCATGCGTCAGGGAGACAGTCACAGCCTCCAAGTGAAAATGAACACACTCAAATATTCTTCTGTACCATTAACAACCATCTGCTAAACTCAGAACAGGCAACGATAAAAGTGAAATGACAGTGCAGCCCCTCTTACACACCGGCTCTATAGGCGAGTTTCATTGTTGACAAAAGCGTGCGTTGCATGCTGGGAATTATTTTGGTCGGAGACAATAAACACTAATTCGATATGACGGATGGAGCGAGAAAGCAGGTAAAGGGTATTGATCCTGGTTATTTATCCACTCTAACAGCAGAGGACCCAAGACCATTTGACCAGAAACTGGTCATAAGCATCGATGGAGCCAAATCACCCTTTTCAACCCCGACAGAGGTGGACCAAACCAAATTTCTGGTCAGAATCGCCAACTACCTGGACAAATATTCACTTTGGTGATATCCACAATGACTTGGTGGAAACTCCTGGGCCATTCACAGCAGAAAAGATGAAAACCTCCAAGAGTCTCGATGTGTTGTTGAACTTGTTGGAGTCCACGGTTTGTTAGGATCTTCTACGTTTGCTCTGCGGATGTTTGAAAGTCGTTTAATTCACCGTTAGTGGTTCTTTTCACTCAGAATACGAAAAAGACATTTTCCTTCTTCCGTGCTTCTATTTGTGCGTCCGATAATGCAGCAGGAATTTACCATTATCGGGGATAAATATGCGAGGTTACGCACTGTGTTTGACCGCTATCCTGTTTCTTGCCTCCGACCAAAATATTTCCCAGCATGCAACACGGGCTTTTAATAACAATGACGTCAGCTGAAACTCGCCTATAGGAAATGTGCAATCAAAACTGCACATACACACTTACACACACGTATAGATGCATATTGCTCGTGTTTTGTCGTGGAGAAGCTGCAGAAGGAGGCTCTCTGTATTTGTGGAGGGGAAGCTGTCTGTGCTTTTGTCCCTGCTGATGTGACAGGAGTGTGATGGATCTTCTGGCTCTGCCGTGGTGACACTGTACATATTGGAGATGGGCTTTAGTTCCTGTTCTAATCCTCACAAAGCTTTAACCCAAAAAAAATATATATACATACATATGCTGCCACAGATCGTATAAGACCAGGACGATGAGAGTGCAACACGTCTCCATAAACAGTAGAGTAGTCAACAAAAAACAACAACTCAAGTGACAGTGACATTACTTCAAAATAATATTACTCAAGTAGAAGTACATATCCAATAAGTTTATGAAGTAAGAATAAAAATATTTTGGGAAAATTACTACTCAAGAGTAACTTAAAGAGTAACTGTCAGCATAATATATAATATAATATAATTTTAAGGTAATAATCTGAAGGTCAAAAGATAAAATACTGCACAAAATCTGGTGTTTTCAAAGGACAGAAACAAAAATGAGACAAATTAAGTCAGATCTGAAGGAGCTGCAAGAAACACAAATGTTCAAATCATTTCATTTTGTCACATTAAGATTTTGTCACTTTAGACTCACTCACAGTGGAAAGAGAAAGCACAACTTTTACTCAAGTAACAGTACTGATACTTCAGTAGTAGGAGTAAAAGTATGCTGCTAGAAAATGAATCTGAGTAAAACTTCTCTAAAAGTTACTTGAGTAAATGTAACTGAGTACATATTACATAAAGTGTTCTGACTCCACCAAGTCCTCCGCAGACACCAGCTAAACTGAAAATAGTGCAGAGTTAGAGTGTGAGTGACCCCTGTGTGACCCCGGCACAGAGGGGACAGTCTGGTCTACAGATCCAACATGACACAATCCACTGTCCAAGCCCCACAGGAACATGTAACCTTAACCTCCTCTTGAACCGGGACATCCCACTGCTCCCCCTTACCCCTCACAAATGAAACTTGACTCCAGGCTAAAGTGGTGTTGTGTTTGTTCACAGGTGGTGGCCCCGGGCGTGTTCCTGCGTGAGCTCTGCACTGGACTCATTATGTGAATGAAAACGAGAGACGCACAACTATACTCACATTTTTACAATGTTTGTGTTTTAGGACTGATTTGAAGATTTTACTGATCATTTTTAAATCTCGTTTAGGTCAAGTGACATTTCAGAATTTTTCACCCCGTACGAGCCTCCTGCTGCTGCACATCCTCCGGCAGGTCCCTGTGGTCCAGACTCCAGATGATGGAGCCTTTTCAGTCCAGGGAAATAAAACGACCTGCCTGAGGAGATGAGGCTCACACCATCAGTATCATCTTTCAAATCACTTCTTAAAACCCATTTTTATCGGTCTTAGCTTGATTTTATTTCTCATAAAAAAAAATAAAAAATCTATTTCTATTATAATTAATTGGACTGTTTGCATCATTATTTGTTTTTGGATGCTTGCTGTTTGTTATTTTATACTATTGTATAAAATGTATTCAATTAACTTGTATTGTTCATTGCTGCTTGAAGAGCACTTTGTAAACCTTGTTTGTGCTTTATAAATAAAGATGTATTATTAAATAAAAGTACTGTTACTACAAATGTGTACACCTTAAGAAGTAAAAGTATGTATCAAGTAAGAGTAATATGTAAAATGAGTTGTGTTAAAGAGTTTGTGAGAGCTACAGACGAGTTTGACAGATTTAAAACCTCTGTCCTTCTTCCACAGTGTAGAATCTGAGGGAACAGTGCAGTAATAACAGTGGCACTTTTTAAAAAATTATTATTTTAACAAGAAAAATCCTATGTGTACAAGCAGTATTTTAGTTGTGCTGTAGGATTTAAATGTAGTTATATAATAAAATCTCACTTTATGATGCTATGTTTGTTCTTGTTTGAAGTAAAGTTGTAAACATTTGTAAATGAATACACTGTTTTTAAGCTTCTACACGGGGGTCATAATGGGGTCAACTAAATCACATGTAATTTTATAGAACCAGAGAGAGGCCAGTGTGAAGTTCCATTCTCTTTGACATGCACTTGACACATACATAAATATAGTAAATATAGAGCCACAAATGCTCAGGTTTGTCCTGCCTAACATACAGCACATGATAAATGATTCATGACATTATATTACCATGGCACCTCCTCTCTCCTTCTGTAGTGAAAGTAAAACACTGTGGAGTGTTTGAACATGTCTCCTCAGCACCTCAGGTTCAGTCCAGTGGAACTAACAGTCTGTGGACCTGCCTGGTTCTCCTTTAAAGTTTTTTCTAAGTATGACCTGGTTTGGTAAATAGTACCTGTGGTCAAGATGTATCATAGTTTTACATCAGTTAAGTAATAGTTTGTGGGGAAAAAGTACAAAAATACAAGAAGTAGCTCTGGGTTGTAGAGCAATATCCCTCTGCCTGCATCATCAACACAGAAAACTCCATCTAAAACCGACAATTTACGCACAAGGAAGGATTTATTCTGTAAGTTTAAACCTTCAGATTTTGCCATTTGATCCTCACATGAGTTTCTCTCTTGTGTTGCCAGTTTCAAAGCAAAAATCCAGTTGGTTTAAACCTAAAATGTCTCTCTCTGCTCTGAACAGACACCCCTAAACCCCAGTGCAGTCTCTGCAACTCAGGGAGGGACTTCTGGAGGTTCTGAGCTTTGAGATGAAGTATGGTCTGTCCAAATACTGAGAATGAGACAAACTTGTATTCTATATGAGGGCTAGAGCATTTTAAGGGGAGCCATTTATCAAGACAGAGCATGCACTGACTGGTTTATACTGGAATATTATCTCACTTATACCAAGATTTTTTCCCCCCAGATAGTTATTTTTAGGAACCTGAACTTTAGGATCCACAGATCATAATAACAATAAGCCTACAAAACCACAGTTCAGTTTATTTATGTATCATGTCTTTGTACAATTACCATAACTATCTGTCTAATTCTGGTTGTTTTGGGTTTTTTGTGTAGTCCTTGTGTATTTCCAGATCTCAAACTCGGCTTAACACAAACCGGACTTACGTAGGTGGAGGATTTTTACCAATTATGCAGCTGCTCCTTCACATTGGTCAGGAGAATGTTATTAATTTTCATGTCTGTATGGAGGATACCAAGACCTTTCAGACCTTCAAAAGTCATCAGCAGCTGTTTTGCGAGTGGTTGGATGTCGCTTGGTGCAAGAGGTTCCCATTCTCGGCTTTGGATCAGGTTCATCTCCAGCATTTCAAATACCAGACAGGTGAGGCCTCGATGTTCGAACCTGCAGTAGAATTTCACCAGGTTGTTGGTGTGGGAGTCCAGGACGCGGAGAGCTTCCAGCATGGACACCTCTTTGTCAGCCGCCTTGATGGCGTTGGGGTCTTTGAGGATCTTGACTTGATCTTGAGTGATGTCTTCTATTGTTAGTGTATCTGCCGTGGTGAAGATTGCTGTCATGTTTTTCAGGCAAAAAGGAGCGAAGTCCTTACGTCTTGCACGGTCAGAGTCAACTAACTGTGTGAGAAAGTGACCGTCCTGTGGCAGCCCAGCACACACACACACACACACACAAATAATAATAATAATAATAAAATTAAAAAATCCAAATATATAGAATGTAAGTCACATGACATTTAAAAAAAAAAAAAAAATGTTTTAAATTCTAGAGAGGAGAGAATAATAATGAGAGTATCAGGGTAACACAATAAAACAAATAGCATTTTAAAGGAAGCCATTTATTTTACAAAACATATGTGAGCAACAAAAGACAACTCCACAGATATGTTTGGATGAGTAAGTAAAATAAGTACATTTTATCGTTTTTTATTACTGCATTATCACTTAATGCAGAGTGTCCCAGAAACGAGCTTCTGTCTCTCTCCAATATTGGACTATTAATACACACGGAGATGAAGGGGAAGACGAGGAGAGGCTGTGGACCCCTCCCAGGGACACGGGGGTGATGTGAGGTGATGTGAGTGATTGTGGAGCACTGACCCCAGGGGACACAGCTCTGATGGCTCCTCGTATATGTCCTCTCTGCACCACACTCCCATATAAAAGCAAGGACACAGGACGAGAGCTGATATCACAGTGGACACCTTGGGAGACGGCCAATAAAGAGCTGCGCTGATCAGGAATTACACTTAAGAGGGCTGTAAGCAGGAAGAGCCTTTGTCAGTGATAAGCCCATCAGTGTAGTGACGAGACACACCACAAGCTATTGTATGAATTTATTTGTCAGTTTGCTCTCTTCATGTAGATTTCACCTTCACTGAATAATCTTGCATCTATAGATTTAGATGTTTGTTTTTCTCCCACAGGGACAGACACACACCAAACCTTACACTCTGATACATGACCAGAGTGTGGCACATCATGCAGAGGATGTGATGATCGAATTCTATGATTTATTTAAGGTTTTAACTCCAAAATGTGACTCTTTACATAACTGATCAAACTTCCTTGTCAAAGCCTGATCCTGTCAGATCTGAGGAGCTCAGCAGGACCGGGTCTGGTCAGTGCTTGGATGGGAGACCACTGGGAAAATCAGGTGCCACAGCAGGGCACCAGTGGTCATAGTGTCCTTAGGCAAGACACTTGGCACACCCACATTGTCTAGTATGATTGTAGTGTGTGTGTCACTTCTGTCTGTTTACCCCAGGGCAGCTGTGGCTACAATTGCAGCTTACCACCACCGAGGATGGAGTGAATCAACAGTGTTGGGAGTAACATGTTATAGAAGTAACAAATTACTGTAATGCGTTGTTTGTTGCTGTAACGCAGTAAAGTGGCACTACAGGGGAAAAAAATATATAATATTTCACTTGGTACAAATGTCAGTAAAGCAGGTTACAATGCTTTTTTAACCTGGATTGAAGTGGTGGGTTTTTTGGTTTTCTTCATACAAATTCGCTATAATCACTGCCATATCAGCAGCGGTGAAACGTCGAAGACACGCCCGAGTAGAACGCCAGATAACCGCGGGCAAAAGGACCGACGCAGAGCTACAGTTAGCCCCGAGGAGCTTGGAGACAGGGTGTCTGCAAGGTGCGATCTTCCAAGTTCTTGTCCAAGATTAGTCCTGTTTTCGTCCTGTTTTCGTCCTGGTTTAGACCTGGTTCAGTTCAGGTTTAGACCTGGTTTAGTCCTAGTTTAGTCCTGGTTTAGACCTGGTTTAGACCTGGTTTAGACCTAGTTTAGTCTTGGTGTAGTGCTTGGTTCAGTCCTGGTTTAGACCTATATTATTAGGTTCTTTGTTTCATACGTGACAGTTTGGACTGCTCACTAGCAGTCTTCCTCACAGTGATCACGTCATGTTTCTGTGTCGTGTCGCTCAGCTGATTTAAACAGGTTTTGGTGCTGTCTTCCTACCGGTGGAGGCAGGACGACAGCGCCATCTGCAGAACCACTTCCTCAGGACAGTATCCCAGGTGTGTGAGAGTAAAAAAGCAACTGGTCACAGCAGCATCACGTGACCACTCTGAGGAAGAGCGCTAGTGAGCAGTCGAAATTGTCAGGTATGAAACAAAACTCTAGGACTGATAAAAGAACCTAATAACATAAAATATCGGAAGACCAAATGAACCTTATTGGACTACTCGTTTAGACCTAGTTTACTCCTGGTGCAATCCTGGTTTAGTTCTGGTTTAGTCCTGGTTCAGTCCATATACGGTGCAAAAGTTGAGCATCTTCGCAGTCATTTTGGTGAGAGTTCATTAAAAATAATACAATAGTCATGTAATGTTTTACATTTTAAATACAGTAATATTGTAATGTAACAAATTACTCTGAAATGACAGTAATAAGTCATAAAGAACACATTACAGTTTTAAAGTCACTTGCCCAACAGTGTGAATCAAGCACCAGATTGTAAAGAGTGTGTGGAAAAGTGCTGTATAAGACAAATGCATCAGTGTTATTCATTATTTCATTTCAGTAAAATCTAATTTCAAATACTAAACAAATCCCCCTTTTTCTATTTAATACATTAACAAAATGAAGCAAGAAATTCAAATTGGCTCTACCCAATTTCCAAAATTTTCTCTCAAACATCAGCACTTTTTGGCAGTTTTTTTCATGCCTTAAGCCAAATGCTTCATTTTAATATGAAAACATTATGTGTTTTTTTTTTTACTTTATTTTTTTTCCCCTTTTCATCCGCAGTGTCTCGTCTAAACTAAACCAGCTCCTCTCTCCATCTCCAGGCTCAGATGTTGGCACTCAGACTTCTACAGTAAACTGTCCCTCTTGTCCTTATTACAGAGAAACCTTGTACAGCGCAGCACAAACTATTACGGGAAGCCTGCTCCCAAAGTCTCCAATCAGCGTTTTTTTTAAGACTTGCCGCTGTCAAAGTTTGAGGTCAAAACAAAACTCTGATTGTCTGTATTGGTGGAGACAAACACTCAGACGCCCTTCACTGTTCACTTCAATAAAACTTGTCCTAACCCTGCTCTTCCTCACCGCAGCAGCACAACATCAACCTCCTCAGACGCTCCATCTCCTCCTCTTCGACGTCATTTTTACAGAATAAATTTTTCATTCTCTTCTCTTCATCAAGTAATAAAAAGTGTCTGTGTGCACAAAGCTGAATTGAAATCTACAATTTTAATTCATTTGCAAATTGTGTCTCCGTGTATGATCTGAGACACAAAGCTCTGGCTGACAGAAGCTCTCCCGTACAGAAGAACGTTCAGAATGATACATCACTCCACAGACAGGAGCTGGACACCTGTAGGGAGTGTGATGTTTGGCAAGTGTGACATCTGTAGTGAACATGCTACCGCAGGGAACGTGATTTTTGCTGTATCCTGGGGCTGGACACCTGTAGGGAGCATTATGTTCGTGGAGCTGGACACCTGAAGAGGACATGATGTTAGCTGTAGCACAACTAGAAGCTGAACTGCAGATTTGAGCACTTGTAAGGATCACATTGTGGACACCTGAAAGGACACGAACTTAGACTTAGACAAACTTTACTGATCCACAAGGGAAATTATTTGGACACAGTAGCTCACACATCACAATATAATATAATAACTTCTAAAGAAGTAGTAAAAAGATAGTTATCTGTGATATCTGTTACATAAAAGTGAGTCGTTATACAGTTGTAGGGAGTATTATCTGTTACATAAGGGTGAGTTAGTTATACAGTGAGTGTAGGTAGAGTATTATCTGTTACATAAGGGTGAGTTGTTATGTACAGTTGTAGGGAGTATTATCTGTTACATTAAGGGTGAGTTGTTGTACAGTTGTAGGGAGTATTATCTGTTACATAAGGGTGAGTTGTTATACAGTTGTAGGGAGTATTATCTGTTACATAAGGGTGAGTTGTTATACAGTTGTAGGGAGTATTATCTGTTACATAAGGGTGAGTTGTTGTACAGTTGTAGGGAGTATTATCTGTTACATTAGGGTGAGTTGTTATACAGTTGTAGGGAGTATTATCTGTTACATAAGGGTGAGTTGTTATACAGTTGTAGGGAGTATTATCTGTTACATAAGGGTGAGTTGTACAGTTATAGTGTTAGTGTAGCTGTAAATGAAGAGATGAGCAGTGGGGAGAGGAGGAACACCTGCATGTACCTGACAGGACCAAGGAATAGCTGAAAGAAGCATCCAGGGCGCCACAAACACATACTCTCTGATGCTTTTCATAGTACTACAGGAGTACTACAGGAATACTGCTAGTACTCTGAAACAGCATGTGTTCACTAAAAACAAATACTCATTTTCACAGATATAACAGGGTGTAAATCTGAATATTGTGGGTCTTGGCTGACATGCCTCTTCATAATCTCGTGGTGGTTGGAGACAGACCGAGGTGGTGGTCTCTTGATTTAAAAAAGAGGACCGGAGGGTGTGTTCCAACTCCAGGGGAATCACACTCCTCAGCCTCCCCGCTAAAGTCTATGCCAGGGACTGGAGAGGAGAATCTGGCCAATAATCAATCCTCGGATCCAGGAGGAGCAGAGTGTTTTTTATCCTGGCCGTGGAACACTGAACCGGCTTTATACTCTCCATCGGGTGTTCGAGGGTTCATGGGAGGATTAGGCAAAGCTCTCAATTTACTGTCAGTCTATGTTCCTTCTCTCACCTATGGTCATGAGCTCTGGGTAATGACAAAAAGGACAAGATCGCAGATACAAGCGGCCAAAATGAGTTTCCTCCGCAGAGTGGCTGGACGCTACCTTAGAGATAGGAGCTCAGTCACATGGGAGGAGCTTGGAGTAGAGCCCCTGCTCCTCCATGTCGAGAGGAGCAGCTGAGGTGGTTTGAGTATCTGTTTCATGCTCCGGAGTGCCTTCCTTGAGAGATGTTCCAGGCACGTCCCACCGGGAGGAAGTCCCGGGGAAGAGCCAGGACACACTGGAGGGACTGTGTCTCGGGCTGGACTGGCAATGCCTGAGGAGTGGAGGAAGTGTGGGAGTCCTTGTTTAGACTCCTGCCCCCACGACACGGAACCGGATAAGCGGAAGAAAATGGATGGATGGATCTAAAGACGGAGTAGATCTAAACCAGGAACTGATGCATTTACAATATTCTATGGCTGAACAAAAAAAACCCAACAACTATATTTTAAAATTTACAAAAATAACTTTTTTTTTTTTTTCAGTCATTTTTTTACAATTTCAATATGTGGCGCAAATATAAATGAATAAACAATGCTCCAATCTGCATGTTAAGTGTTACACAACCTGAACCTCCATCTGAACCGTGGCACTCAAAGCCATCACTTAAATGTAAGAAATATGTCACAAACTGTATGCTCCTTCATTATTCATGCACTCCAGCTTAATGCTCGTACTTACATCTTTCCTTCACCGCATCGGGGTCGACCACTGTTGGAAATATTTCAACGTACATAAGCCGGATAAGTGTCAAAAAGTCCATGAAAGCTGTTTGTTTTTGGAGTTTGGTAAAGGTTAAATTCTAATGGAGAGAAGGATTTTAGCCTATAGGGGCAACTGTCAACTCTCATAACCTGATTTATGTCCAAGCAGAAACCCAAGAGGTGCAAACAGCGGCTGGGAGGCGTTCAGGTGCGTCTAGTCATTTAGCATTGGCATTCAAACGCTGCCGCTATGATTTCTGGTAAAATCATCTATCAGAGGTGGTAGAACTGCCAAAAAATGTAGTAAAAGTAAGATGAGCTTCACTTCAGAATAATACAACTTAAGTAGAAATACAAGAACTGGTCCAAGAAATGAGAGTCAAGAGAAACTGTCAGGACATTACATCAATTGAAGTGATTGCAAAAGACAAAACATGAAATGATCTGAAGCCTGGTTTTGACTTTTGGGGCTCCATGACCCTGACAAACCACAGCTGTGAAGTGAAACCATTTCAGGAGACTTCATCAAGAAGCTCACTGAGAGAAGAACAAGGGTTTGTAACACTGTCAACAAAGCAAAGGGTGGAGACTGAGCTTTTGGATAAAAAAAAAAAAAAAAAAGTAAATAAAACACGGGGAAAAAAACAATATCTAGATGAAGTTAAACTGACTTAAATTAAGAACATTTGACTTTGAGTCGATTCAACGTGACAAGTCAAATGATCAACCAGTACAATAAGTGTGTTTTTCTTAATTCAAGCAACATTCGATTTTGTTGCTTGTTTCAAATGCAATGTGTTGTTTTTTTTTTCTTATTTTAAGTGTAGCAAGATGTATTTTCATATTTTAAGTACTAAAAGTCTTGTTCCATTGGTAGAAGTGAAATTTACTCAAACCATGATAAAACTTTCTTAATTTAAATCATCTTAACTTGACTAGATTATGTTTTTTGCTGTGAAGGCTTTATTATTATTATTATTATTAAGGAGTTATTCCACTGTTTTTGTTCACTATATAATTCCATACATCTTACTTCACATTTGATGTCTTCTATATGTATATGAAATGTAGAACATAGGAAGGATAAAGGAAAAACAAACAAACAAACAAACAAAAAACATTAAATGAAAAGGTTGTGTATGTCTTTGTGTATTTTTGCAGTTTTGTTCTTATGGTCTCTTGTATACAAGTAGCGCTGACAAATATTTAATTAATTATTAATTAATTAATCATTGCATTTATATAGTGTCTTTCAAGATACCCAAAGCTCTTTATAGTCCATTATTCATTCACTCAACACTTGTATCATTACATTTCTATATTTTACTTTTACTTTTATATACTTATGCCTTATTTGACACCAGTCTCTTGCTAGTTTTGCTACTTATTTAGAATGTATTATTACTGTATATGTTGTTGTTGTTATATTATATTGTGTGTCCTGTGTCCAAATAATTTCTCTTGTGGATCAATAAAGTTTGTCTAAGTCTAAAGGCCGCCACACGACAGGATTTTTCAATCTTAAACGATTTTTAATGTGTGACAGAAAGCCCACACCACAGACACAAGGAGAATCTTATGAGACTTAAAATCTCTGATCACAAAGAGATACAAGATAAAGATAAAAGTCAAAACTGTGTTATTATTATTTGTGAAATGTGGTGGAAAACTTCAGATACAGGATTTTTAAAGCATAAACGATTGGACATAAAGTTCACAGGAAGTAGAGTCACTGTCACTAATCTGCAGTTTCAGTTCGATCTGTGCACTGTGTGGATGTAAACAGACACACGTGAGGAACTACTCCCACCTTTTTACTTTTAAACGACTCAAAGTGGATTCACACTTCGTCTCATTTCATTTCTATGGACTTGAGAGGTTCTTCTTTATTTTCAATCATGCTCACGACGCAAACCTGGTCACTTCTCCTTGACACTCAAATCTGCAGCCTCAGCAAGTTCAAAACTAAGTGCGTTCAGACTGTGAAGTGTTTCATGTGATCTGGCTCTTTTCATGACAGTCTGAACCACACAGATCCGATTTTTTTCAAATGTGACTTTAAAATACATATCCAGGTGACTGCAATGTTATCAACTGTACACAAACGTTCTTCTCGTCATACGAAAACTGTTAATGAACTCTGTGTCACTGAAGCGAAGCACATCACCACTCACTGGCTACATCTCCACATCACACGTTCCCTTCAACCTACTGTCCGCCAAAAACCTTCCTGCGTAGTTCACGTCTGGTCGGTACGAGAGGAACTTTAAAATCTCCAGTGCACATGTGGGACACTTTTGGGCCTTTTAAAGTTCACACAGGGGATCACATACAAGTTGCATTTAATTGGAAATGTGAACGACCTTGCAAAAACATCGGATTTCACAAAAAAAAAAAATAAAATAAAAAATCTGAATTGAGCATTAAGCCCTGCAGTCTGAACGTAGCCTAAGTGTCCAAATTTTTGAGTGGTAGTGTATGATGTCATTTTTATAAGCAGAAAGCTGTAAAGTTTTAGTTTTTAATGAAATGACTAGAATACTTTGACTAGGAGAAGGGTCTGGCAGGTTTTGGGGACTTGGATGATTTGAAGTCAGTTGTTTAGCGCACTCTGATTTCCCTGTGAATGTAACTCGAGTGACTGGTCAAGTCAGCGTGGAGTAAATGTGCAGGTATGAGGCTTTTAGTGCGCTCTTAAATAATTGAGTGTGCAGGTATAAGTACAGGACATCAAGTGGACTTAATGTACACCACTAGTACACTATGTATGTATGCATGTATGTATGTATGCATATAGGGGAACCGCAGGGAGAAGTTGTTGATTTAAGTGCCAATATTTTCATAATTTATAGGGTTCCGAAGCGTGTTTATGATGCAGTCAGTGAATGTGGTAAATACTGTGCTGAGAAAAGCAAGTTCAATTCAGATCACGAGGAAAAAAAAAATCTAACTTTTCTTTTGTCAATAGACTCGCCTCAGAGCAAAGTGCATGAACTGTGTGGAGTTTGCATGTTCTCTCTGTGTGTGAGTGGGTTTCCTCTGCATTTCACTTTGGTTTCCCCCATCAACATGCACCAGAGGTTAAATCCTCCAGCGATGAGAGTCCACACCAAGACTAACTCAAGATCTGGACTGAAGAACGGGTCAAATGCACATGACAAATTTCCCTAAAGAGATGATAAAATGTATCTTAAAATGCATTTTGGATAGAGTAGGAGTGGGCGATATCTTGATATTTAGAATATATCGAGATATTTTTTAAACACAAAATGGATTCTGACATATTGAACATATCGATATAATGCTTCTATTTAATTCTGATTTCACTTCGCTTGTTCGCCTTCTCTGTGCTCGCCTGACACAAGGAGCGAGCTGTTTTTTTTTTTTTTTTTAGTGCTTATAGTTTATGCAAATGTAATTTCTGTAAAATGTAAACAAATGTGTCAAAGCTGCATTAAACACATTATAATCTCAAACAGGTTGATGTAGTTCGAGAGTCGTTATGCTTTATATATTGTAAAGTTTAGTCATGTAATTAAGTAATTTAATGAATAATCTGCTGCAGTGTAACTTGTACAAAAGTGTTTGGAAATATTGGGTTTGATGTGTGCAGTGGATTGTGGGAAACCTCATGGCTCCTTATGCTGGTGAAGAACATGGGTCTAATAAAATAAGGGACCTCCTGAGCTTCCTCTGAGTTTGAGTTGAGTTGTTTTAAGGCAATATGTTTTATTTTTTCTTCCTTTATTTTATAGTTAAACTATTATTTTTGTATACAGGATTTTTTTTTTTTTTATGTCGCAGAAGCACTTTGTTTCTACATGAACTGCCTCTTTGCACTTCGATATTTTTTCAACACAAAATGGATTCTGACAGATCGTATATATCGATATAAAGCTTCTATTTAAATCTTTTTTTTTTTTTTTATTTCAGTGCTTATAGTTTATGCAAATGTAGTTTCTGTAAAATGTAAACAAAAGTGTCAAAGCTGCATTAAACACATTGTAATCTGAAACAGGTTGATGTAGTTCTGTAGTCGTTATGCTTTATATGTTGTAAAGTTTAGTCATGTCAAGTTTATTTATGCACAAGATTTTAATGAATAATTTGCTGCAGTGTAACTTGTACAAAATTGTGGGAAAGCTCATGGCTCCTTATGCTGGTAAGGAACAAGAATCCAATAAAATAAGGAACCTCCTGAGCTTCCTCTGAGCGTTTTAGTTCTTCTTTTATTTTACAGTTAAATGCTTATTTTTGTACACAGGGAATTTTTTTTTTAATGTAACATAAGTGCTTTGTTTTTAGATGAACTGTCTCTTTGAACTTCGATTAAAAAAAAAGACCTTGTGGAATTTGTCAGATTTGTTTTTGCAGTAGTTTGGGGGGTTATTTTTCCTCTACAGATATCCAGATATATATCGTATATCAAGATAGAGCAAAATATATCAAGTTATATATTTTTTGCTCCATATCGTCCAGTCCTAGTATACAGCATAGTGACTCAGTGGTTGCCCATGAACCCAAAACTCACAGATTCAATGTAATTCCAACCGATGCAAGCTGTCATTGTGTCCTTGAGCAAGGCGCTTCACTCACCTTGACGAGAATGAATGAATGTGGTGTGTGAGAGTTGGTGGTGATGAGAGGCTGACGGCGCAGAAGGACAAACTCACTTCTGCCACAGGACGTGACTACACAAGTGAATGAACACTACTACTACTACTACTACTACTACTACTACTACTACTACTACTACTACTACTACTACTACTACTACTACTACTACTACTACTACTACTACTACTACTACTACTACTACTACTACTACTACTACTACTACTACTACTACTACCAGTATAAGTTCAGTGTTGCCAGATTTTCAGAGGAAAAAGTGACCAACCCTTTGAAAAAAGCCAAAAACAAGTGACCCGAGACCCAAACACACAGTTAGTTGAAAGTTGTGTTCATCCCTGATTGATCTCTAAACAGATGTGCACATTTTTAATCGCTTATTTACCATCAAAACATTCATTAACTGTTGACAGCCTGTGGTTCAGTCTTTACTTGCTCTGTTATTGTGAAACAGACATGAAAAATGATGTGAAGTTTTCTTGAGGTGAAAATGCCACTCAGGAGCAAGCCCAAAAGATGTCATCAAGATTTTAGTTTTCTTTAAGAAGAGGTACAGTGCAGATATGAGTATTATGAGCTTTTCAACATGTTATAACGTCATTCCCTCATCAGAAACATGTCTGAAGAGGTTTTAGATGTCATCCATGCATGTTTGAGTCATTTAGTGATCTCTCCCGGGTCCTATTTGAATCCTCCTTATGATTAGCTGTAAGATTCTGTACAAAGCTCCACCCACAAGCCTACATCACCCATGCTCCCACACCACAATCCTCCATAAATATACAAAAAACATGATACAAAACAATTTACTACAACTTCACAAACCTGATATGAACAATAGTTACATTACTGGTGTAGCGCTATGAAGAGGGAGTGACTTAAACTTATGAAATACGTTAATATGAAGTTTTTTGGCAAATATAGCACTTTTAAAACAATAAAAGGTAACATGGTGATCTAAATATGTGATGTATTATCAGTTAAAGGGCCCATCTCATGCAAAATCAACTTTTTAGAGCTTTCTGCCTTCTAAGAGTGATGTGTGGGCCTTGTATATGTCGCTGAAGTGGCTTTTAGATTGTTTCGGGGTTTTTTTTTTTTTTTTTTTTTTACAAATTGCAGTGTATTTCTGCCTCCCTCTCACGTGACAATGAACTAAAGCTGCTACAACGATGGCAGATACACCTATGACGCATTTGACGTAGCAGAAAGAGCTTCACCCCCCCCCCCCCCCCCTCCACCCCACCTCCGCATCTTCAATTCCCACAATTCCCACATGAACACCTAAACAAAAGTGACAGCATAAGCTCATTGTTCTACTGCAGTGAACACGATATAATAAGTTTATCTACTAGTGTTTATTAGTACTTTACCAATCAGTAATGTTCAGCTGATGTGGACGCGGTGCTTGAGCTTCGTGCATCTCAAAGTCCTCGTCCGATTCCGGGTCCAACACATGCGGCTGAACGCGCTGTATCTCCATGATCAATAAAAGTTTATTTCTACCACTATCAGGGTGCACGTCTGTCTCCCCCTCCCTCCCTGAGCTGGGCGGAGGAAGGGCGGCTCACTCGTCGTCTACGTCACGTTTGAAGGGCGGAGCCTGTGCTTTCTCAGGACGGGTGGGGGGAGGAGCAATAGTCGGTCTTTCATAGTTCCTGGTCTGTGACTGTCTCCAAGAAATCAGTAAGATTTCAGAACTATTGTGTAATGGATGTTCCAAAACCCAAATTGTGCTTGTTTATGTGCAGAAGATACAATGTGAAAAGAGTTATTTTGTATGAGATGGACCCTTTAATACTGCTACTAAAAAGTTATTGTATTTCTGTTTTTCCATACAATAACCCCTCTGAGGGATGATTTAAATAAAGTCTAAAGGCCTATTCACTGTTCTTGCAAGCAGGGCTGGCTGAACAAAATGAGTTCAGTTCTTGTGGCTTGTTCTCTCAGCTGAGCAGAACTTTGTCCTGCAGTTTGGCAGAGCTGTCCAACATCTTCACTCTGACTCTGGTTATTTATGTGGGTGTGGTTTATCTTCCTCGCCGGTGTGGAGCAAGAAAATAAATTGATGGTTTTGAGTCACAGCTGGAGGAAATTATGAGAAAACATCTGTACGACACGACGCTCAATCACTATAAAGACGCCAAATGGCAAGAAATTTATGGGGGGAGATCAATGACATTTTAGGCTCGGATGAAAATCAGTGTAGAAAATTCTGGTGTAATCTCTGTGACAAGTTTGCGAAAGTTTGCAAGTTTGCATCAAGAAGCTCACTGAGAGAAGACCAAGGGTTTGTAGCACTGTCAACAAAGTAAAGGATGGAGACTTTGAGCTTTTGGATAAAAAAATAAAAAATAAATAATACTGGTTTTCTTTCTTGGAATTCTGACAATGTTTAATAGAATTTGGTTTTATTAGTACTTTTGACTTCAGCTTAAAACCTTTCAGTCTTGATCCATGAGGTTGTACTTTATGTTTTGTTTTGTTTTGTAGTGCTCCAAAATGACCCAACAAACTACTACTACTGTTACTACAAATACCCCATAGAAGTAAAACAGTCCTTCTTTGATGGCGTTTTCCTCATTTGTCGTGGTACTGCGTGTTCTGTGCACTCCTGCTCTGTACTGCGAGGTCACACACAGAGCACAGATCAGGTGTGAGCGAGCGGCGTGCACACAGAGTCAGGCTTACTCAACAAAGTCAGACTCACCGTGGCTCACCGTGCACCCGACCACATGTGACCTCCGCCGACCAATCACAACTCACCTCACTCACCCACGACCTCACACAACCCCGCCGCTCAGAGGGACACCACTCTTTTGAGAACTCCAGGTGGTGAATTCTACTTTTTTGACTTTTTTTTTTGAAGATTTTGAAGTTTTTCCTTTGTGAACTTAAGCAGAGGATTCAGAAAAAACAGTGTGAAAAACAGTGTGAAAAACAGTGTCAAAACTTCAGCTTCAGATACAGTTTTGGTTTATGAAAAATAAGCATGTTTTGTGCATTGTGTTATCCATCTACAAAGTATAAATATAGCTTTCATTTACAAATCTTGTATCGTATAGACTTTTTTCACTTTTCTAGGGCAAAATACCCATGGAAATGTCTGGTGTATTCTCCAGCAGCTTCAGAAATCTGCCACATCACCAAATCTTCAACCAACAAGGTCGACAAAGGACCTATTCTGTCCAAGAACAATTTATCCACAAATATCAAGGGAAGAAAGATGAAAACATAGAGGAGAACAACAACGACACATTAGAGACACACTGAACAAAACATTATGATCATGAATTTTAAAAAAAAGGAAATTTGTTAATAAGTAACTTGGTCAGTCAGACTAATTCTAGAATTAAAAATAAAAATCAATTTCATTGATGTGGATATCGGCATAGATCAGGGGTGTCCAAATGTTTTTCATCAAGGGTCACATATGTAAACACAGATGAAGCAGAGGGCCGATCGAGGGCTGGAGAATGATGCTGAATACAGTGAAGAATTAAAATATGTGCAGGTTTAACACGTCACAATGATCCATCAGTCTTTATTCATGCTAAGATCCTTAAAACCACACACTAGATATTAAGTATTAGCTTCATGAGGGTAGATTTAAAAAAAAAAAAAAAAAAAACTTGCAGTAAAAAGTAAATTTCTAAGTGATGCAAGGTCATTGGGGCCAATTCTCCTGAAAGCCTGAGGGCCAAGAAAAATTTGTCTGAGGGCTGCATTTGGCCCACGGGCCATAGTTTGGACATGCCTGGCACAGATAGATACATTTGTGCAGTTTGAATGCTACAGATGTTCACAGATCACATGTCTCACATTCAAACTACACAAATCTCTCTGTCTATGCAAATATTGACATCGAGAAATCCTAGAATCAGTCTGAGTGAACAAGTTTCTTCTGTTTTATTCATGATCATAACATTAGTTTAGTTCAGTGTGTCACTAATGTGTGGTCGTTGTTTCCTTTAAGTTTTGTTCTTTCTTCTCTTGATAGTTGTGGATAAATTGTTCATGTTAGAATGTTTATCCTTTGTGGAGTTTGATGGTTGAAGATTTGGTGATGGGGCAGATTTATGAAGCTGCTGGAGGAGAAGACGACACACATGTACACACACATTTACACACACATTTACACACACATTTACACACACATACACATTACACACATTACACACACATTTACACACACATTTACACATTTACACACACATGCCACACACACACACATTTACACACACATACACACACATTTACACACACATTCACACACACATTTACACACACATTTACACACACATGAAACACATACACACACACATTTACACACACATTTACACACACATTTACACACACACACATTACACACACACACATTTACACACACATTTACACACACATTTACACACATTTACACACACATTTACACACACACACATTTACACACACATTTACACACATTTACACACACACATTTACACACACATTTACACACACATACACACATTTACACACACACACACACATTACACACACATTGCATTAACACACACACACACATGTACACACACATTTACACACACATTTACACACACATTTACACACACATACACACATGACACACACATTACACACACATGATGTTTACACACACATTACACACACATTACACACTTTACACACATACACACACATTTACACACACATTTTGCCACAGAAAAGCATTAACATGAATGTTTACCCTATATCGTGGCAATGTTGTGAAAAGGGTGTATTGGGAAAAAATGCTGGTTATGGATACAGTTATATATATATATATATATATATATATATATATATATATATATATATATATATATATATATATATATATATATATATATATATATATATATATAATGTATCTGATCACTGGCAGGGCGTAGGACCCCTCTCAGACAGTGGGGTCAGAAGACAGAAGAGGTGCTGGAAAGACCATCATGGCAGGACAAACCCCTACATGGGGCGTAACCACTGGAACATAACTGAAGTGGCTGATATCAAGAAATCCTACCAATGTCTTGAGAGGGCTGGTCTGAAGGACACACAGAGGCACTGGTCCTGGCTGCTCAGGAGCAGGCCCTGGGCACTCGAGCAATAGAGTAGAGATCTACCACACCAGACAAGACCCACGGTGTAGACTGTGCAAAGAGGCTCCTGAGACAGTCCAGCACATAACTGCAGGTGTAAGATGCTGGCAGGGAAACAAACATGGAGCGACATAACCAAGTGGCGGGCAGAGTGTACAGAAACATCTGTGCAGAGTACAGGCTGGAAACCCCAGGATCAAGGTGGGAAACACCTCCAAAGGTTGTGGAGAATGACAGATCCTGTGGGACTTCCAGTTACAGACTGACAGGATGGTGATGAACCAACCAGACATAGTGGAGGTGGAGAAGAAACAGAGCAGAGCCGTGGTGGACATCGCAATACCAAGCGATGATAATATCAGGAAAAGGAACACGAGAAACTAGAGAAATACCAGGGGCTCAAGGAAGAGCTGGAGAGAGCCTGGAAAGTAAAGGCATCAGTGGTGCCTGTGGTGATCGGACACTCGGGGCTGTAACCCCCAACTGGAAGAGCTACAAGGAAAATGAGGCTACAACAGATACCGGGAAAAACAATGGAACATCTCAGTCCAGAAAAGTGCAGTACTGGAACAGCAAAGATACTGCGCAGAACTCTCAAGCTCCCAGGCCTCTGGTAGAGGACCCGAGCTGAATGAGGGTGAGAGACCAACCACCGTGGAAGGTGAGAAACACATAAAAAAAAAAAAATAATTATATATATATATATATATATATATATATATATATATATATATATATATATATATATATATATATATATATATATATATATATATATATATATATATATATTTATTTTTTTTTTTTTTTTCATTACAGATGTTCAGTGTCCATTTAGCTAAGCACACATCCATATGTATCATACACATTGTATACATACATACATACACATCCATTTATATACACACTTATACACATATATACACACACGTATATACATGTACACATCCATTCTCTATGTTCATTTACATTATATGTTCATAACAATACCCCTTATGTACATACGTGTGTGGACACATGCAATCACCCATCCATATACGCACATGCATGCATACACACATATACACATGCACATATATACACATATAAATCCATGTACATATATACATACAGGCATATATCCTTACACATACATATATTTCACTGCATCTCTTTTACACTTATATATACACACATATTATAAAGGCAGAGCATAATATGATCTACTATATTGTCCCTTTTTTTTTGTTCCCTTAATCCCTTCCCCCAATTAATTAGTGACCCCTCACCAAAATATGAATTCATAAACACACATACACATTCATATATATTCACTGGCTCACATACACCCATACACACACCACAGGTAGGATACATATGATCTTGATTTCTTGTATTACCGGTGCCCAGAACTCCTCAAATTCCTTCATTTTAAATCACAGTCTTGCTGTTACTCTTTCCATTTCCATCTCATCTTTAACCCTTTCCCCCCAGTTTTCTTTAGTAGGAGGTTGTGGTTTTAACCAGGACACAGTTATCTTTTTTTTTTTTTTTTGCTATTGTACTTAATATTAAAATAATTTTCCTATTTTTTGAAGACATAGTTGAAATTCATTTTTATTCAGCATATGAAACTTTCCATAAATAATGCAAAAAGATAGATGACTGCTTCACCTGTCGTCCTTGGTTTTGAAATTTGGACAACTTTTTTTATTTATTTGGCTTGTGAAGACTCCAGGTGGTGGTGAGCTCAGACCCCCGGCCCCCCTCCCTCTCCCATCTGATCCACTCTCCATATTTAAGCCCACTAAGCATTTTCCACACCCAAAATAGGCCCCAAATGTAAAAGTGATTCTTCATTTTGTCAGCGGTCTGGTTCCCCGCTCTGTGACTCTGTTTCCAAATTAATTCACTTTTGTAGTTGCGCATATGCAGCTCGCCGTTGGTTAGCGCCCAGGTGAACCATGAAGCGCAGGACATGAGCCGCACGTGCCCAGATGGTGCGCGCTCCGTCAGCCAATCAGAAAGCACAGAGGACGTGTATTATACAAGAGGGAATGTTTTTGCAGGTAAAATAATGTTGAAATTGAGGTGTTACCAAAGCATACGACCAGACTGAGGTCATGGTTTGTTGAGTTTTCCATTTCGGTCTCCAAATAGTCTGATCCCCCTGAGCACAACCGATGAAAACTGAAATTATAAATGTGAAGCCAAGTACTTCAACAGAAAACCATTTTTTGCCAATCCTATGTGTAGATTTTTAGATAAACAACATTAAGTATAAGTTCTTAAACAGGCCACAGTACTGTTTGTCTGTTATCTCCAGTGGTTCATGGTTCCTTCAGCCTTATGTTCCCACATTTCCTTTATCACCAATTTGCATCAGATTTTATCCCCATTTCTCCCAATAGAGGCTTTGTACCGTCACGTGACCCCTATACCAACAGTACCTACGCCGCCATGACACCGGACACACTATGTCATTGACTTCAGCAGCATCGGAGAAACATGGGCAGGTTTTGTTGTGTATTTGGTTGTTCTAGACGCTCTGAACGGGATAAAACGATTAGTTTCTTCACTATTCCTCTGGAAATGACTCATCAGGATCAAACAGGGGAATTATCGGGAAAAAAAACAGGAATTATGGCTAGAGAACATAAACCGAGTGCTATGGTACCATCAAGACACACTCATGTCACTTTCATCAAGGTATTTGCTATTTAAATTGTTTCATAGTTTATTTAATGAGAGAAGCACATTTACTGAACTAAAATGTAAAAAGAAAACATTTGCAGTGTGAGTGGCAGTAGAAACTGGATCTTCCAGCACATATAAACATGTCACTCGTCGTAGGACCCATGTTTTCTTTACTGTCTTGTTTATCCACAACTATGTCTTCTAGAATGAATCACTTTTTGTGAGTGGATCTTTCTAACATTCGCGAGGATCTTTTCATGGCTGATTCTTTCGAGGTTCGGCTCACAGACTCTTCGACTCGTGCGTCATGTTGATCACAGGAGCCCAGTGTGGGTTCGTTGAATCGTAAACTAGTGCAGGTTTTCCTGGATAAATTTATGAAATTTTAGTTCAGTAAATGTGCTTCTTTCATTAAATAAACTATGAAACAATTTAAATAGCAAATACCTTGATGAAACTTCGGGTGTCTTGATGGTAACATTGGAAATCTCTTCGCGGTTTATTTTTGCTAGCTATAATCCGCGTCTTTTTTACGATAATTCCCTTGTTTGAGCTGAGTTTGATGAGTCATTTCCAGAGGAACAGTGAAGAAACAAATCGTTTTATCCCTTTCAGAGCGTCTAGAACAACCAAATACACAACAAAACCTGCCCATGTTTCTCCGATGCTGCTGAAGTCAGTGACATAGTGTGTCCGGTGTCATGGCGGCGTAGGTACTGTTGGCTATAGGGGTCACGTGACGGTGCAAAGCCTCTATTGTCAATCACACCCAACCTGTTCTCCAGCAGCAGTTGGCTACAGATGTAATGTAGAGGTGATGGTGCAAAGGATCCTCGGTTGAAATGACTCTGAATCATCCTTTTAAATGCATGTGTGAAGAATCCCTCGGTCGTCCAGGTAGAATCCATGTCGAGGAGAAAATTCAGTTTGTCGACTGGACAGAAGTTAGTTTGGTTGAAGACGTTTCTCAGCTCATCCAAGCTGCTTCTTCAGTTCTGGTCAGATGCTGGTGGACACTTCCTTATATCTGTCTGCAGGGAGGAGCGAACTACACTGAAACTACTCTGAAACTACCACACACACTTGTTTACAGTTTCTGTTTGTTAGTTCGGCCTATTGACCTGTTCAGGGTGTGGGGTCTAATTAACAGAACAATTCATGGTCATAATGGAGCTTCCACACCTCTGGACCTGACCTGACTACACCTGTTGTTCTGTTGTTTGTTTTGATTTAGTTTTGAGGATGGAGTTGTAAATAGGAGATAGATGGTGTCTGAGTCTCCATTTCTGTTTAAGAAGGATTCTCTTTCTTAACAAAAATGGCTTCTTTCACTCTCCTCTCAAACCAATTCTTTTCTCTGGCTACAATCTGTACCTCCCTGTCCTCAAATGAGTGACCCGTGGCTTTTAAGTGGAGATGTACAGCAGACTGAGGTCCTGTGTTGCTCTCTCATCTGTGTTGGTTCATCCTCTTGTGAAGTAGCTGTTTAGTTTCTTCAATGTAGTGATCACTGTGAAGACTGCAGTGGAAGAAGCAGCTTGGATGAGCTGCGAAACGTCTTCAAACAAACTAACTTTTGTCCAGTCGACAAACTGAACTTTCTCCTCGGTTTTTAAATGGAGTAAAAATAAAAATAAAAAATTTGAGAAGAATCTTAGAAATAAGGGAGCATATGACTGACCCCGGTTCAAAGCTGCACAGAAACTTGTCAGTGCTCTCTGGGTGTTACTGCCTTCCATGAAATACACACATTCTTACTGTGAGTGTGCTTGCCTCTCCACAGATCTGACCTGTAACTTAGTCTTATCACATCACTTGATGGTCTCCAGAGTTGGTCAGATGACTTTGCTGAACTAAATGACTACTCTTTTAATTTATTTCAAACCTTATACAATGACAGAGTACTAAAGTTACTTTAAAAAAAGGAAACATACAGCTCAGAGAAGAGTTTATAAAAAGTCTGACTTCTTCACACCAATCATATTTTCTGTTCTGGAGCCTGATCTGCAGCGGAGACGACGCCACACTCCTCCATAAACTCATCTGAGTCCTGTTTGCTTCACAGATCTGTGTCTGACACCACAGGAGCACCAAGCTCTACTTCACTCTGCTTCACTCTACTTCACTCTACTTCACTCTGCTTCACTCTGCTTCACTCTACTTCACTCTGCTTCACTCTGCTTCACTCTACTTCACTCTGCTTCACTCTACTTCACTCTGCTTCACTCTGCTTCACTCTACTTCACTCTACTTCACTCTGCTTCACTCTGCTTCACTCTGCTTCACTCTACTTCACTCTACTTCACTCTGCTTCACTCTACTTCACTCTGCTTCACTGTACTTCACTCTGCTTCACTCTACTTCACTCTACTTCACTCTGCTTCACTCTGCTTCACTCTACTTCACTCTGCTTCACTCTGCTTCACTCTACTTCACTCTACTTCACTCTACTTCACTCTGCTTCACTCTGCTTCACTCTGCTTCACTCTACTTCACTCTACTTCACTCTGCTTCACTCTGCTTCTCACTCTACTTCACTCTGCTTCACTCTACTTCACTCTACTTCACTCTACTTCACTCTGCTTCACTCTGCTTCACTCTACTTCACTCTACTTCACTCTACTTCACTCTGCTTCACTCTGCTTCACTCTGCTTCACTCTACTTCACTCTGCTTCACTCTGCTTCACTCTGCTTCACTCTGCTTCACTCTGCTTCACTCTGCTTCTGTTTCATGACACACTTGTGTAGATCACACTCATGTTTACAGAAAGAGTCACTCAAAGCTACTAGTGCAAGTAACTGTACTCTAATTGCTCAATTTTCAATTCTAACTATTTACATTACTGCATTACTAAAAAAAAGTAATGTGATTACAGTTATTCCTTACTTTATAATTAGTCACTGCCAACACTGCCGGGGGGACAGTTCAGTTTAATGCCATACTGCAGAACATTAGAAAGCAATAACAGAGACAAGCAAGTTTTAGAAGAAAAGTTACACGGTGGGGCTTTGACTAAACATCAGCTGCTTCCATACAGTGCTCCCCTGACAGAGTGACACACATGTGGATGTGTGCTGGTACCAGGGTGTGTGCTGCCCTCTGTACCCACTGACATTAAAGTGCTGTGGGCTCCTCTCTCCTCCTATAGCTCGTCTCTCCTATAGCTGCTGTGTACACTAGTGCGGCTGATATTTCGCCTGGTATTTGCACAGGCCCGTGTGTGCCCAGGGTCACGGATAATGACTGGAGTCTAAATGTTAGCCTCGTGTGCCGGTCCCTGGTGACTGTGTGGAGATGGCACTGTCTAATCCCCGGAGAACAGCGGAATACAGGGAGCGGTGCGGTCGATTCCACGCTCCGACCTTCAGAGACAGAGAGGATCAGGGGCCCGGGGTCTGTGGAGGCCCCTGTGTGGGGGCCCCTGTGTGGAGGCCCCCGTGTGGAGGCCCCCCTGTGGAGGCCCCTGTGTGGAGGCCCCCGTGTGGAGCACAGGGAGACTAAAGAAACTAAAGAGCAGGTGTCATGCATGTACACACTATATACTTATCGGTGCGGAGTACAAACATGTGTACTTGAGTAACTTACAAACTGTATTTTTTAGAGTAGTTCTCAGACAGACAACATACTTTTACTCCTATTTATCCGAGTAATATAATACAGTATAATAGTACTCTTACTTGAGTAAAAGTAGTGCTTTCTTCTCCCACTGTGAGAAAGTCTAAAGTGACATATGTTTGACAATAGGAGACACATAAAAAAAGTATAATATCAGATTTTTGGAGGGAAATGTGCAAAATAAATAAACATAGATTTAAATATTGTGTGGTCCATTCACGTTTTTGTGTTAGAACTAGGGATGGGTGTTCGATTAAATTTTCTTAATAGATCGTCAGGAGAATTAATGATCGACTATCGATTAATTGTTAAATGTTTTACATTAAAATGATCATCATTATTATTACTATCTGCAGTACTAATCTACATAAATAAATTCAGCTTTACGACATATAAACCATAACCACTCTAGAGCCACATCAGCCCGTTAATGCAGCTTTGCACAAGTCTCACAGAAATTAAACTTAAAACCGCATGACTCATTTGCATAAACTAAGTGAAGAAAAAACAGCTCTTGTGTCGCTGATGTGGTTCAACTTCTGTCGGACTAAAGGACACGACTCAATGACTCAGTGGAATACAGGTTAGTGTGACAATATTTGCGTTTGTCAAAACCAGGACACCGTACGAGGGGAGGGAGGTGGGGACTCGTCATCGACATTGAGCGACTCTCACCTGGCAAAACTTTTTCATGTTTTTCGGTGTCTTGGTGCTTTGAGGTCCCTGACACTCTCACTGGACACCGACACACATGTGCTGCTTTGTACAATGTGCACACGATCTCCCACTTGGCTCGACCGGGAGGAAAAGCGGAGAATTTCTGGTACAAGTCATGGTTAAATGCATATTTGTGCTTCGGCGAGTTGCAGACTGACCGCCTGTGTCTGCTCGTTCCTTCTGTGCACAGAGAGACGCTCAGTTTAATGACCCAGCGAAAGGTAATGAAAACCTGGACATTTGCATCACTTTATAAAAAAAAAAAAAAACACGGACAGGCACAGCAACTCACATTCGGTTTGTCGATTAAAAATGAACGTAATCGACAAAATTCTTAATGATCAATTATCGTTTAATCGACTAACCAGCCCATCCCTAGTTAGAACTGAACCTTAACCAAAACTTTTGCTGGAACTTTTTAGCACCAGACTGATATCACTCTGAGAATGAAGAAAGAAAAAAAAAAGTTTGTGTCGTGTGTCTGCAGGTTAAGACTCTGGCAGCACAGGTTCTGTTGTGATTGTATTCTCTTATTTCAAACTTTAAGTGTGCAGCATATTCTTTAACATGTGACCGACAACAAAAGGAAATCATCACAGATATAAATGAATCTTGTCTCTGTGTCTGGTCTAAGTGAAACAGAAAACCCACAGTGACACGTGGAGCACATGCAGACTTGTGGAAGGCCTTTCTCTCCTGTGTCAGTGACAGAGCACCGGACATGCCCACCTCGCCTCACTCCACTACCCCCAGATATGAGCCTCGTCCCCGGGCACTCCCGCCCATACGCCCCCTGGAGGCCGGTGATGGATCGGTCCGGGCCGCACACACCTGAACGCTTGGCTGACCCCACACGGACGCTACCATCTCCTGAGCGGGGAACAGGCCGAATCTGTCAAATGCACCAAGTGACACAGCAACAAGACGACTCCCTCACAACCTGAAAGAAAAACTACAGGAGGGAGAGCAGTGAACTGTATGTGCCACTATAAACTCTTCTACAGTCACATCTGCCCTGGGCACACTGATGGAAGAGTGGCTGTAATTCTGACCATGTGCAGTGTTGGGAGTAACAGATTACATGTACCGGAGTTAAGTAATCAGAGTACAAATTATGAGTAACTGTATTCTGTTACAGTTACTGTTTCAGTGAGTGGTAATTAGATTACAGTTACTTTGTTGAAATAAATGGATTACACAGCGTTGTGCTCCTGTTTTCACATTTTGGGCTAAACCAGGACTAAAACCAGGATTAAACCAAGACTAAAATCAGGACTAAACCAGGTCTAAACCAGGACTAAACCAGGACTAAACCAGGACTAAACTAAGACTAAAACCAGGTCTAAACCAGGACTAAACCAGGACTAAACTAAGACTAAAACCAGGACTAAACTAGGACTAAAACCAGGACTAAACCAGGTCTAAAACCAGGACTAAACTAGGACTAAAACCAGGACTAAACTAAGATTAAAACCAGGTTTAAACCAGGACTAAACTAAGACCAAATCCAGGTGTAAACCAGGACTAAACCAGGTCTAAACCAGGTCTAAACCAGGTCTAAACCAGGACTAAACCAGGTCTAAAACCAGATCAAAACAATATGACAGAAAACAGTAGGGGGACATAATTGAAGGCACAGTGATCTCATTTAAAAATCATTTTTCTATCAATAATATTTTTAATCTGGTTAAGGAAGGTTTTTTTAATTGTCTTTAAACAGACAAAACATCTTATGTTCAGATCCTCGTCTTTGCTTCTCTACAGTAAAACAAAAGTCTGTTCATGGAGACTTGGGCTCAACAGACAAATTGACAAGAACAAAAAAGAATTTTCAGGATGTGGTTGTTACATTCATGTAGTTTTAAAAAGCATGACAATATGAAGTAATCCAAAGTATTCAGATTACGTTACTCACTTTAAGTAATTTAATGGATTATGTTACAAACTACATTTTGGGATATGTAATCTGTAATCTGTAGGGGATTACATTTGAAAAGTCACCTTCCCAACACTGCCATGTGTGTTTTTGATTAGCTAATCCACCTGTCAATCACAGTCATGTGACCTCACGGCTGAACAGACTCACATCTTTGTAAAGTTTGGGTGTGTGTATTCTGGATCCCAGACAGAATCTTCAACTCTCTAAGCACAAATTTAACCTTGTGAGTTGAGGTGTAAGGGGACATCACAGCAGTAGTTGTGATCAGGCCAGAATCCTTTAGGTGAGAGGACAAACACCTCCTCCATCAAAAGGCAAAAGCTTCATTCTTCAGTAAACCACAAAACATGTAAACTGGCTCATCTGTCTAATTCTTACATGATGTTTTTTCATTCCAAAATAATTGTTCTGATTTAAAATATTCTCAGAGTTTACATGAAAATAATAATTCTGAATTGAGGTTTACATGGAAACCTTGTTAAATCTCCTGGGGAAGGTTCTGATTGGACAGAGACACCAAAGTATTTACTTTCGACTAGAAGAAAACACACACTTCAGCTGCTACCGGCTTTTCTGTCATCTCAGTTTGTCGTTACTCCACGGACACAAACATGATCCAAACTTTTTCTACAGTGGTTCTGATGATAATTGCGCAGCAGCTGGAGAATTGTCTCATCACACTTTACGTCTGTCAGCTGAGGAGGAGAAGGGAAGAGTGTCGGAGAAGGAGGAAGAAGACAAAGTGAGTGTGAGGCTGTTCTACCTCAGCCCACTCCCACATCCCGCTCACAAATCCAAAGAGACGTGGATCAAAGTCTGAAGACATCACGTCAGAAGGGCGACACAACGAGCATGTGTTGATTTTTAGGATAATAAATGTTTACATGATCCAGGAAAAAAAAAAATAAAAAATCTGGCTTTAAAATTGGAATAAACCACCCACATATTTCAGAATTATATATATATATATATATATATATATATATATATATATATATATATATATATATATATATATATATATATATATGGGAGCTCAAAGTATAACAGGCTGTCACATTAATCTTATTTAGTGGAAAAGTGGAATGTTTGAAAAATAGTAAAAGGTGCAGCTACTCTGACAATGAAAACAAAAAAACAAGTGGGTCGTAGTGTTGTAGTACTTGAGACTGGTCTTGGTCTCACTTCAGATTTAATTGCATTTGGACTCAGTCTCGTCTTGGACTTGAAGGCAGTTAGACTCGGTCTTGTCTCAGTCTCAAGGTCTAACACTGGATGAGTGATAAAAAGGAAATAGATTTATAAAAAAAAACAAAAAAAAAACAAACACTGATATATACAAATAGTAATACAAATAAATGTAGAAAAAGACAAAGATGGTCTTTAGTTGGTCTCGATAGGCCATGGTCTCCGTCTTGTTTCAGTCTCGGCCTTTAAAAGTCTCGGTCTCGTCTCGGTCTCTGCCTTTAAAAGTCTCGGTCTTGTCTCTGTCTCGGCCTTTAAAAGCATCGGTCTTGCTCTGATCTTGACCCTCAGAGGTCTTGGTTTTGTCCTGGTCTCAGGACCTGTAGTCTCGGACTTATCTCGGTCTCGATTAGTGCAGTCTTGACTACAACACTAGTGGGACGCTTGAAAAATAATGTTTATGCCGCTTCTCTGACAGTTAGACGTCAGTGTCTAAATAGCGACATGTCAGAATAGCAACATAAAACCAACTTACGTAACGTTCTTTTATAAAACATTTTGGTGCTGTACATTTTGCTCTTCATCGCTCACACATCTTATTGTTAGATTATAAAACACACTGAGGCAGGAGCCAGAATCCCCATCTGTTCTATTGTGTCTGAATTAGAACTGTCCAAAAGATTCTTCCCCAAATGCTGAAGTGTGTGTTCTGTTAGTGAAGCTGCAGCGTCCACACACACACCTCATTAGCATCTAAACAGACGTCTGCTCCGTCTCAATGAACGGAGCATTAAATAACGAGTCTGATGGACGGGACACCCTCTTGTCTCCATGGAGATGTTTTTACTTTTCGGTGAATGCTCCACAGTATGTACATCTATCTCCATGGAGACAGCAGGCCGAGTTACACGTCAGGTTTATGAAGAGGTGTTTTGTTTTTTTTATTCTGGTGAAAAGTTCCACAACATTCCCGGTGTTTGGTGTTTCGGTGCCATAATGAATCTCAGCTCTGTTTGAAACTGTATTTCGGAGCCTCTCATTTAATCAGGCCCATTTCCTCCAAAAGCAGCGCGGACGCGGAGGGTAAATGAGCGACCAATCAATGGCTGGTTACCACGGCGCCCTCAGATTCGATTACCCCCGGTGTGATGAGGAGGAGGAGGAGGAGGAGGAGGAGGGGGCGGCCCAACCTCAGCGTCCTGTGATGGATGGGGCGAGGGCAGGGGAACTGGGGCATCCACGCACCAGGAAAGAGGAGAGGAGAAAAGAGAGATACAGAGAGAGAAGGACAGGATTCTAAGAGAGAAAGAAAGCTGAGCAGAGAGAAAGAAAGACAGAGGAGAGAGGAAGAGGGGAGAGAAACAAAAAGGGGGGAGCGAGCCAGAGAAGAGAGAGTGAGAGGGGACAAAGAGAGAAGAGGAGGAAGGAGGTGAGAGAGGAGAGACAGAGCGGGAGAGGAGGGTAGAGAAGGTAAAGAAGGACAGAAGGTGATATAAGCAGAGAGAGGAGAGGGAGGAGAGAGAGAGAGAGAGAGAGAGGCGGAAAGAGATGGAGGGAGGCAGTGGAAGGAGAGAGAGGAGAAGAGATGGGATTTTTTTTTCTTTTTTTTTAATATTGCAAATTAGTTAGTGTAGTGTAGTGTACTAGTGTTAGTTGTAACTAAGTCATGATTGTTTAACAGTGTTGGGAATGTGACTTTTCAAATGTAATCCCCTACAGATTACAGATTACATATCCCAAAATGTAGTTTGTAACCTAATCCATTAAATTACTTAAAGTGAGTAACGTAATCTGAATACTTTGGATTACTTGATTTGAGTAGAGAAACAAAGACGAGGAAATCGTAACATAAGATGTTTTGTCTGATAAAAGAAAATAAAAAGCCCAGACTTTACTGAACCAAATTAAAAATATTATTGATAGAAGACGAGGAGACACGTCCATGCAGCATGATTTAGTCCTGTTTTAATCCTGTTTTAGTCCTGGTTTAGGTCTAAACTAGATCAAGCCAAAAATGTGAAAACAGGAAAATATGCCTGTGTAATCCATTTATTTCAACAAAGTAACTGTAATCCAATTACCACTCACTGAAACAGTAACTGTAACTGAATACAGTTACTCATAATTTGTACTCTGATTATGTAACTCCGGTACATGTAATCTGTTACTCCCCAACACTGTTGTTTAAGTCCATGTCACACTCTGAGTGTGAGTCATGTCCAAGTCGAGTCCTGTAGATTTAACTACAAATATGTTCTGATTATTTTGTACAGAAACGTTACAAACATTGAATGACCTTTACAACAACAGTAAAAGGTGACCTTAATCCACATCAAAATGTCTATTTCTATTACATCTTATCATCTGTCATGGTATTTGCCCTTGAGGACATAACATGTACTAGTATACTTTATACTTTGTGTGTTGTACTGGGAGTACACTGTACTGTTCTGCTTTATAAGTCCAGTTATGACAGAATTCATTTTCATATTTGACAGTAGAATCCATCTCCATTCCCTGTCCCTGTATTCCTGTGCCCAGTGTGTGTGTGTGTGTGTGTGTGTGTGTGTGTGTGTGTGTGTGTGTGTGTGTGTGTGCGTGTGTGTGTGTACGTACGGGAGGGCATCTGATGTGATGTAGAGCGTTACAAATGGACGATCGATGCGTCCCAAGAGAATACATTTGTCTGATTTATAACTACACACACACATCAGACTGATTAAAAGAACAGTACGAAAGACTTAGGTTTTAAATGTCAGAAACTTGACCAACTGTGTCCAAAGACACGAGGTTTAAATCAAATACAACTTTTACTCAGAACAATTCTAATAATGATTCAACATTTCATTTGAAGCTGTTTAAAGCAGAGTGAGCCTCACATGAGTCTCTTCTTTATGTTGCCAGTTCCAATGCACAAATCCAGTTATTTAGACTTAAACAAACTTCATTGATCCACAAGAGAAATGAGCTGGACACAGGAGCTCACACATCACTATAGAATATCATAACAAAGAGAAAAATATGAATGGCTATAAAAGCTAAAATGTCTCTCTGATGTGAATGTTTTCTCCCTAAACCCCAGCACCTGCAGCATCATGAGTCAGTGCTAGTGCAGCCTCTGCAGCTCAGGGAGGGAATTCTGGAGGTTCTGAGCTTCATGAGGTTTGTCCATAAAGTGAGAATGTGACAAACTTGGATGTGTCTTTTATCTGCAGGTGAAGACTCTGGTGACTCAGGTTCAGTTGTGCTCACAGTAAAACAGTAATAATGCAGGTTACATAAAGTTCTTTGGTAACACTTTATAATAACTACACCTTTATTTATCCTCAATAAAGCATGAACAATGACTTAATTAATAATGAACAAATGCTTAATTAAAGCATAATTAATCTTCACTTTACAAAAGCTCTTGAAAAGACTTAACTGACAGGTAACAGCTGCTTGAATGATCATTGCATTGCAGTATTAGTAAATCATTCTCTCATGGCTTATTAATCATTAATAAATGTTCAAATCTGTACACAAATATACATTTACAAATACACACACAAATGGGTAGTTTATGAGTAAGTAAGTAAGTATGCAAGTTAAGTGCTAATTAAGGTAGTAGTGAAGTAGTTATTAAGCCTGAATGACTCTTAGTTAAGTCTTTGTTCATTATTAATTAAGTCTTAGTTTGTTCATGCTTTATTAAGGCTAAATAAAGTGTAGTTATTATAAAGTGTTACCAGTTCTTTAAATGTTTGCTTGTCCATTAGAGTTACATTAAGGAGGAGCTTCATATCTGTGTGTGTATGTGTGTGTGTGTGTGTGTGTGTGTGTGCGTGTGCGTGTGTGTGTGTGTGTGTGTCTTTGCTGTGAGGTCCCATCTGATCCACACAGATGTTTGAATATTATCTATCAGCCTTTAACTGTGCAATTTAGCAGCTCACTGAATTCTCTGAACACATTTTGTATCACCTTGAAAGTTCAACAGTTAAACAACATAAACACTGTCGCAGTAAAGGACTTAAACATGTTCATTTTAAGAGCCAAAAATGCTCTCAAGTGCAAATCTCCTCCAGAAAAGCACAAAGACATCCCTCCTGCTGTGGCCCGTGTCATGTGACTGATGACCTGAGCAGGAGTCATGAGCTGGAGATGGACCATGATGCCTTTGGTTTGTTGTTTTAGAGCAGAGGACAATAACCACAGCAGGCTTTAATAGAAACTGTACTTGCTGAGAAATAATACAGGAGAGGCCAGGGTTTAAATCCACTCTCAGATTCAAGTTAACTCCAGATTCACACATAAAATACAATAAAAGAAAGACCTAGAAAAGTATCAAATTAAAGCTCAATGTTTTGTTTTTCCCAACTTTTATTTTTTTTATTATTTCCCATTTCTATCTTTTTATTGCACTGAATACACCCTTGAATCTCCACAAACCTGACTTCTTGTTTCCATGTACATTTTATTGATTTGGCTATAATCTTGCACATTAAGGCATAAAACTCATTCATCTCCATGGAAAATGTTCCGAAATATTGTTTTAACTTTCTATTTCCATAAAAACTCCAGGTATGGTTTTGATGAAGTAACAACATTCCATTATATAAAAAAAAAAAAAAAAAAATGTGTTTCTCACCTTCCATGGTTGGTCTCTCACCCTCATTGAGCTCGGGTCGTCTACAGAGGCCTGGGAGCTTGAGAGTTCTGCGCAGTATCTTTGCTTCCCAGTACTGCACTTTTCTGGACTGAGATGTCTGTTGTTTTTCCCGGTATCTTTGTAGCCACTCTTCCAGTTTGGGGGTTACAGCCCCGAGTGTCCGATCACCACAGGCACCACTGATGCCTTTACTTTCCAGGCTCTCTCCAGCTCTTCCTTGAGCCCTGGTATTTCTCTAGCTTCTCGTGTTCCTTTTTTCCTGATATTACCATCGCTTGGTATTGCGATGTCCACCACCACGGCTCTGCTCTGTTTCTTATACCACACTATGTCTGGTTGGTTCATCACCATCCTGTCAGTCTGTATCTGGAAGTCCCACAGGATCTTGGCTCGGTCATTTCTCCACAACCTTTGGAGGTGTTTCCCACCTTGATCCTGGGGTCTCCAGCCTGTACTCTGCACAGATGTTTCTGTACACTATGCCCGCCACTTGGTTATGTCGCTCCATGTATGCTTTCCCTGCCAGCATCTTACACCCCGCAGTTATGTGCTGGACTGTCTCAGGAGCCTCTTTGCACAGTCTACACCGTGGGTCTTGTCTGGTGTGGTAGATCTGGGCTCTATTGCTCAGTGCCCAGGCCTGCTCCTGAGCAGCCAGGATCAGTGCCTCTGTGCTGTCCTTCAGACCAGCCCTCTCAAGCCATTGGTAGGATTTCTTGATATCAGCCACTTCAGTTATGTTCCGGTGGTACGCCCATGTAGGGTTTGTCCTGCCATGATGGTCCTCCAGCACTCTTCCTCTGGACCCCACTGTCTGAGACATTCTCTGAGCACCTCATCTGCCGGGCCTTGTCCTGATGTACTCAAGGAGCTTGGATGTTTCATCCTGACAGTGGTTCCCACACTCACTAGTCCTCGGCCCCTTCCTTCCGGCCTGCGTACAGTCTCAGGGTGCTGGATTTGGATGGAACCCTCCATGCATGGTCAGGAGCTTTCGTGTCTTAACATCTGTGGTCTGTATATATATATATATATATATATATATATATACATGTTGAGAGTGAAGCGGTTGAGAGGCTCTAGTCTTGTGTGTGTGAGTATCTGCTGCTCCTGTTCCTCCTGTACCACTGTCACTTCACTCTACTGCACATGTCTCCTGCAGAAAGAGCCTCTGTTCTGTCTGTATCATGTCAGTCAATCGCACCATTACTTCTGCACCACTGAACAATTTAACATTTAAACAAACTTATAAAGACACTGAGAAGACTGAACACAAATGCCCCTAAAAAGAAAATCAGATTTTACAGATTATAAATTGCAAGAAATCTGCAACTGAAAACAGTAATCGAGCAGCAGAAAGAAAGTTTGATAACACTTTAGTTTAGGGACCACATATTAAGTGCTAACTAAGTGGATGTTAATTATCTGTTTTATAAGTATTAGTTGTATTAATGAAACATGTATTAATGCTTATTTAGATTTCAGTGAATGCACAAAAACATTTATTGTGATCTCCACTACTTTAATGGGAAGAAAATAGTTAATGGGTTAGTACTCAAAAAATTCAACCTCAGACAAAAATGCACTGAAATATTATATTATATTATATAAATATTAATTATAAAGACTAACAAAGATTTAATTACGCAATTATTATGGATTTTTCTATTAACTACCTCTTAATATGTGCTCCCTAATCTAAAGTTATCAAAAGTTTGGAGTGAGAGAGAAACTTGTGACACCAGGAGGATGCACCATGAAACTTTCCTGAAGTCACTGGATGGATGGACAAAGTCCTGGACTTCAGTGACACTGAAACTATCCTGTCAGGATTCAGAAAGACACGAATAATTCTAACTTGAACTGATGCTGAGTCTGACGACAGCGACACAGAAGAGGAAGCGGCTCTGTTTACCTCCGGAGGTTGAGGCCGAGTTGTTCAGAAGTGACACCGAGGATGAAGAATTGAATGGATTTAGAGTTTAGGTAAGATACACAGATTAGTAACAGACCCAAAAGCAATCCTAGAAATTACAAATAATATTCTGACTAGTGCTGTCCAAAATAATGCATTATTAATGAGTTACCGCAAAACAATTTTAAAAGTGTTCATTTTGTTTTTTTATATTTTTTATAAGCTGGGGTCATAGCTGTAATGTTAGAAAAACTACAGAATCTGTCTGTAAACAGTTTGTATGAAACTGAGAAGCCCTGTCAGGTGCACTGATGTTATTTATGTGAGGAAAATACAAAATAAAGTCATGTCCAAAATATATGGAGAATCCACGTTTACCTTTAATAAAGACTGTGACAGAGACACAAGTTTTACAGACTCTTCTGACTGTCTCTGCTCTGAGCTGTTGTTATCTCCATGAACTCATGGAGGAGTGTATCACAGCAGGACTCAGGTCTGTCTCATATATTCTATTTAATAGAAATATCTATTAAATAGAATAGATTTTTTCTCAGAAGTGACACCGAGGATGAAGAATTGAATGGATTTAGTGATTTGGAGTGAGATGGAGAGTTTGTTAAACTTGTTCTGTTCTGTTGTTTATGTTATAGTTTATCTGAAGAACTGTTCATATGTGACGTTAACAGTCTGTTCTTCTCTCTTCTATTGTTTTTACTAGAACTTGACTTTCAACAGGAAATGTCAGTTCCCGCTTTCTGATTTTATAAAATACATTTCCCCAAATAAAGTGCGACTTATATATGTTTATTTTCTTCTTCATTTTGCATTTTTTGGCTGGTGCGACTTATACTCCAGGAGCCACTTATAGTCTGAAAAATATAGGATAAAAATATCTAAACAACTTTGTTTTTTTGTAATTACACTTCACATAATCCAAAATTGGTCAACTTATTTTCATACCATTTGAATTGCTGCGCGCCCTCCTCCTCTTATCCTATACTTCACTCCGCCCTCATTTACTCACATGAGCCTAGTTAATATTTGCTGCATAAGCATGTATACAGCCCCCCGCCATTTTTAATAACGCGGCCTAAAATTGCCAGGGAGTTTTTCACCGTAATAGAGTGAAAATAACCTACGCATCATTTATCAAATCCTTCCTATATGCACGATCATACACTAATCCACGCATAATCAGAGCGCCGTAAACATATCTCATTGTGTTTCCCCCATTTAAGTCACACGTTCGACCCAGATTCGAGGCTCCGTAATGGAAGACCCGCTCCACGAGGATCCGGGCTAAGTGATGTTATGAGCTCTGCCCTATATACACCACGAACAAGACGCTTCAGTCAGGGAAAGGAAAACAAAAGAGATAGAACTTCAAAACTGACTATAAAAAGCGGTTTGGGGGTTTGCACCGTAAGCAGGAAGCGGCTTAAGGGGGAGACAGACAGAACAAAAGTAATTAAGGGAGTTTTGCGAGCTCCTTCTCAAAGCGACGCAAGCTGTTTTGGAACTATTTTTAAAACCTTATTAATGCTTTTCTTCTCGCCAAAATAAAAGTCACTGTCATCAAAAACAAACTAATATTTACACGTGCACTCTGGAACTTTTCTCGTTGAGTCTGCATGCCACCTGCTCGTCTCCATGGAGATGATGTTGCTTTGCCAGGGATGTTCTTTATCCATCTTGTCCATATACACATTAGCAGTGTTTTTATTGCTAAAAATATCTTAAAACATTCTTGGTCCATTTACTATTTGTTCTTCTGAATTTCAATGAAGAATGAAAACCAATAAAATAGGAAAATAGTTCATTATTCTGCTTTAGTGTAAAAAAAATAATAAAAAAATAAATAATAATAATAATAATAATAATAATAATATACATACAAAATAAATAAACATAAATCAATAAATCAATAAAAACAGATTCCGACTTCTACTTTCAATACTTCAATTTAAAGTTTATTTCAAATAACACCAAAAAAACAGTCTCTGTGCCTATTTCAGTTTTGCTATTTTATTCTCTCTGGTTTATTTGCCCCAGAAGTTCTGCTGCTAAAAGGACTCACCTTAAAAATCCTTGCAGTTTTGTGGACAAACTCCTCTTCTTTTATACGACACGTTTACTTTTGCGTCTTAGAAAGTCATTGTTGAACTCCAAGACAGACAGGAAGCAACGATAAACTCTCCTTTTGTTCAGTTAACTCCATAGAACTATAATAAAAATAGTTTTTATTATAGATTCATGGTTGACACTGAATTCGGAGGTGGCGCTGAGCAGCAGAACTTCCAGGCCAAATAAACCAGAGAGAATAAAATATCTAAATTAAAATAGGCACAGAGACTGTTTTTTGATTGGTGTTATTTGAAATAAACTTTAAATTAAATATTGGAAATAGAGGTTGAAATCTGTTTTTTTGTTTTGTTTTGTTTTGTTTGTTTTTTTACACTAAAATAGAAAAATGAAATAAACTGTTTTCCCATTTTATTGTTTTTTGTTCTAAATTGAAATTGAAATTGGTAATTGTTGAAATGTTACACGGGCCCTTCTTTGTATTGGGCTCACCTCTCCACAGATGTGACTTGTAACTTGGACCTGTGACATCACCAACTTGTCTCAGTGGAGAAAGAGAGATGTTATGTTTAATATGTTTTAGAAATGTTTTAGAACTAAAAAAAAAAAAAAAAACTAATTCCAAATTATTAGATCATTTCCATTTAGTGCAACATGACATATAAAGATGCACTATGTAACTTTTCTGACAGGATATAGCATCTGCTTGTCTCCATGGAGATGTTACTGCTTTGCCTGGAATGTTCCACAGTATAGCATTAAAAGTATCCATCTTACATCGATTTATTTACCAGTGTTTTGTGTGTAAAAATACAGTACTATAACTAATACTAAATACACCTCTCCACAGATGCGACTTGTAACTTGTACTTGTGGGGCCACCTGTTTGTATCAGTGCAGAAAGATGTGTTTAATGCCAAACTGTGGAACATACTAAAACATCTCCATGGAAACAAGCAGGTGGCAAACACTCTGTCCGTGTACCGTTAAAAGAAGCAAAGGTACATAATGATTTGGAGCATTAGTAACAGCTTGAAAAAATACTTCTTAAACGACTGCGCTATGATCAGAACACAAAAACAACTTAGAAAACCATTTAGCACTTTCAGAAGTAATAACTACAGCCAAGAGTCAAACAGACAATACAAATGAACGCATTTAAAGACAATTAGCATCCACATATCATTTATACATGACACTTCCAACTCTGCAATGGGCCACACGCCAAAATAACTCAGCCTTTATTGTGATGCACAACACTAAATCAAAGCTCGTTCAAAACACTTAAAGACTCCACTTGACTAACTGCAAAACCATCGGCTCATTTGAAAATTCCACCTGGGCTATAAACTGTGTTAGAGTGTTAGATCCTGCTGAAAAGAACGCTTCAAACTGAAACTGAAGCTGTTATTGTGACTAAAGTGGTGAAACAAGTCATGGAAATACACGTGAGGTCAATACTAGATCAAGAAAACTCAAAGAAAAACATTCAGAACCTTTCACTTTTGCATTATTTATTACAGGAGAATGACTCAAGCCCGAAAGTTGTAAGTTGTAAGTCTTTCACACTACATTAGCTCGAGGTTGCTTGAAAAAACGACACATATCTTAAGATTCGTAACAGGCCCAAAAGCAATCCTGGAAAGGACAAATAATGTTCTGACTAGTGCTGTCCAAAATATTGCATTATTTATGAGTTAACGCAACACAGTTTTAACGGCGTTCATTTTTTAAACAGCACTGAATTTGTTTTTTTTTATCGCAGACTATTTTTTCATAAGCTGTGGCCACTGATGTAACATTAGAAAAGCTACAAGACGTTTGAAAGCTGTGAACAGTTTGTACGAAACTAAGAAGCCCTGTCAGGTGTGCCGAAGTTATTCATATGAGGAAAATACAAAATAAAGTCAGGTCCAAAATATACAGAGAATCCACGTTTACCTTTAATAAGGACTGTGACAGAGACACAGAGTTTTACAGACTCTTCTGAGCTGTTGTTATCTCCATAAACTCACAGAGGAGCGTATCAGCAGGACTCAGATCTCTCACTATTTTTTTGTCATATATATTTTATTTATTTATTATTTATTTATTTTTTCCTATATTGCGGTCTTACGGCCACAATATAATGCCACAAGATGTACAAATATACAAATGCCACATTTAAACCCCCATTCTCAAACCCCAATTCACCCTCCCCACATCCACCCTAAACAGACACTGAAAATAAATAAATAAATAAATAATAATAAATAAAATAAATAAAAATAATAAGAATAAAAATAATAATAAGTGCAAAACAAAAAATAAAATAAAAATACAATAGTAATAGTAATATTGACCAGAAAATAATAATAAGAATAAAGTAACAATAATTACATTAATAATGATGCAAACAAAATATATACAAATTACATACATGTGCATACATACACATAAACGCACACACTCAAGCACACACCCATAACAAATGCAATAAAAAATAAGCATATGTGTACAGGTGTCCATCAGTCTCTATTTCTGCCGCTGGACTTATTTTCTCTACTAAAGTGTTCGCCCTGTTGCCACATGTAAACAAACAGCGCCGTGTGATGACGTCATCACCCTCAGTACAGCAGCGCTGGGACAAACACGATCACAAACACAGTCGCAATAATAAAACATTTCCACAAAGCAAGCCTATCCACTTTTCTATGTTGATAAAAGTATTAAAATGATGATTCAAGGGACAAAAACGTGTGATTAATTTGTGATTAATCGCAAGTTAACTATGACAGTCATGAGATTAATTGGAATTGAATATTTTAATCGATTGACAGCACTAATTCTGACCTCAGTTTATTAACATGTGCATACTCTAAGAGGCACTATGCAACTTTTCTGAGTCGCCCACTTGGACCGGAATGTTCCACAGTATGGCATTAAGCTTCGATCTCCATGGAGACAATCTTGTTTCGTCACCAGGCCCAGGTCCAGGTCTCTGGAGAGTCAACACCCCTAAGAAGAAAGCTTATTTTTCAAGGTATTTTTAGAAATATAGATACACGTAAATGCAAGATAGATAGGTTTAATGCCATAATGCGGAACATTCCAAGCAAAGTAAAAACATCTCCATGGAAACAAGCAAGTGGTGGACTTTCTACCAGAAAAGTTCCATTGTACACATTGAATATTCCCTGTTTAGTCTTATTCCCATCATGTTTAAGACCAAACTCAAAGCCAGACGACCTTCCATCAGAAATACTCCTCTAGCCAACATCTCCAGTTCTCCTCTGAAGGTCTCCCTAAAACCTTCTTCCATCATCTCCCACCTCCATTACCCCCAAGAATACCCCCATGTCCTACCACTTTGCTGGAGGCTCCTGTAGGCACCGTCCACGGCTCCATGGCGCTCCTGCTCGCTCACGGCGGTCTTCTGCTGACAGTGCTCCTCAGACCAGCCCGGTGGATCTTCTATCTTCTGTGAGAGTCTGCTCGAGGGTGCCATGGACGAGGGCGGGCGCTCAGGAATATTGTATGAGCTCAGAGCGTCAGATGAGCACCACGCTTGCCAAGTGGAGATTTCACACTCGGGTAGAGATGGTAGAGATGTCCGGAGACCACAGAGGAGAAGCTACAGTGAGAGGGGGAGCGCTTGGAGATGATGGAAGTTAGGATGATTGGTTTGGAGAGTTGTGGAGGTCGTAAAATGCATAACGATTCTACAGATTTCAACTTCCTGATATTCATAACGTCCTATATTACGGAAAATCAACTGTGGTTCTCTCCTCGAAAACAGACCTGGAGTTGTGTTTTGTTTGAGTAACTCTTTATTATTAGTCTGTCTACATCTCCAAAGCTCAAAATGCTCAGTTCCACCTTGTGATGTCATGAAGCGGTAGTTTTCAAGTTACCAGCTCCTTTTGCATTAGAGATTGGCCATTCCAGGTCTGAAATTATCCAGATGATTCAAGATTCTACCCTTAAACCTAGTATTGTAGTCAAGACCACTTTAATCGAGACCACGAGTCCCGAGGGTTGAGACCATCTTTGTTATTTTCTACGTTTATTTGTATTTTACAATTATTTTGGTGCATATATATCAGTGTTTTTATCTATCTCAAGACCGAGCCTGTTAAAAAAATGGTCTTGATGCCAGTCTCGAGACCAAAACCAGTCTCGAGTACAACAACACTACTTGCATAAAATTACTTGAGTTCAGAATATTATAGCAATGGTGATGTTTCTAGTTTTGACCAGAATAAATTGTTTGTGTGATGTAGAATATTTTACAACATTTATGACTAGTACAAGATCATTTAGATTTACTTGCCAATCAAGTACAAGAGGAAATCATTTTGCAAGTTATTTGAAATTAGTAATGTATATTGAAATAAATCAAAAACTTTCCAAAACAAGTAGCTACAATATATGTCCATCCAGTGATCAAATCTTAACTTAACAAAAAAAAAAAAAAAAAACTTTTGCAGGTAAACAGTGCGGCTCCAAATTTGCAGTGTTTGTGCATTATAATGGTGCTCTATGAATAATGACATGTAAAACAAACGTAATGTGAAAACTGTAATCATCACTGTGACCTAAATTTGATTTCAAACAGTTACGACATTTTAAAGCCGACAGCATGTTTGAAAAGGCTTCATTGGAATTTCAAATTTCTAAATCCACATATTACCAAAAAAAAAACCCAAAAAAACAAGGCAATGCGTCATATGAATTGTGTTGTGACAGAAGTTGTTCACATATGTCCAAATGCATCTGTTATGTATGGTTATCAATAGAATAAATGACAAAAAATGTAAATCAAAATAACAAAAATGATAAAGAAAAAAGACAACCTAACCTCAGAAGAGGAGTTTGTCTTGACATGACATCATAGTGTTGTAGAATCTTTATAGAATCTTCCATGGGTTTCTGAATGATGAGAAATTAGGACTGTTGCCATAGTGATTAACAATTTAAAACAAACTATTATATGCTGAAACCACAGAGTGCATAAAAAAGTGGACTAAGCTAGTATCACCCGTGGTGTTCAGCTCCAAGCGTTTGTCTGCTGTATAAGATCATAATTCTACTGCTCCTCTGCTAAAACAGTTTGTCTCTCTGAGCTCTGAAACCACCTCCAGAGCCTCTAGAGCCACTGTGCACAGCCACGGCACGATCCACAAACACAGGATTTGGAAACTAAAGCTACGTTCAGACTGCAGGGCTTAACGCTCAATTCCGATTTTTTTGTGAAATCCGATGTTTTTGCGAGGTCGTTCACATTTCCAGTTAAATGTGACTTGTATGTGACTCCAGTGTGAACATTAAACGGCCCAAAAGTGTCCCACATGTGACACTGGAGACACGACGACGTCAACCGCAGCGAGCGTCTCTGTGTTTACAGAAGTTGTCCAAACACGGACGCAGCATCGAGCACCTGGAGATTTTAAAGTTCCTCTCGTACCGGAGCCAGAACATGAACAACTTACTTGTTTTAAGGAGGAGATTGAGAAGGAGAAGGACGAGGTTTTTGGCCGTGGTGTTTTGTGGGACAGCGGCAGCGACGTCCGTTGAAAGGAACATGTGGATGTGGAGACGGAGCCAAGAGTGGTGAGTGGTGATGTGCTTCACTTCAGTGACATGGAGTTCATTAACAATTTTCTCCTACTTCAGTGCAGAATAGTGACGTTTGTGTCTTGTTGATAACGTGTAGGTGGATGAATGCACTTTGACCGTTCAGACTGAAGTCACATGTCAAAAGATCAGATATGTATCAGTTTCAGGAGCACATATCCAAGTGTCCTGGGTCACATTTGAAAAAAATCATATCTGTGTGGTTCAGACGTCATTAAAAGATCAGATACAGGAGCATAGGGGCCAAAAAATCGGATTTGGGTCACTTCAGGCTGCAGTCTGAACGCAGCCTAAGACTTTTCATGTGCTGCCATTCGTCAGTGGACCATGTTACCAACAGAACTGATCACATGTACAAACTACAGCAAGATCTCACGCCTGGGGAAATAGTGCAGGATTCCCACGGTCATGGAAATCCTAGAAAAGTCATGGAAATTTAAAAAGTCTTGGAATTTTGTAAACTGGATGAAAGTTTTGTATCTCTTTATCTCTTTCACACAACTCCAGCGTTCTGTTAAGTTCTCATTAGTCTATTCTGATTATTTCTGAACACCGGCGTCTTTTGTTTAAGAGACGACAATAAATGCACTGACAGGATTGTAAATGTTTAAAAACTATAATCCCAAACCATAAGGTGAGTGGAAAGAGTTAACGTTTCATATTTACCCCTAAATGTCTGATCAATTCTACACATGTAGGTGCCGTAAAGTCATGGAAAATTCACTTTAGCTCCTGAAAAAATCATAGAAAAGTTGTGAAATTTTGTCCTGTGCCCATAACGTGGACTGATGCGTGTCTGGAGAGAGTGTGATGTTCTGATTTTGATAAAGGATGATGTTTTTAAGATGCTGAGAGAACTGGGTGTGAATGAGGATACAGAATTGTTATGATGCTCCTGTTATTATAAAGACATTTGATTTTATGAACTATAACATCAACATCAACCTGCCCAGAGACGACAAGTGGAAATTAAGACTTCACAATCATCTCTCCTGTTCAGGTTCATGTCGATCGTCCACTGTCCCTGTCTCATTAAATAAATCAACTCAACTCCACTCAAATTAAACTCACAACACTCACGGTTACATGAGCGAAATTTAGATCCAGGTTCTAAATTACGAATACGATTTTTTTGAGAAAAAGAAACACCAGGATCACGTGTCGCGATTTAATACCAACATTTTACAACCAAAATAACGAGGCTCACAGCAGCAGATACAGAAAGAGAAGACACAATATTCCAATTCTTAAAGTGAGCTGGAGGACATGTCAGAAATCTATAGTGGAATCTTGTTGTGTAACTGTCAGATTGCAGATTCGTTGACCTGGTTTACGGTTCATATTTCTGTAATCACATGAAATTTCACTAAGTTCAACGTCGTCTCTGTCAGTATAAACCAACAAAATAATGATGAATTTTGTCAATAAGTTTGTATTTCTCTTTCAGAATCACAAAAACTGACAGCCCCATATGTGAAAGCCCGTTGACAGTGTGTGTAAGCGAGCGGTTCTGGAGGACAGGGCAGCGCTGGAGGACAGGGCACAGAAGGCGTTCAAATGAGGGGTAAAATGTGCTCGCTCTGCTCACATGGTTTATGGAACACTTGAATAATTCAGACGCGTTCTCCGTTCGGGGTCTCCTCTGCAGCTGTGAGGAGGAAGAGGAGGGGTGATGAGGGGGAGAGAGTGAGCCGGGCTGCTGCTGCCATCTGCTGGACAAAACCAGGAACAACACCGGGGGAAATCTACAGTATGTTGTATAAATACTACAAATAAACTCATATTTTTCTCTCCTTGCATCACGTGGAAATTCTTTGGACAGATTTTGCCTTAAAGGTGCACTATGTAACTTTTCCATAGACGTATGGGGTCCGTCACCTGCTTGTTTCTATGGATACGTCACCTCCCTGCTGAGAATGTTCCACAGTATGACAATAAACAGCTCTATCTATTTCACATTTTTTCAATTACAGGTGGTTTTACTGCTCAAAATATCTTGAAAAACAGACATTCTGACTGTGAGCCGCATCGCCTCTCCACAGATCTGACCTTTGACTTCACCCTTCACCAGAAAAGTTACACAATGCACCTTTAAATTGCCTTAAATTGCCTTAAAAGCAAATGTTATGACCTGGTTTTCTGGTTAGATTTCATTGCATTTTCTGTAAAAAAGTGAAATTATAACACAATATGATTTAAATTTTAAAGGTGCATTATGTAACTTTTCTGGTACAGGGTTGAACACTTGCTCATCTCCATGGAGATGTTATCCCCTTCACTGGAATGTTCCACAGAACACCATGAAACATAATAGTATATATCCAGCCTTTTTAAATTCCTTTCATTTTTATTACCTTAAAAACAAGTGTGTGCGGGCTCGCCTCTCCCCAGATCTGACCTTTGACTAGGCCTGTCGACGTCACCTGCTTATCTTAATGGAGACTGATGAGTTTAAATCGTACTGTGGAACATTCCAGGCAAAGCAATAACATCTTCATCAAGATAATCTCCAAAAGTAATTTACGGTTTGCAGTGGTCCAAAGTATTCTGAGCATCCTAATTATTCTCCACGAGTTTATGAGCATGTTTCACAACTTTCAGAGGCCAGAGAATAGTTTTAACATCTCAGTAATGCTTAAAATAACTAGCATGCTAATGTGCACTTGCTGATAATCAGACAATAAAATGTAAAATTCAATGTGGACAGTACACGGTGGACTTATTTTGATGTTAGGAGCTGCTTTTTCAGTATATCTGTACTGGGGCAAGACACATTTGGATCAGACTGGCCTACAGGGAAAGAAATCTGGTACAGGCCCTTTAAAAACTTAAGAACTTTTGGAATTATTCAAACACAAAGGCGTCGCTGTTGCCTCTTGGGAGCTTTAAGCTGTGATATAATGTTGTTTCTAGGGCTGGGTATCATTAAAAAGCTGCCGATACAATACATAAGCCATAATACAATACATATTTCGATACAGTGCACTTTTGATTCTATATGATATATATTTCAAATCGATTCAGTACTGTTCAATAAAAAATAAAGCCTAAATCATGTCTGTGATATAAAAAGTCATTGTTAAACCTCTTCTTGTGCAAAGTTCATATGAAACACAAACATTTTAATCATCAAAACAGTGAAAATGTCAAATGTGTCACATAAATGAGTTTATTTCCTCTGAACAAGCAATAAAACTGTAGCTGTAACAAAATAATTTAGTAAAAAAAATGTAAATACTAAAAATCAGTAAAAACTCTTAGGTATGAAAACTAATTTGGTCTGAAAAAAAAACCCTAATTAACATAAAATATTAAAAATACAAAAACTGAAAATACCCTTGGCGATATATCAATAGAACAGTCCCCAATATCGATACCGTATCATCACATTAAACAATGCGATATTTCAATATTTTTGCACAGCCCCAGTGCAAAAATACTGAGCCCTCCTTAAAAAACAGACCTGGAATTGTGTTTTGTTTCATTTACATTTGTTACATTTATTTATTTATTTTGGTCATAGTTATATTTTGACATTATTTAACATACACAGACCGAAAAAGTGCAGGCTGAAGCTTAAGCTTATTATGCCCTTTACCCTTTATTCCTTTATCAGAGTGTCAGTTCATCTTCATAAATACAGCGAGAGGAAACAAACAAATCAGAAACAGAACAACAAAGTTCTACAGCACAAACTAAGTCTCATATTTCATGTATCTGTCCAGAGTTAAACATTTAAACTTCTTTATAAAGTGAAAGAGACTGGTGCACAATGTTAGGTTTTCTGTACATTTGTTCCAGAGCTCCACTCCTTTAACAGATATACAACATTTCATAATGTTTGTTCTGATTTTCTTTTTGACAAACATTCATTCACACATGCTTGAGTAACACTTTATTATTAGTTCACAGCTCCTTTTACCTTTAGTTCAGTAGAGATCGGCAATTCCAGGTCTGAAATGATCCAAATGATTCTTGTGAAGGTGTGTGGAGTTTAACCACAGTGGAGCACTTCCTGTATCACCACATAACATCACAAGGTGCAACAGAGTGTTTTCTGTTTGAGAGAAGAACTCAGCCTAAATGTGCAGGTTTGTGTGTTAAACATGTGAATGAAACAAAACACAGTTCCAGGTCTGTTTGTGATGAGGAAACTACACTAGAACATAGATCAGAAAATAGAGTCATATGGCTCTTTAAAGGATTAATATGGTAAGTTTGTACACAAATATGTCTGGACATATGTGGAGTTTCAGTTACATAAGCCCCGCCCTCCTTCTGAAATGGTCATAGTAATATTTGTTGTGTAATAGTGACATGTTGTGTGCTCAGCTGGTGCAGCCTGTTCCACTGCTCTGTTGTCCACATGTGCACTCGTGTTTGTGTGAGCATGTGAAGGGTTAATGCAGCGTCTAACCCTCAACTCCCCCAGGGCCACGCACGACTCCACAACTGCACCACAACTTATCACAAACACTCACAAGAAGGAGGTAAAGAAAGCTCCAACATGTAACTTTAAGCCAAGACTGAAATAGAAGCTTCTTTTTATTTTGGTTGTGTTAATTGCACTGAAAAACTTGTGTGCTTAATGTGAGCGGGCTTGCCTCTCCACAGACCTGACTCTGACCTGACTATTACCAGGACAGTTTCATGGAAATGTTGTTCCTTTGGTTACAGTCTTCAACAGTATGACATAAAACTTCTCAGTCACCATGAAGAATGTCGTCAAGTATAGTTTTAACTTTCTATTTGCATAAGGGCCCAGTCAAGCAGAAGTAAACAACAAGGCCAAAAATTCAAGTTAATTCATCTGATATAAAAATGTATTGAACAGATACATATGTACTCTAGTTTATGAAACTGTTGACCTTTTTTCTGTACCATTTTTGGTTCTAAAGTTCCATATGTTTTAAACAGACCATGTATGAAACATGGAACAAAAATTATTTCCCAAATTTCAAAGACCTGCAAATCATGTCAATAAATGGATGTATTTCATCATATCTTGTGTTATTCCATCTTTGAACTGTTGATGAAGGGACAGGATAAAAAAAAAAAAAAAGTATTTAAAAATGATAAAAATTTGCTTGGAACATATTTTATAGAAATAGTTTCCTTTCATTTTGAAGTAATATTAAAGTATTCAGAAGAAAAAAACGACAAATGATGTAAAATCCTGCACCTTCTATTTGCTTGAACAATTTTCCCTCCGTTACTTTTCCCTCCGTTACCATGACCTTTCTTCATAAAAAATCTCATGAGTCAAAAAGTAAGAGGTTTTTCAACCTAATCTTGTACCATATGGTAGAAAACTATATGAAGCAAATATTCAAACCAGTTTGTTAAGGATATGGAAGTGAGAACCAAGAGTTATCACTGTTTGGATTTATTGACCAAAAAGTGCTGCATATTTCATTCCCTCCGTTACCGACATGAGTTTTAAAATTTTTTGTCAACAACTTGAAAGAATATCACAGGTTTAACTTGACCCTGTTGGAGTGTAACTCTTTCCTACATTCTGATACTTTACTTATTTCAATAGTCCCTCTAGTTTCTGAATAAGAGACATTTGAATGTCAAAAATCTGACCCTGTTTCCCTCCGTTACCACTTGACCGGACCCAAAGGTAATGTGCCACCTCCAGAAAGTTACACAGTGTTGCTTTAAGTAGAAGTACAAAGTAGTGGTCCAAGAAAATACTCTTCTGTGTATTCTTCTTGTGAAAAGTACTACTTAAGTAAAAGTACCTTGCACAAAATCAGATATTTTCAAAGAATAGACACAAAAACGGGACAAACTAAGACCACATTTATATGATGACGGTCTGAACAGAAGATGCAAAAGTGTCATTGTGTCTTCACTTTTTAATCCACGTTTAGACGAGCGTTTTCAGGAGGAAATCTGCGTGCATACAGTAAGGCAAAAGTGTGTGGAATTCAGTTGTGTGTGCATACCAGGAGGCTCTGTGGTGACACTCGGTGGTGATGTATGTGACATAAACACGTACGCGACATGAGCAGATCTGACTAGAGTTTTGCGTCTTGAGCAGTGTAGACAGAAATGCTACGGCAGAGAGTATTCAACTTTTCCACTGGTTTCAGATTTTTGTGTTTTTAAGCCCCCAAAACGTGGTCACCGTCTAAATTAATATACTATTTATTAAGTATTTTAATATTGTACTTATGGGCAATATGCAATATATTTAAGAGTTTTATCTTTGAGGGCACGTGCAATACATTGTAGAAAAGCACTTTATATGATAATAATTTTAGCAATGGGCTGTGTGCAATACCTGTACACTGGCACTTTAACTAAACAGGGCAGCGTGCAATTCTGATCAAATAATCTAACGTCCTTTGGTTGACCTGTGTCTGTGCTCTTGTGACTGACCAGCTCTTTGTGTCTGTTTGTATTGTTGTATTGTGTGTCTGGGTGTGTTGTTTTTACTGTGTGTGTTTGTTTTATGATTACATCAACCTGTCCAGGGCAGCAGATGGAAATTAGCCTTGGGCTATAATCTGATAACATATTTACATATCATGTATATGTTCATTAATGTGTTTTGTCCCTATTTTTAAATAAATAAATAAATAAATACAAATTTAAAATAAATAAATAAAAATGAAAGGCACTTCCCATAAAGGAGGAGTTCGGGGAGGCCATGGAGAAGGACTATCGGACGGCCTCAAAGAGATTCTGGCAAACCGTCCGGCGCCTCAGGAGGGGAAAGCAGTTCTTCACCAACACTGTTTACAGTGCGGGGGGAGAGCTGCTGACCTCGACTGGGGACGTTGTCCGGCGGTGGAAGGAATACTTTGAGGATCTCCTCAATCCCACCGTCACGTCCTCCGAGGAGGAGGCCGAGGCTGGGGACTCGGAGGCGGACTCATCCATCACCCTGGCCGAAGTCACTGAGGTGGTTGGCAAGCTCCTTGGTGGCAAGGCTCCGGGGTTGGATGAGATCCGTCCTGAGTACCTGAAGTCTCTGGATGTTGTGGGGCTGTCTTGGCTGACACGCCTCTTCAACATCGCGTGGCGGTCGGGGACAGTACCTCTGGACTGGCAAACCGGGGTGGTGGTCCCTCTGTATAAGAAGGGGGACCGGAGGGTGTGTTCCAACTATAGGGGGATCACACTTCTCAGCCTTCCCGGTAAGGTCTATGCCAGGGTACTGGAGAGGAGAATCCGGCCGATAGTCGAACCTCGGATTCAGGAGGAGCAGTGTGGTTTTCGTCCTGGCCGTGGAACACTGGACCAGCTCTACACTCTCCATCGGGTGCTCGAGGGTTCATGGGAGTTTGCCCAACCAGTCCACATGTGTTTTGTGGATCTGGAGAAGGCATTCGACCGTGTCCCTCGTGGTGTCCTGTGGGGGGTGCTCTGGGAGTATGGGGTCCGGGGCCCTTTGCTAAGGGCTGTCCGGTCCCTGTATGACCGGAGCAGGAGCTGTGTTCGCATTGCCGGCAGTAAGTCAGACCTGTTCCCGGTGCATGTTGGACTCCGCCAGGGCTGCCCTTTGTCACCGGTTCTGTTCATTGTATTTATGGACAGAATTTCTAGGCGCAGTCAGGGGCCGGAGGGGGTCCGGTTTGGGGACCACAGGATTTCATCTCTGCTGTTTGCGGACGATGTTGTCCTGTTGGCTTCATCGAACCAGGACCTGCAATGTGCACTGGGGCGGTTTGCAGCCGAGTGTGAAGCGGCTGGGATGAAGATCAGCTCTTCCAAGTCCGAGGCCATGGTTCTCGACCGGAAAAAGGTGGCTTGCCCTCTCCGGGTGGGTGGGGAGTCTTTGCCTCAAGTGGAGGAGTTCAAGTATCTCGGGGTCTTGTTCACGAGTGAGGGAAGGACGGAACGTGAGATTGACAGGCGGATCGGTGCAGCTTCGGCAGTGATGCGGTCGCTGTATCGGACCGTTGTGGTGAAGAGGGAGCTGAGTCGAAAGGCGAAGCTCTCGATTTACCGGTCAGTCTTCGTTCCTACTCTCACCTATGGTCATGAGCTCTGGGTAGTGACCGAAAGGACGAGATCGCGGATACAAGCGCTCGAAATGAGTTTCCTCCGCAGGGTGGCTGGGCGCTCCCTTAGAGATAGGGTGAGGAGCTCAGTCACACGGGAGGAGCTCGGAGTAGAGCCGCTGCTCCTCCACGTCGAGAGGAGCCAGTTGAGGTGGCTCGGGCATCTGTTTCCGGATGCCTCCTGGGCGCCTCCCTCGGGAGGTGTTCCGGGCATGTCCCGCCGGGAGGAGGCCCCGGGGAAGACCCAGGACACGCTGGAGGGACTATGTCTCTCGGCTGGCCTGGGAACGCCTCGGGGTCCCCCCGGAGGAGCTGGAGGACGTGTCTGGGGTGAGGGAAGTCTGGGAGTCCCTGCTTAGGCTGCTCCCCCCGCGACCCGGCCCCGGATAAGCGGACGAAAATGGATGGATGGATGGACTTCCCATAAAATATTTAGTTGTTTTTAGCCACAAGCGTTCTCATGTAAACAGACCCTAAATCCCATCTGAAGGAGGTACAGCCACTTGGGAAGAGGAACCAAAACTTTTACTACAGTTGGAGAAGTGTTACACTGAACAATATATTACTGAAGCCGTAGAAAAAGCTGCTAGAATAGTACACGCTCTTAAGCCTCCAACCCCATCAAAAAACAACTGCGCGCCACACAGACATATACGATAATCCAGCACGACTTCAGTAAACTACAAAGCCGCACCACCCACAGAACACACAAACACACACGGAGCAGACAACGACCACACAGCGAAACACACCCACAGACACACTCATCACTCCACGCCGACGAGGAACTGAACGGAGGAACGAACCGAAAAAGCGAGTGCAACATGCCACTTCTAGACACAACTGAACAACTGAGTCACTGTGAACACGTCAACAATCCAGCGGTCCCAGACACACCCTCCCTACACGCCACAACTGAACAAAGCCCAGAGTCACGTGTGTAAATGTTTATTATTGTGTGAACTCCTGTGTAATTGTGTATCAGTGCACTTTGGGTCTGATATCTGCTCTGATCATAGAGAAATTTAATAGTCTGACGAAGAATTATTTTAGTCGACTCCAGCCCTAGTTTGATTTCGATCCACTTTAAAGTCTGCACAGTGCTGTTGTGTGTTTGTGTCACACTGCGTCGACATCATGATTCTTTCAGAGTGATGTGCTACAGCGGGTCACAGTGAAGAGCAACGGTAAACACACAGATTAAGATCTATTTTTGCTCCCATAAGTTGTTGTCTTTGTCTTCAGAGAGCAGACCCGTTATGAGTTATGCAAACACTAAAGCTCATGTTAACCTCTTTATGTTCTAAGCCCACACACACACACACACACACACACACACACGCACGCACACACACACACACGTCTATAGTGTCCACAGACCGGTTATTGGACACACAGAAAAGAAATACATGACCAAATCAGAGAGTACAGAGAGCAGTTTTTGTCACATAAAGTTTGTTAATGTATTTTCCTGGGGATATTTCTGACGACTTTCAGCAACTACATGCAGAATATAGAGAAGTGTAGAGCATTCAAATTGTGATTGACAAATAAAAATGACTCCACTGGCAGAGGTGGGTAGTATTTTGTTGCATTTACTGTATTTTCCGGGCGATTAGTCGCTCTGGATTATAAGACACACTGTCATGAAATGGTCTATTTTTGAACTTTTTTCACAAATAAACCGCGTGGGACTTTAAAGGAAACCCAACAGTGTGATGGGTGAGTGGTTTTGTTTGTTTGTGGTGTTCACGGTGACTCTGGGCTTTGTTCAGTTGTGGCGTGTAGGGAGGGTGTGTCTGGGACCAACGGATTGTCGGCGTGTTCACAGTGACTCAGTTGTTCAGTTGTGTCTAGAAGTGGCACATTGCACTCGCTTTTTTGGTTCGTTCCTCCATTCCGTTCCTCGTCGGCGTGGAGTGATGAGTGTGTCTGTGGGTGGTGCGGCTTTGTAGTTTGCTTGTATAAAACTGGGACAAATCACTGGTTTTGGATAAATCTGCTGGGACTGGGGACACAGGGCTCAAAACAGGGACTATCCCTGGTAAATAGGGACTCCTGATCGCCCTATATACTGTAGGTAGGCTTTATATTGTTTCACATTGTAATTTCATTGTCAGTTCAGTCAATCCAGTTGTATAGATCTATATTTAAAGGTATTAGAAACACTGGTTAGGGGGATCAGATTTTCAAACTCAAAAACTGGGACACCCCTTGGTTTATGATGGCTGGTAATAATAAAATTGTAAAACAAGGGCACAATTAAGAAAAAATATTCCACACTTGGTCCATTCATGACTAACATGTGAGTTGATATGGTCACATTTTCTTTGTGTTTTAGTCTTTTTTCAGCAGCTTTTCTGTATTTTACCAAAACAAATGTCAATTTATATCTCTCTTTACTGTTGTCAGGGATCAGATTTGTCAAAAATATGGACACCTGGGACTTTTGTTGTATAAAACTGGGACAAGTCAGTGGTTTTGGATAAATCTGCTGGAACAGGGGACACAGGGCTCAAAACTGGGACTGTCCCGAGTAAATAGAGACGTCTGGTCACTCTACTAATGTCTCTTTTTCTTATTGTGTTTGTGATGGTTGATGTGGTGATGAGATGTTTTCTTCATGTACATAAGAACATGTAAAATATTGCTGTGAAATGTCTGTTTTGAATGTCAGATGAAACCGTCTGACCAATGAATCCTAAAAATACGACTTGACCACCAAAAAGATGACAACACAAATATAAAAATCCATATATAGCGACAAGTTCCAACAATAACCATAGATAGTTGGTCCTCAGAAGCAAACATCTCCACAAAATGCATGAAACCAGCTTCTAGGTCAAGGTTCTAGCCAAAGTCCTCAATCAAAACAAAGTCTAAACTTCCATTCAACAGAACCAGCTCCACACTTCTTCACGTTCTCTGAACACCAGCAGAGCCCAGGCGAGGCAGCTCTTACCTGGGTGACCTTCTCGGTGACGTTGTGGGTGCGGTCGATGAGTTTGCATGGAGCGATGATGTCCATCTCTCCAGTGGGCAGCGTGATCAGAGGGTCCGGTTTGAAGTCCACAAAGTTGAGGGTGATCTGAGGGATCTTGGAGATGGCTCTGTACCTCATCAGGTCTGAGTCCGACGTGGAGTTTAGAATGTTGGATTTACTGTTCACCGCACCTGGAACAAACAAACAGAAGTTATCAATGCGCTCACTTTAACATCACTACAAGACTAGATTTAAAGTTCTATTTATTTTTGAGTTCCTACATTTTGACTTTTGTGAGAAAGATGAATTGTGAGGATCCATCAAACGCTTTTCTCTATTGCTTTGTTTGGAATGTTTCACAGTATGGCATTAAACCTTTCTGTCTTCATGGAGACCAAACCAGACCAAGTTACAGGTCAGATCTGTGGAGAAACAACCTCGCTCACAGTCACAATGTTTGTTTTCTAGGTAGTTTTGAGCTCTAAAACCACCTGTAACTGAATAAATGTAAAGTAAAGCTATGTAATGTCACACTGTGGAACATTCCAGGCAGAGCAATGACATCTCCATAGAAACAAGCAGGTGATTGACAGGACCACCAACCAATACATAACACAATACAATAACACAATGCAACTTTAAGTCATGTTATAATGCTGTGACCTCACCAAAAACTTACCTTAAGTTGTGTTTTGTTTCATTCACACATGTTTGAGTAACTTTTAATTATTAGTCTTCAAATCTCCAAAGCTCCAAATGCTCTGTCACACCTTGTGATGTCATGAAGTGGTAGTTTTCAAGTTAACAGCTCCTTTAATTGTGTATAGATTGCCAATTCCAGGGCTGAAGTCATCCAGATGATCCCAGTGAAGGTGTAAGGAGTTATAAAACACAGTGGAGCATTTCCTGTATTATCACGTGACATCACAAGGTGGAACAGAGTGTTGTCAGTTTGCGAAAAGAACTCAGAAGCCTAAATGTGCAGGGCTTGTGTGTTAAACATGTGTGAATGAAACACAACACGACTCCAGGTCTGTTTGTGATGAGGAAACATTACAACCAGATCATCAGAACATAGTGTAATATGGATCCTTTAATGCTTTCGCTGTAACGTCATTACAAGATTTGTGGTTCTGTTTATATGTGGATTCCTAGGTTCTTGTTAATCAGAGGACTAAGTATCACCCTTTTAAATCATTACTTTATCATTATTTCAACTTATAACTGAGAAAAGGCCCATTACAGATTTAAAATTAGCACTGAAAAGTACTTTGATATAATGTTTGAAATAATATTTGTATAAAGAAAACTAAAAAGAACATTAAAGCTCTGTAAAACTATTCAAGTCTCCTCTTTAAGTCTCTGACTCAAATATAGTTTGAATGAAGTAACATTACCCCAGTCCATCACCTACAGTCCAAACTATCTCCAGTAATCCCGATTTTAGATGAACACATACTGAAAACTACTTTGAGAGTATAAAGAGAACTATAAGCACAAGGCTACAGTGGTGCAGTCAGTTCATTGTTTACAAACCAAGTGGAGGTTTTGGGTTTCAAACTAAACTACTAGAACTTGGTTCTGTTGTATAGAGACTGAGGCTAACACACCTCACAGCAAGAAGGTTCCAGGTTCAAGGCCTAGAGTGCTTCTGCTTTTCTGTGTGGAGTTTGGATGTTCTTCCTGTGTTTGGGTTTCCCCCATCAACCTAAATCATGCTCAATAAATACAATCGTCCATCTGAGGTCATCCTGTATATATTAATGGACATACATAGCTAACTTGCTAGCCGCCTTGTTTCAAATAGGAAGTAAACACCTCTCTCAGCCACTTTAACAGCCACATCAAATCAATAACATCTGCAGCCTTTTACCATCTGAAAAACATGTCAAAAATCAAAGGTTTACTGTCTAAATCAGACTTGGAGAAACTTATCCATGCGTTTGTCTCCAGTAGATTAGATACTGTAATGTTCTGCTCACTGGTCTCTCCAAAAGAGCTGTGAGACGCTGCAGAACATCCAGAACATCCAGAACATCCAGAACATCCAGAACATCCAGAACACTGCAGCTCGGGTCCTGACTCGAACTAGGAAGTACGAGCACATGTGTCCTGTGCTCAGGTCTCTGCTCTGGCTCCTGTGGCTCAGAGACTTTAAAGCAGCTCTGCTTGTACAAGTGTCTCCATGGCCGAGCACCAAAGTCCATCTGTGACATGTTAGTGTCATATGAACCATCTCACACTCTGAGGACCTCAGGGACCGGCCTCCTGCTGCTGCCCAGAGTCACGACTAAACAAGGGGAGTCAGAGTTTCAGGTTCATGCAGCTAAAACCTGGAACAGTCTGAACATGTGAGACAGACTCTTCTGTGACGCTGTTTAAATCCAGACTCAAAACATTTCTGTTTAACTGTGCATATAACTGAAAGGTTTTCATTCTGCACTCTTCTCTCCAATTTATGTCTCTCTTTTTTAATTTTAATCTTCATGATTATTTATTGTTTTGATTTGTTTTTATTATGATTTTAATGTATTTCTTATTCTGTAAAGCACTTTGAATTACTTTGTGTACGAATTGTGCTGTACAAATAAACTTGCCTTGTCTCTCTCTGTAACTGCTACTGTGAGCCTTGTCATTTTGATCTTATTCTTATTGATCATATTAACACAATCTACATAATCCTGGTGTTTGTATTTTGCTATTTTGTCCATTAAATTTCTACTTTTAAAATGAAACTGGCCCCACATTCACTCCTGTAACTGTTAGCATCGTGAGCTTCATTGACTGGAGCCAAATGTTATGGGTCACGTCACACTCCCCTAGTCAACGTCTTTAGACGTCTATGGTCCTGACCATGACGAGCCATCCAGCTGTACACGCTTACATTAAATCAATACTATTTAAAACTGCTACGCATATATATTTAGAATTTTCCCTTTTTAAATGATCTCAATATACTAGTAGATCTTTGGTCCTGCCCCCTGCTGCCCCTCACCAGTACTACCAGGCCTGATGCTGCTGGCTCGGCGGTTCTTGCGGTCCCAGTCGGGCCTCATGGCTTCGATCTCGTCCACAGAAGAAGCTCTCCTCATGCTGTGGAAGCTCTCCCTGGAGCGGCTGTGGGACAGGGAGCAGTTGGAGCCCGAGCCGTCCGGGTTCAGGCTCAGTCTGTGCTGGTGGGGGACCACGCAGGGGGACGACTGGGCCAGGCCATGAGGCGGGTGAGGGGGGGGGGGGAGGGACGGGTGAGGGGGGTGCGAGGGGTCGGAGGGCAGTAAGGTGCGCTGGTCCGCCTCGCAGTCCTCGTGCCAGCCGTGGTGACCAGATCTGAGAGAAAACAAACACACAGTAGAACATTTGGTCATATGGAGACATTTTCTAATCAGTTACTCAGATGTTCTCAGGCCAATGGTCCGATCACAGCACCAATCACACTGCTTTATCTCTGCAACCTCTTCTCTAAAACCAACTCAGTCCATGTCCTCTTTTACTGCATCCATAAATCTCCTCTTTGGTCTCACCCTAAACCTGGCAGCTCGAAAGTCGACCACCTCCTCTAATGAACAGTGTAGATTCTTGGCCTGAATCCAAACACGAATTTCAGCAAGTCAGAATGAATAAAGTGGTCAAATATGCAACCTGAGGAGAGAAGGCGAGAGAAGTGTGTGGCTGATGTGGGGTTAATATGACTGAGTTAGATTCAGGAGCAGGAGCACGCCTCAGCCTCCTCCTGCTCCTCTTCAGTGAACCACAGCTCAGCTCTGCCACACCTTCAGTTAACCAGAAGTGAAGACACAAGCCTTATCCTGACAACGCGTCTGTCTCAGCTGAAGACCTCATCATCTACAGAGGATTGGGAGTCCTGAAACAGAACCTCCATCCTGAGTCTCTACTAGGGATGGGCATTCGATGAAATTTTCTTAATCGATCGTCGGAAGAATTAACGATCGATTATCGATTAATCATTAACGTTTTTATATTAAAATGATCATCATTATTATTACTATCTGCACTACTAATCTGCAGAAATAAATTCAACTTTACGACATATAAACCGTAACCACTCTAGAGTCACATCAGCCCGTTTTGTTTAATTCAGTTTTGTTCAACTCGCACAGAAACAAAACTTAAAACTGCATCGCTAATTTGCATAAACTAAGCGAAGATAAAAAACTACAGCTCTTGTGTCACTGATGTGGTTCAACTTCTGTCGGATTAAAAGACATGACTCAGGTGAATACAGGTTAGTGTGACCAGATTTGTGTTTATCAAAACCAGGACACCGTACGGGGGGAGGGAGGTGGGGACTCGTCATCCACATTGCGCGACTCTCACCTGGCAAAACTTTTTCCCACTGGACACAGAAACATATGTGCTGCTTTATACACTGTGCACATGGACTCACACTTGTCCCGAAAGCAACAGAAAGTGTGGAATTTCTTGTACAAGTCATCGTTAAATACACATTTGTGCTTCGGGCACGCAGACTGACCGACTGTTTGTGTCTCGCTCCTTCTGAGTGCAGAGACACATGTACAGACCTGTTTGGTCACACTACACACAGCAACCTACATTCAGTTTGTTGATTAAAATTAACATAATCGATGAAATTTTTAATGATCAATTATCGATTAATCGAATAATCATGCCCATCCCTAGTCTCTACCCCGCCACATATCTATCAGTCTAATCAATATATCATAGTATATCTTTATCATACACCATTGTTGTGATGTGTTTTTTGCTTGTGAAAGAGGAGAGGAGGAGAGGAGGAGAAGAGGGAAGAGGTGAGAGACGTGGATGCCCTCCCTAAAAGAGCAAAAGAAAGAAGAGAGGGAGAGAGTCGGCCAGTAGCACCTGCGTGAAGTTGGCCCCCATCAAACGCAAACCTACACAAAAACTATGTCAATCATTTGTGCTTCATTTGTGCTGTTTTGAGCTGCAAAACATTTGGTTTATGCTGTTTTAGTTTTGGAGATATTAACGATTCTTTTATAGGTCAAATTGGAGTCACCATCTCCCAGGAAGCTTCAAAATACTCCAAAACGACACAAAATGGTGTTAATAGTTTGTGCTGTTTGGTGCTTCAAAAAGTTTCATTTGTGTGATTATGGTTCTTAAGACATTCACAGTTTTATTTTTGGCTGATGACGTCGTCCAGCCCCTCAAAATGTTAAATAGCCTCAAAACAGCAGAAAATGATACCAAACGTTGGTAATTCATTTGTGGTGTTTTGTGCTGTGACAATTTTCATTTCATTTTTGTTTCTAAAATTATGACTCATTATTATTATTATTATTTTTGTGGAAATTATATGTAATTTCTGCTCATCTGACGGCAGCGGCTTTAACAAAACTCCACAGAACTAGTGAAGAGAAACGATCTGAGGCTGTGGAAAAGTCTGTGTTATTATATAAAATATGAATCAAAAGCAACTTACTAAAGACTGATACAGATGTTTCTTTTGTGTAGGTTTGTGTTTGATGAGGGCCAACTTCACACAGGGGCCAGTAGTGGCTTAAACTCCACACGGAATGTAAAAATGTTGTTAAATGTTGTAATTCAGGTTGCTTGAATGGTTCAGGCCCAGACATACAGAAAAAAAAATCTGGTCCAGGTCAGGTCAAACAGAACTTGTGCCCAAAGTTCTACACTTTTCAGAATTTAAAATCATGTTATAGTCGTTTCCTTCTCATTTACCCTCTCAGAGTTGTATTTGGAGTGATTCGTGCATGTTTGAGTAATATTGACACCATATTGCTGATGAATTTCACCGCCTCCAGCATCCGCCCACTGCTCTGTACTCACTCCGTTCTCCAATGTGATTTTCTTAATCTGTGATACACGTAGGATTCAGCAGTTTTGTGTAGTTATTTTTGGAACTTTTTTATTTCATTTTTTTTTACTAGTGGGCCCGGTCAAGCAGAAGTAAACAACAAGGCCAAAAATTCAAGTTAAAGCATCTGATATAAAAATGTATTGAACAGATACATATGTACTCTAGTTTATGAAACTGTTGACCTTTTTTCTGTACCATTTTTGGTTCTAAAGTTCCATATGTTTTAAACAGACCATGTATGAAACATGGAACAAAAATTATTTCCCAAATTTCAAAGACCTGCAAATCATGTCAATAAATGTTTGTATTTCATCATATCTTGTGTTATTCCATCTTTGAACTGTTGATGAAGGTACATGATTTTTTTTTTTTTTTTATGTATTTAAAATGATAAAAATTTGCTTGGAAGGACTGACATATTTTATAGAAATAGTTTCCTTTCATTTTGAAGTAATATTAAAGTATTCAGAAGAAAAAAGTGACAAATGATGTAAAATCCTGCACCTTCTACTTGTTTGCACAATTTTCCCTCCGTTACTTTTCCCTCCGTTACCATGACCTTTCTTCATAAAAAATCTCATGAGTCAAAAAGTCAGAGGTTTTTCAACCTAATCTTGTACCATATGGTAGAAAACTATATGAAGCAAATATTCAAACCAGTTTGTTAAGGATATGGAAGTGAGAACCAAGAGTTATCACTGTTTGGATTTATTGACCAAAAAGTGCTGCATATTTCATTCCCTCCGTTACCGACATGAGTTTTTAAATTTTTTGTCAACAACTTGAAAGAATATCACAGGTTTAACTTGACCCTGTTGGAGTGTAACTCTTTCCTACATTCTGATACTTTACTTATTTCAATAGTCCCTCTAGTTTCTGAATAAGAGACATTTGAATGTCAAAAATCTGCCCCTGTTTCCCTCAGTTAACACTTGACCAGACCCTAGTATGACCTGCAGCGATCCATAGACAACTTCACGGCTCTTTACTGTGATGATGTTTAGTCACAAGTCAGAGCACATGTTTTTTTTCTTAAGTTGTTTTAGATGAATAGAGTGATTTAAAATGTCTAAATGATAACGTAATAATACACAGGTGTCCTTGATTCCTTTAAAGCAGGTGAATATGGAGCAGGTGAATCACCCTCCACACATCCTGCATACAGAACATTCTGAAGAACAGAGAGCTGAAGGCCTAAGGGGTAAACACTCACACGTCTCATCATCTGCCTGTCACTGTTCACCAATCACCTCCAACTACATCTGCCAGCTGCCTAATCACCTGTCAGTCATGTAAAGCCTATTCTAATTCATATAAGTCTCTCTCCTCCTCCTTCTTCTTCTCTCCATAAATGCAGCATCAGTCCAGTCCCCATCTCTGCATCTCTGCAACATCAGCCTCCTCAGCCTCTCCATCTCCTCCTCTTCACCATTTCTGCTTCTTAGGTCTTATAAACAAACATTCATCTCACCACTGACGTCTCTATTTGGTTTAAGTGTCAAAGTTTATCCTTTCAAAAAAACATTACTCTAATCTCACTCTGTTGTTAAAGCAGGTCCATGTTACTTTTCTGGTGGAGTGTCAACCACCTGCTTGTCTCCATGGAGATATTCTTGCTTTGTCTAAACCAGGGGTGTCAAACATACGGCCTGGGGGCCAGATCCGGCCCTCCAAGACCTTTAATGTGGCCCTCTGCTGATTTTCTACTAAAATATTTGAATTATATTTTCTATTAAAATCTTGGTAATTTTCTGTGGTGTTTATCACTCTCCAGTGTCTCTGTACGTGGCCCCTCCCACCAGAGCAGCACAAATGAAGACTTGTCTCTTTCCAAACGCTCTTACTGTTTTGACCGTGACACACCCATGAGTGTGAGTTGAGGATTTACAACAAAAATTGTTATTTAATTGTTCTTAAAGTTTCAGGTTGTTCATAATATTTATAATATTTTGTAAAAAAAAAAAAAAAAAAAAAGTTCATCAATTAAAAAAGATTTCTGTAATAGATTTGTGTTTCTCTGCACAAATATTTGAACTTCTTGTTATTTTTGGGGTTTATATGACATGAGTTTTCTGATCCGGCCCCTTTGGGATCAAAGTAGGTTGGGTACGGCCCCCGGACCAAAATAAGTTTGACACCACTAGTCTAGAATATCTCCAATCAGGTGTCAAGTTACAGATCAGATCTGTGTAGAGGAGACCATGGTTACTGTAAAAATGCATATGGCTTCATTTAGTGTTCAGCAACAGCAACAGCAATTGAACAAATACAAGATACTAGATCTGTACCTCCTCCAGAAATGTTACATATTGGACATTTAAATATCATGTATCACATCTCTGTCAGTGGTGTCAAACTCAAAGTGACACAGGGTCAAAATTAAAAACTGGGACTAAGTCGTGGGCCAAACTAAATATGTATTGAAAAATTTCAACAATGTCTGCATGTTTTCTCTTCCTTCAAGATACAGTATGTAATGTTAAACCTTTTCTTATTCAAATAAATGTTTAATAATAGTTTTGCTTAAACACTGAATCCAGAACAAGCAGAATATAAAATAATTACAACATTTTAAATAAATAATGTCTCTGTAGGCTGTAATAATGTCTCTATCTGTAGCCAGTGGGCAGCTCTGATACACATTTGATCTCATTTTGATGGGTGTGCCAAATATAATTATATTGTGTTCCAAACTTAGCCCCCAGGCCTGAGTTTGACATGTTTGGTCTATGTTAAAGTAAACCAGAAGAAGAAGTTTATTTATGCAGATTAGTCATAGTAATAATAATGATAATACTGTGGAATGTAAGTGACTGCAACTGTTAAAGTTTGTTAAACAATAAATGACTTTATAAAGTCCCTTTTTTTGTTCTGTATCAGTCTTTTGATCTGCCACAAAAATGTAAGAATGAATTTAAATGAAAAATACCTCAAAGTTGAAGCTTTTCTCAGCAATTTTTAGGTGAGATTAATTAATTACAGATCATAATTAATTAATCTCTCAATTTTTTTTATTTCTTGACAGCACTAGTCTAAACTGCGTGATTAAAGATGACTCAAACATGCACGAATCACTCCAAATACAACTTCAGGTTAGTAAATAGTGTCTATTCATGCTTACGTCACAAACGAGGAACACTTTTGGAAAGATGCAATTACAACTTCCGGTGTAGATCATGACACTGAACTCACCGACCGACTGTGATCAAACCCACTGAAGTAAATGTGATCAGTGGTAAAATGAAGACTGCAGACGTATGTGCTGTTTGGAATCATCTGGAATTTGTCCCTCATCTCTTCTAATCACATGTACCAGTGCACTCAGAGTTGTGTGTCAGTGGGGAAATGATGAAAACTGAGGTGTGGTTGGAATTGTTGATTAACTGAACATAACGGAACACGACAGTGACATGGAGATGAAGAAAACTGCGACATGTTCTCATTTTTCCTAGAACAGAGCCCACCAGAAGTTGTAATTGCATTTTTCCAAACATCATCCTGGTTTGTGATGTAAGCGTGAAAAGAGCGAATAGTGAGAATTAGGGATGGGCATGATTAGTCAATTAATCGATAATTGATCATTAAGAGTTTCACCGATTACGTTAATTTTAATAGACAAACCGAATGTAGGTTGCTGTGTGTAGTGTGACCAAACAGGTGTGTACATGTGTCTCTGCATCAGAAGGAGCGAGACACAAACAGAAACATTCAGTCAGTCTGCAACGTACCGAAGCACAAATGTGGATTTAACGATGATTTGTACAAGAAATTCCACACTTTCTGTTGCGTCCGGGACACGTGTGAGTCCATGTGCACAAAGCAGCACATATGTTTCAGTGTCCAGTGGGAAAAAGTTTTGTCAGGTGAGAGTCGCTCAATGTGGATGACGAGTCCCCACCCCCCTCCCCCCGTACGCTGTCCTGGTTTTGACAAACACAAATCTGGTCACACTAACCTGTATTCACCTGAGTCATGTCTTTTAATCCGACAGAAATTGACCGCATCAGCGACACAAGAGCTGTAGTTTTATCTTCACTTAGTTTATGCAAATTAGTGATGTGGTTTTAAGTTTTGTTTCTGTGAGATTTGAACAAAACTGAATTAAACACATTATAATGTCAAACGGGCTGATGTGGCTCTAGAGTCGTTACAGGTTTAAATGTCGTAAAGTTGAATTTATTTATGCAGATTAGTAGTGCAGATAGTAATAATAATTATGATAATTTTAATATAAAAATGTTAATGATTAATCGATAATCGATCGTTAATTCTTCCGACGATCGATTAAGAAAATTTCATCGAATGCCCATCCCTAGTGAGAATTATAACATGATTAAAAGTTGATTTTGCATGATAAGTCTGCTTCATGGTGTCGTACCTGTTAGCCGTGGTGTGGTCCTGCTGCTCTGGAGGGATGGGGGGCAGAGACAGAAACTCCCCCAGGCCCAGTGACTCGTGGCAGGGCTCGGTGTGCAGGGGCAGGGGGGTGGCCGTGGGGATGTGTCCCACCTCAGCGTCGTTCAGGGACATCTTACTGTTGGACAGAGAGCGCAGCAGAGGCAGGCGCAGCTTAAAACCCCGGGGACGACCTGAGGAGGAGGAAACAGGATAAGGACATAAGTACACAGGGACATTTGTTTAGTTGGTCTATTCAAATGAGCCGCCTCGTTCCAAATAGGAGGTTTGCATACGGCGTTTCCGGCTCCTACTGATCCTGGATCCCACTGATGTTGGAATATTGTGAGCTGTGTCATTTTGGTTGGAAAAATTCGTATTAACCCTCTTATATTTTATACAATCTATGGTGCCCTCTCCAACTGAGGTACACAGTCGTATTAAAATCACACTTTTTGCTTGTTGTATTATCATAAATACACAGTGTTGGGAAGTTTACTTTACACAATACACACACCAAAATGTAGTTTGTAATGGAATCCATTAAATTACTTAAAGTGAGTAACGTAATCTGAATACTTTGGATTACTTGATTTGCTGTAGAGAAACAAAGACGAGGAAATTGTAACATAAGATGTTTTGTCTGATAAAAGAAAATAAAAAGCCCAAACTTTACTGAACCAAATTCAAAATATTATTGATAGAAGACGAGGAGACACGTCCACACAGCATGATTTAGTCCTGTTAAATCCTGATTAGTCCTGGTTTAGTCCTGGTTTAGACCTGGTTTAGTCCTGGTTTTAGTCCTGGTTTAGTCCTGTTTTAGTCCTGGTTTAGACCTGGTTTAGTCCTGGTTTAGACCTGGTTTAGTCCTGGTTTTAGTCCTGGTTTAGTCCTGTTTTAGTCCTGGTTTAGACCTGGTTTAGTCCTGGTTTTAGTCCTGGTTTAGTCCTGGTTTAGTCCTGGTTTTAGTCCTGGTTTTAATCCTGGTTTAGTCCTGGTTTTAGTCCTGGTTTTAATCCTGGTTTAGACCTGGTTTTAGTCCTGGTTTAGTCCTGGTTTAGATCTAGTTTAGACCTGGTTTAGTTTCCAGCAATGAGTGGAATTACCGAAAAAAAAAAAAGAAAAAAAAAAGGGATTTAGCCCAAAATGTGAAAACAGGAAAATACCACTGTGTAATCCATTTATTTCAACAAAGTAACTGTAATCCAATTACCACTCACTGAAACAGTAACTGTAACTGAATACAGTTACTCATAATTTGTACTCTGATTAAGTAACTCTGGTACATGTAATCTGTTACTCCTCAACAATGTAAATACACTACCAGTCAAAAGTTTTAGAGCACCACACTTTTCCCAGTTTTTTACTGTTTCCTGTTGACCAAAACATATTCTAAACTTTTGTTTGATGAAAGTGTGCATCTTTGGCAGATAGAACAGCTGAACACACTCGTGACTCGTTCTTTTTACAACAGAAATCAAATATTGTTGAGAAATTTCTTCCCAAGTCTGTCGCAGAAGTTTCCATAAATGTGTGGCACTTGTAGGTTGCTTCACTCTTCTGTCCAGTTCATCCAAACCAGCTCCATGAGGTTTAAGTCTGGACACTGTGCTGCTGCTGGACACTCCAGGTTTTAAGCTTTACCATCTTGTTCTTTTTTCCTGAGGTCGTTTTGGCAGCACTCGGACTTGTGTTTTGTTCTTTCATCTTTTTTTGTAACCTCTGTCTGTTAAGTTTTTACCTTTGTACCATTTTAAGTTCTTCACTGGATTTGCACGATTTGAATTGCAATAAATAACTGGAAAAATTAGGATGTTCTAACACTTTTGACCAGTAGTGTATATATAAGTAACTATGTGACATATTTACTCTAAAACAATGTGGTCCTTTTTCAAAATAATACTCACCGAAGACACAAAATCTGGTCACACACACTAAAGAGATTTGCATTCGGAAAATTCTAAACTAAATTGTCCTTGACTTTCATTCTTGACTTTTATGTTATTACAAGAACAGCCAAAATCTGGTCTTCCAAGTCTGATGAAGAGACGTCCAAGACCCCTGAGAAGAACTACACGAGCTGACTGTCAAACTGTCAGAATAACAACATGTGGACAGAGGACAGTGGAGACAGAACTAACATGTGGACACACAAAGAGGACAGTGGAGTGAAGTGAAAGTTAAATACATAGATATTGTAACCCTGATTATTGATCTGACTAGAGCTGGTTTTCTGATATTTATATGACATCATACTATAACATATGACATCATACAAACTCTGAACTACTGTGACTGCTCTGGAACAGTTCCACAGAGGAGGAAACACTGGACGACTGGGACTGTGTGTTCTCACTGACTCAAACAAGTTTAAATGTTGCTTAGTACATGAGCAGAATTATACTAGTACAAGTACATGTTTCAAAATCTACTCAGTTACACTTGTGTAGTACTTGTGTATGTAATTAGATACTTAACACCTTTGCCATAACGTCTATGGAAATTATATTTCTAAGTTGTGTTTATGAGTTAAATTCCCACACCTCTGTAGTGTGTGGGTGTGATCATCAGTATAATTAATGCTCTTCCTGAGCCCCTTCTACATAAAGTATACTCTTCTGTATGTACACTGTGTATGCAGGGCGCAGCAGTGGGCAGTATAATGTGTATATGTGGTATAATATACCATAGTATGTATAGTTCTTACCTGTGAGCAGCCAGCTGGGCAGGCAGTGGTATAATGTGATATAGTATACTGTATGTGTACTGTACATGTTGTTCTCACTGGTGATGAGTCAGGTGGGCAGGAGGTGGTATGGTGGTATAATGTGGTATAAGTACTGCAGTATAAGTACTCTTGTATGTATAGTCTCACCGGTGACGAGCCAGGTGGGCAGACGGTGGTTGAGCTCGGCGCGTTCGTCGATCAGACTCTCTTCTGTCATCACCTCAAAGTTCAGGATGAACATGATGACCACGCCATCCTCATTCTTCACCGGCACCACGTCCACCATGCACAGGAAGCACTCACCTGCAGGGGGCAGCACAGAGCACACAGAGAGACATCAGAACAGGATATTTACAGGTTCATCAGTAGTAGTAGTAGTACAAGTAGTAGTAGTCGTACACTCAATATTCACCTCATTTCGACAGCAGGTTGATAAAATATAACATGCTTAAAGGTTCACTGTGTAACTTTTGCTTTGGAGGATGTGATTGCTCTGCCTGGAATGTTCCACAGTATGACTTTAAACAGCTCTACCTTACATTTTGTGTGTTTTTATAACTCATGAAGATAGATTTAATGCCATACTGTGAAACATTCCAGACAAAGTACTAACATCTCCATGGAGAGAAGCATTTGAGGGATCCCCAACAGAAAAGTTACACAATGCACCTTTAAATTCAGACATATAGAACCAAACAAATGACTGCCTTCAGTTTATGTGTGAGCACTTTTCACCATTCCAAAGATTATGTTTGGAATTATAACTGAGCTACTTTTCTATCACTCTGAAACACATTTACTCATAATACCACAATAAAGAACAGAAACTTGTAAGTGTGTAAACTGTCAGATTCACTGGAAAACTGTTCATTAGGCCTCATTAAACCCGTCCCTCCCTCTGCTGGGGAAATGTGCAGTGTGTAATCAGCTCATGAACAGAGCTGAGCCGCTGTGAGATCAGACACATGTGAAGCAGGTGGGCTGTGACAGAACACACACACAATCTGTATCACCCAAGAACCACACAGAGACCACACACTCACAGATAATACAGTATTTATACAGTAGTACTCTGTGTATGTGGAGGGAAACTGCAGAATCAGAAATGTTACACTAAATTAACTTTAAGCCTTGTTATAATGTTATTCCCTCAAAAACAGACCTGGAGTTGTGTTTTGTTTCAATCACACATGTTTGAGTAACTCTTTATTATTACTATGTCTACATCTCCAAAGCTCAAAATGCTCTGTTCCACCTTGTGATGTCATGAAGCTGTTGATTTCATGTTAGTGAACAGCTCCTTTTACCTTTCGTTCAGTAGAGATTGGCAATTCCAGGGCTGAAATCATCCAAATCAAAGTGCATGGAGTTTAAAAAAGTTCTTCTCTCAAACAGTTTTCATGTGTGAATAAAACAAAACACAACTCCAGGTGTTTGTGATGACAAAACAGTGTTATAAAACATCATAATATGGGCCGTTAAAGTTCATGTTCATGCGAAACAATAACATAATAGACACAAGTAGAGGTCTAGAGAAGTTAAACATAGTGCACCTTTAAAAATACACTTTTTCTTGAGCTAGACTTTTTGCATGTATTATAAATAATCATATAAATCAGATATAATCAGATATTTTCAGAAGACTTCTACGCTCTTGGTTTAAACTCATTCAGTAACAGGTCATGTGTCAGGGTGGGAGGGTCCTGATCTCTGCTTTGGGATTATGAAGATCACTCAGATTGTATAATCTCTTGGAAAAAAAAAAAAAAAAAAAAAAAGTTTTCTTCTCATAACAAAAATACATTTCTCACTCTCTAACTAGTCGTTTGTACTTAAATATTAAAAGTTGTAAATATTAAATATTAAAGTAAATTCTAATATATTTACAAAAGTAACTGTGGGATTAAGAATTGACATAATAATATAAAATGCACCACTTTTTGTTGTTGTTGCTTTTTTCAGGCACGCTTTACACACTTGATGGACTACTGTAGCCACAGCTGCCCCAGGGAACGACTCACCACCACCACTCACACACACACTGCACTCAGACTAGGTAATGTGGGTCAAGTGTGTTGCCCAAGGATACAATGACAGTTTGCACTAGACTGGCGCTTTTCCCCACTGGTCTCCCATCCCAGTACTGACCAGACCCCAAACCCAAACTCCGGCACTGGTAAAGTGTGATAATGTTTTTCATATTCCTGTTAAATCAGTATCTACAACATTTCAGAACAAAACCTGAGAAAACATGACTTTTCCTCTCTCTTCTATCTCATAAACCACATTCCACAATCTGAAAACCACCACTACACTGTGTAATTACTCTATTTACCTTAATAAACTCAAAAATGGGGACCAGATTTTGAAATACTATTCCAGTGCATGATTTTGTTCATAACGTATATATATATATATATATATATATATATATATATATATATATATATATATATATATATATATATATATATACGTTATATATATATATTCCACAGGGTTCTCACAGTCATGGAAATCTTGAAAAAGTCATGGAAATTGAAAATATAATTTTCCAAAGCCTGGAAAAGTAATTTTATTTTAGTATCTCTTTCACACAACTCCAGCGTTCTGTTAAGTTGTCATTAGGCTGTTCTGATTATTTCTAACCCAAAACATGCTCCAGGTCTCCAGAACAGTTGACAGTCAAGGTCAGTTAAATACAATCAATCAATGAACCTGTCCAGGGACGACAGGTGGAAATGATCACTCGTGCTACAACCTGATACAAGCATCTCTCCTGTTAAGGTTCATGTAAATTGTGCACTGTTCCTGTCTCATTAAATAAATAAATACATTTCTGAACGTTTGCGCCTTTTGATTAAAAGAGACGACAATAAATGCACTGAGAGGATTTTGAATGTTCAAAAAGTATAATCCCAAACCATAAGGTGAGTGGAAAGATTTCACATTTCATATTTAGATCTAAAGTCTGATCAATTCTACACATGTAGGTGCTGTAAAGTCATGGAAAATTCACTTTAGCTCATGAAAAAGTCATGGAAAAGTTTTGAAATGTTGTCAGTTAAAAGAGTGGGAACTGATTCCAGCTTGGCCACCAAAGTTGATGATTTTCAGTCCCGAAGTATAAGTTTAACTGATGCAACCATCCCAATCCTAATACAAGAGGCGGCCTGAACTTTGTATTTGTCACAGAACCAGGGGAATATATCAGCTCAAAATTTTAATAACACCAGACAGAACCAAAACAGACGACCTAAAGAGCCATGAGATGTGTTACAATGATCACACACTGCTGATACAGATGGAAAGATTTTGTTTAGTGTAACTTTGGAATCTATGAATCACCTAAAACTGAATGAATCTGTATCTGGAAGTGATGGAACAGTTTCAGATATTTGCAAGAGCATCTTTCCATTTGTCTTCTGTTATGGTTATGTCAAGATCTTCTGACCAGGCCTCTCTAACACAATTACACAGGTTGTCTAAATACAATACATCTCTCCCCCATCTCTCCTTCATCCCTCCATCTCATCCCTCTGTCTCTTACCTGATCATGTGCAGGGGTCAGACTTCAGAGGAACAAACCGAAACACTCCTGTCCAAAACCAAACTACGTCCTCTCCTACTCTCCTATCCCCTCATCCCTCTTTCCCTCTCTTTCTCCTCCTCCCTCTTTCTCCCTCTCTCTCTGTCATCTGCCTCTCTCTGGGCCCTAAATCCGATTGGTCGGCCAGCGTAATCCCAACACGGAAAATATGAGAGAAAAGCAGAGGGATTACACCATCTGGTCTTTTCTGAGCGCTCGTGTGTGTGTGTGTGTGTGCGGCACTAGGGGGCGCTCACATTCATTCACAAATAACAGGGAGGCTCATTCATGTGTGCGTGTGTGCGTGTGTGTGTGCGTGTGTGTGTGTGTGTTGTAATCCAATCTCTAAAATAGGGCAAAACACATTATAAATAGACGCATGTGGAAAAAACTAAATAATTAAACACAAATATAAAAGTTTTCAGTATTTCAAATGTTTTTCATGTTTCACATTTGTTCAAATATTTATTAAAAATGTATTTCTTTAAATATGTATATACATATTTTGTATTATGAAGCCAAAGTATCACAAAAACAAACAGTGGGTGCTCCATGTCACTTTTAATGGACATACTAATGCTTCACCTGAAATATTCCACTTCATTAAATGTGTCTATCCACAGAGTAAACAATAGAGAGTTAAAATTTCAGGGTAAAATATTTCAGAGTTGTTTTTAACACAAAAAGTGTTATTTTAACTATTTGAAAGTTAAATGGGGATTGGAGTTGGGGTTATTTGCCACAGTTGATATGGTTGAAGATAATTCAGCTTCCCCTTTTGTTCATCCAACTTCAGCTGGTGTTAATTCAACTTTGACTAGTGTGAATTCAACTTCCCTCAGTGTTAATTTGGCACGTCCCACCACTACTTCAAACTCCCGCAAGAGAAGACCAGTTTGAATCAGTTTTGCACATAATTTCATCTTAAATTAACTAAAATAAGGTGTAAAAATAAAACACCTCTTTGTGTTGTTTAGTTAAGTCAGGATAACTCTACAAAGTGTTATCCGTTTACTCTCAAAATGTTAATATAACTCTTGATTTTAAAAGTGATTCTTTGAGAGTCAGTTTTAACACTTCACTTTTTCTTGTGTATCTTTTGCATAACTACAGATATTTGTATTGATACTTTGTGGTGACATCATCCTGGGGGTGTTCTTCATGTATGTGTATGGTGGAATGTTCAGCAGTTACCATGACGACACAGCCAAAAAAGTTTTAAGATAGTCTACAAACTCAAGAACAAAATACAAAAGTGATTTAACATTTTCAGGAGTCTGATCAGTCGTTCATAGTTCTGTTTAGGAGTTTGATTTTCAGCTAAAAGTTGAGAAAAACTCATTGAAAAAGTGTCATTCCCCTGAGCTCCCGATGTGACGCACGGTGTTTACACCACTGTAGTGGTTTTACAAAATATATTTTGGAAGGACATCAGAAGTTTATTTTGACACCACATGTTTATTTCATGTTTTTCCCCTGATAAAATCTGGAGACTCTCCACTGACACTGCAAAATCAGAACTCCAACCTATGTTGAGCAGAGTAATGACATCCACTGGACTCGTGTATGTCACTGCTGGAGTGGACTGTCAGACTGGTTAACATGGAGAGTGACACCTGCTCGTGTGCTGCTCGTGTGCTGCTCATGTTCTTATGAACTGTTACACTTTGATGTAAATTGGAGGTAAATCAGCTCAGATTAACGTCTCACAAAGCCTCAGACAGAACATGCCTACAGTTAGCATCACAGACTGTTGATGATCAGCTGCAAAGTATCTGCTCAAAAATACAGAGAAAAACATGAAACTGTGAGCGACATCACCTCTCCACAGAACGTCCTGTTATTCACCTACTTGTACATACTGCGGGACATAATGTGGGACATAATGTGGGACATACTGCGGGACATAATGTGGGACATACTGCGGGACATACTGCGGGACATACTGCGGGACATACTGCGGGACATACTGTGGGACATACTGCGGACATAATGTGGGACATAATGTGACACATACTGTGGACATAATGTGGACATACTGTGGACATACTGCGGGACATACTGCGGGACATTTCAAACAAAGCAATCTCGGACACAAGTGAATGGACCCCATAAGAAACGTTGAATATTACAGATTTTAGAGTCTTATTACACAGTATTTTAATAAAGGAGAGTACTTTTTCCATGATCCACCACTATCTTTACTGATCACACCGTTGGCTGCTGTCACACACACACACACACACACACACACAGCACACACACTCACAGCAGGATTAAACGTCAAAGGGATTCAACTACTCTGTTTAATTCACTCTTCACAGTGCCCCTATAGTGTGACAGTGTGACCCTACAGTGACTCTTGAGTGTTCACTTCACTGTCCTCGTTTACACTGTACACACACAACTCACACACACTACACACACTGTCAGGTCAACGCACAACTTATGCTCAGTTTATATAATCTCTAACCAGCAGAAATGTTCAGATCCGTTCCAGCGCTGGTTGTTTTGGTGAGGCTGAAGCATTTTTGGTGCTGACCAAGACTCGCTCAGATAAAATAAAGTCTCTAAACTAATCTGACCCTGAACTAAACTGACCCTGGCCACGTTTACATGATGTTTTTAAATCCTGAATTAATTGTTCTGAATTAAAATACTTTCCTTCGAGTTTACATGGAAGTAATAATTCCAAACTGAGGTTTACATGGAAAACTCATTAAATGGTCTTTATGTGTCTTTATATTTAATGTGGCTCAGTGTCTGGGGTGGGGAAGGTTCTGATTGGACAAGGACACGAATGTATTTACGTCGACCCAAAGAAAACACACACTTCAGCTGCTACTGACTTTTCTGTCATCTCGGTTTGTCGTTACTCCATGGACACAAACATGATCCAAACTTTTTTCACAGTCGTTCCGAGAATTGTCTCATCACACTTTACGTCTGTCAGCTGAGGAGGAGAAGGGAAGAGTGTCAGAGAAGGAGGAAGAAAACAAACTGATGAGTGTGAGGCTGTTCTAACCTCAGCCCACTCCCACATCCCGCTCACAAATCCAAAGAGACATGGATCAAAGTCCGAAGTGACGATTGGTGGAGCCGGATAGAAGGACGACCCAACAAATACTTTTTAAGAATCAGAATAAACCACCCACTTACTTCAGAATTAAGTTTAATTCTAAATAATCATTTTCATCAGGAATTAAGTGTTTACATGCTCTTTTTAAATAAGGTGTAAAGACTCATGTGCCAGTGTCGTCAGTGCACTGCTGCTGACATCTGTGAATGTTCACATATATCCCACTTGTGTCGGTATATGTGATACTGAACAGACACATTTCTATTGTGTTGAACTATAGTGGAAAGATGCAGTAGTCTGTGTAATCCCTCAGTGGTCCAGGATCCAGACTGAAGGAGAAATTCACTTCTGAAACTGGACTGAAAGTTTTTGACTGAAGAAGTTTCACAGCTCATCCAAACTACTTCTTCACTTCTGATGAAGTAACAGTAGTAATAGTAGCAATAACAGCAGTAACAGTAGTACTAACTGTTAGTAATAATAGTAATAGTAGTAATAGTAGTAGTAGAAATAGTAGTGGTAGTAATAGTAATCGTAGTAATCGTAGTAATAGAAATAGTAGTTATAGTAGTAGTAGTAATAGTAGTAGTAGTAGTAGTAGTAATAGTAGTAGTAGTATAGTAGTAGTAATAGTAAGTAGTAGTAGTAGTAGTAGTAATAGTAGTAATAGTAGTAGTAGTAGTAATAATAGTAGTAGTAGTATATAATAGCAGCAGTAGTTGTTGTAGTAGTAATAGTAGTAGTAGTAGTATATAATAGTAGCAGTAGTTGTTAGTAGTAGTAGTAGTAGTAGTAGTAGTAGTAGTAGTAGTAGTAGTAGTAGTAGTAGTAGTAGTAGTAGTAGTAGTAGTAGTAGTAGTAGTAGTAGTAGTAGTAGTAGTAGTAGTAGTAGTAGTAGTAGTAGTAGTAGTAGTAGTAGTAGTAGTAGTAGTAGTAGTAGTAGTAGTAGTAGTAGTAGTAGTAGTAGTAGTAGTAGTAGTAGTAGTAGTAGTAGTAGTAGTAGTAGTAGTAGTAGTAGTAGTAGTAGTAGTAGTAGTAGTAGTAGTAGTAGTAGTAGTAGTAGTAGTAGTAGTAGTAGTAGTAGTAGTAGTAGTAGTAGTAGTAGTAGTAGTAGTAGTAGTAGTATGTAATAGCAGCAGTAGTTGTTGTAATCAGGACATGTTGGTTGTTGTTGTGTTGTTACTGAGGTAATCCCTGTTTGAATGGACCAGACCTTTCAGCTGTTCAGGTCAAATACACCTCCACTCTTTCTCTCTCTCTCTCTCTCTCTCTCTCTCCTCTCACTTTTCCTCTCTCTCTCTCTCTCTCTCTCTCTCTCTCCTCTCACTTTTCCTCTGTCTCTCTTCTCTCTCTTGTCTCTCCGTCTGTAATCTGTTCCAGCGCTGCTGTGTACAGAGCCTGAGGATTAGCGTCGCACTCACAGTCAAACATCACAGCAGCAGACGCACTATTGTCACCACTCGTCACATGTGCTCACGATCTGTCCGCGCTCAAGTTTAACACTGCACATTTCTCTGATCTGACCAAGATTTTAAAAATTATATCAGGTTATTCATCTTGTTTTCAGATTTATGATCCACTTACTAGTTCAGAGACTGTTTAATTCTAGTCTAGAGTTTGTCTGAATGATTTAATTTCACTATTTTAAGCTATTTTCTGATAGATTTAAGTGTTTATATCTTATGGCCAAGCTTTTTCGCAGTGCACCTCACTACCAGGGCCAAACAGGACTACATTTTTTATTAAAAGGGAGCTGTTTTACTTCTATGATAGGCAGGAACAGTTAGTAACGCCGTAATAGAACAGTAATCCATTAGAAAGCAACAACATCTCATATTTTTTCATGATTTTGGATAAGATTTGTATAAGAGACATGTTATTTTTTTAATATTTAATGTGCACAAGAAACACATTTTAGATTTTAGACAGGAGATACACTGGGGACGGACGCAGGCAGGTGAATAGTATAATAAAGTGAAACCCCTGTAGGATTTTGACTATCTGATCATTGTTTCTCATGTCATTTACTTTTATTATATATTGCTACATATTCACTTTCTTTTAAGGTATTTTGAGGAATGTTTTGATGGAGAACGACTTGGTATTTTGTGTAAATCTTGTCAATCTTGTCAATGACATTTTTACTTTTATTTGAGCAATATTTGGTCCCTGTATCTGTATTTTTGCTTAAGTAACAGGGACTGTGTGTGACTGAGCTGTGTGACTGTGTGCATGTGTGTCTATGAGTTGTGTGCTTGTGTGTTTGTGTGCTTGTGTTGTTGTGTGTTGTGTGTTTGTGTGTTTGTGTGCTTGTGTGTTTGTGTGTTTGTGTGTTGTGTGTTTGTGTGTTTGTGTGTTTGTGTTTGTGTGTTTGTGTGTTGTGTGTTTGTGTGCTTGTGTGTTGTGTGTTTGTGTGTTTGTGTGTTTGTGTGTTGTGTGTTTGTGTGCTTGTGTGTTGTGTGTTTGTGTGTTGTGTGCTTGTGTGTTTGTGTGTTTGTGTGCT
>NW_026571070.1:32909394-32950846 GCF_026225935.1 Boleophthalmus pectinirostris
TCTGCCCCTCTTCCAAACAACACATTGAGAGTTAACACTCAGAGTTCATTTCTCAAAGAATGGATCGTGACCCTCAGGTGGGTCACAAGAGATTTTTTTTGGGTCGCCTTGTCACAATCTGCATGTAGGTCTGTGATATATATATATATATATATATATATATATATATATATATATATATATATATATATATATATATATATATATATATATATATACATACATATATATATAGGGCTGCATTTAATGTCCAAACAGGCAACGTCTGGATCCTTTTATTTCTGCTTCAATTTCTGTTTTTCATTATAATTGAGTAATACTAATTATTCAGAGACACGATCACTCAGTCAATAATAAAATATCCTCATTAATGTTGAATAATGGTGACAAATTTATTTTGTGATTTATGAATAATGTCGCTTGACTTGGATCACGAAGATTTGTGACTTTTAAAATATGAGTCCCCAGAAAAAAAGTTTGGGAAACACTGATATAAAACATTTCATGAATACATTTCATGTCAGTCACAAATATTAATCAACTGCAAATAGAAATCTCCACTTTTATAGCCAACAATTGAGTTTTCTTTTTCATACATACATATTGCACTAGATTGTATGTGTTTTTTAAATGTCATCATTCTACTTAATCCTCTGATTTCTTTGTCAAGACTCTTCCATAAATGAACTGAACATGTAGGCTCTTTTGAAACTGTGGCTAATCAATTGTTACTAAACATTCAGTCCACACTTCTGCAAATAAAATACTTTTTTCCTTTTTTTTTTTTAATGGGAGAGGGAAAAGGAAAAAAAAAAAGAAAAGAAAAAGAAGAAAAAGAGAGAAAATTAATTTCAGTTGTGCCAGATTACTTTTGTTTAATTTGGCTAGATTTGTGTTAGTGTGTGTAGTCGGGCAGGCTTCTGTTGTCATTGTTGTTGTTGTTGTTGTTGTTGTTGTTTATATTTGTTGTGGGTGTTGCTTTATGTTTTTGTTTTTTGTTTTATGCTGATTATTGTAATTTTTAAATGTTGAATGTTTGAAACGTTGAATTTTTTTTATATATTATGTTCTTATGTCCTTAATAATAAAAAAAATAATAAAATAAAAATAAATAAATAAAATAAAAAACTTGTTCAACTAACTAAAATGTGTGTAAATAATGTGTAGTAGCAGTTGTTTTGTAAAACTATCAGGTTATTTTAGCAATAACCTTAAACTGGACACGAATAATTCTACATCTACATCAACCACAGACTTTTATCTGCTCTCAGCTCCACCTGATGATGTCATCGAAACACAATCATAGTAATAGTAACACATGCTGTATTGTCCACTAGAGGGCACAATACAACTACTTTTAATGCCTGTATTGAGCACACGCTACAAGACAAACACACACAAAAACACAACAGAAGAACACAACAAGCCCCACTGGACCCAGAGCTGCTCTGTATACCTCTTATACAAACTGAAAAACACAAAGACTGCATTTTTTTATGGGGAATTCTTCAGTAAACAACAAAATATCCTTCCTTATTCGGTGTAAAATCTGCTGACCCTGTATTTTAAACTTCTACAAACATGTTCTGAAATGTCCCTGTGTCTCCATTCTTTTTGAAATAACCTCAAATGTTCACAGAATGTATAGAAACAGATCAAGATTTTATATTTAATGTTTTATTTTTATTCTGTTTTCAAACCAAAGCAAAACAAACACACAAAAACAAACACAAAACAGCTAGAAACATTAAGAAATCAACTGAATCCTTTTAAATCACAAAATCATCCGATGCTTTAATTGTTTTAAAAGTCGCTCATGTGATACTTTTACTTTAGTAACTTTTTTTTTGCCCCTGTATTTGTACTTTTACTTAAGTAACAAAACTGAGTACTTCATCCACCACAGCACAAAGGAGACTGTACTTCTGTCAGGTGTTTTTGACTAAATATACTAAAACATGAGTGTAAGTCAAGGTTGAGGTTGACACAAAACATGTCTGGATCACAATAGTTCACATATCACAGTTTCTTTTGAAAGATTACATTTGTGTGAGTACTGTAGTGAGTACTGTAGTATCCAGCAGGTGTCACATGAGGATACTGGATCAATAATGTGACATAATGTGTGTAAAAGCAGGAGGAGCAGCTGCAGGCTCTGTCAGGATCTTTTACATGATGAGATTGTCACTCGAGTCTGAAGGTAAAGACCAGGACACAAAACGACCAACAACAGGGAGGACGCTCTTCACTGTCTGTTTTTCTTTAAGTTGAATTTAAAAACTCAGTCTTCCATTTCATTATTTGCAAGTCAAATTGTGTGAACCAAACATATTAAAAGTGTAAATCTGAACGGTCCAGTACGGAAGCTCTGAGAGGCAAGAAAGAGAGAGAAAAAAAAGAGGCAGGTCATTTGGGCTCTATTTTTTAAGTGTTTTTATTTTATTTATTTATTTATTTTTTTTCCCATCAACTCAAAAAATAAATATATTTCTTCTACAAAAAAAAAAAAATTCTACCAAATTTTTTTCTACATTTTCTTTCTACATTTCTAGAAATGTAGCTTTTGTGTGGCTTATGTGGCTTTTTAATGTGTTGTGGCTTTTTAATGTGTTGTGGCTTTTTGATGTGTTGTGGCTTTTTGAATGTGTTGTGGCTTTTTAATGTGTTGTGGCATTTGCGTTTGTGTTGTCGCATTTGTATTTATTGCGGTGTTTGCATTAAAATAGAGTCCCACGGTCATTTCCGTTGTGCCTTTTTTTGGTGTGTTGTGGCTTTTAATGTGCTGTGGCTTTTTTAATGTGTTGTGGCATTTGCATTTGTGTTGTAGTGTTTGTATTTATAGCGGAGTTTGCATTAAAATAGAGTCCCGCTGTCACTTCCGTTGTGGCTTTTTAATGTTTTGTGTCTTTTTAATGTGTTGTGTCTTTTTAATGTGTTGTGTCTTTTTAATGTGTTGTGTCTTTTTAATGTGTTGTGTCTTTTTAATGTGTTGTGGCTTTTTAATGTGTTGTGGCGTTTGCGTTTGTGTTGTCGCATTTGTATTTGTTGCAGAGTTTGCGTTTGTTTTGACCCCTCTCGGCTTCCGTATATAACTTATCGGACATAAACCAGCGTATTTGTCCAATTTTCTGTACGTTGACATACGTTGGCTGAATCATCAAGGTGTGACAGGGAAATTACAGTTCACATCATCACAAAAAAATCACCTGCTGAGATGGAACAGGTGAACTTCTTAATGGAGATACACTGTAAATGTGTTTTCAACTAATGCGGATCCAATGTGTAAATAAATAAACACATACGAGTCGTTAAAGTGTCTTGCCCAAGGACACAGCCGCTCTTCCTCTTGGGGGTTGTACTCGTACTCCTCTCGTCCGCACACTGAAGCCCTCATTAGCACACCTCTCCCACGTGAAGGCCGGCAGCAGTGTTAAAGGCGTTTGTGTGGGCCGGTCCCTTTAAACGTTCAGATCTGAGATAAGTCCTCCATCATTTCCACAAAGCTCCCCATGTGTTCACCGTGAGCCTCCGCCAAATGAAAAAATAGATCCAAAGCCCAGACGGGGTGTAATTACTGAAGAATGAATCAAAGTTATTAAAAGTTTCTGAAAATTGGAGTACTAAATCACTATAACGTATCGTATCTAACACTTTACTTTAAGCAGTTATTCATTTAGAGAGAAGAATGTTACACAGTACGGCATTAATCTCTTCTATGTAATATTTATTCAACTGCTGGTTCCTCTCTACTCCTGAGCCACAACAAACTCTATTTTCTATGGTTTCTCAGACATACTTATAAATGAAGGTTTCAGAAAAGTGAACATGGCCCCAAAATTTCAACAGGCCCTAACTCAGGAACAACTCAAGGGATTGAGCTAAAATTTGAGATTCTTTCATTTGGTGATTTTAGACATTTTTAGATTTTTTTTTCAGCCAAATCTGAGATGGCTCATAGAGGAGATTCCTTGAAAACAGCTGATTACATATGGACTCCATATGGATCCAAATACTCTGCTCCACCTGAGCTGTTTTCAGGTCGCCCAGAACGATGAACGACCTGTGTTCAATCCATTTAAGTGAACTCCATCCCCAGGGCTTCAGTCTGTGCAGGATCATCACTCCACAGAACCTGTGGATTTACCACCAAATTAAAAACAAGGACATACGAAAGTGGACGTCACAGCGAGGAAAATAACAATCATGGATCGCTTCATGGACACCAGAGAGCGTTTATACTCAGACAAGTCACGATTTATCTGCGCCGAGCTCTGCTACAACATCTGCTGCAGAGAAACATCTTCTGTGGAGAAACATCTACTGTGGAGAAACATCTACTGTGGAGAAACATCTGCTGTGGACAAACATCTACTGTGGAGAAACATCTGCTGTAGAGAAACTTCTGCTGTGAACAAACATCTGCTGTGGACAAACATCTGCTGTGGAGAAACATCTGCTGTGGACAAACATCTGCTGTGGACAAACATCTGCTGTGGAGAAACATCTTCTGTGGTCAAACATCTGCTGTGGAGAAACATCTGCTGTGGACAAACATCTGCTGTGGAGAAACAAGAAACATCTCTGTGTGAGAAAACATCTGCTGTGGAGAAATCTGAAAGAAACATCTGCTGTAGAGAAACTTCTTCTGTGAACAAACATCTGCTGTGGACAAACATCTGCTGTGGAGAAACATCTGCTGTGGACAAACATCTGCTGTGGAGAAACATCTTCTGTGGTCAAACATCTTCTGCGGAGAAACATCTTCTGTGAGAAACATCTACTGTGGAAACATCTACTGTGGAGAAACATCTGCTGTGGACAAACATCTGGAGAAAACATCTACTGTGGAGAAACATCTGCTGTAGAGAAAACTTCTTCTGTGAACAAACATCTGCTGACAAACATCTGCTGTGGAGAAACATCTGCTGTGGACAAACATCTGCTGTGGAGAAACATCTTCTGTGGACAAACATCTGCTGTGGAGAAACATCTGCTGTGGACAAACATCTGCTGTGGACAAACATCTGCTGTGGACAAACATCTGCTGTGGAGAAACATCTTCTGTGGACAAACATCTGCTGTGGAGAAACATCTTCTGTGGAGAAACATCTGCTGTGGACAAACATCTGCTGTGGAGAAACATCTACTGTGGAGAAACATCTGCTGTAGAGAAACTTCTTCTGTGAACAAACATCTCTGCTGACAAACATCTGCTGTGGAGAAAACATCTGCTGTGGACAAACATCTGCTGTGGAGAAACATCTTCTGTGGTCAAACATCTGCTGTGGAGAAACATCTCTGTGGAGAAACATCTGCTGTGGACAAACATCTGCTGTGGACAAATCTGCTGTGACAAAACATCTGTGGAGAAACATCTGCTGTGGAGAAACATCTGCTGTGGACAAGGCGGCAGTGACGCTCAATCCAAAGATGGACGCTCACGATGTGAAGATGGAGCAAATATTTGGTCTCCTCTGTTGAAAACTGCACAATCTTCAGTCACTTGGAAAAACAAGTTTTACTTAATTCCCAATGGAACTAACTTTTCGATTCTCAAACACTCTGATTTTTGGCACAAACACGTTGGATCATTTCAGCTCTGGAACTGATTGTATTAAAAGTAAAATCTATCTGTTAACTTGAAAACTATCACTGAATGACATCACAAGGTGGAACAGAGCATTTGGAGCTTTGGAGATGTAGACAGACTCATAATAAATGATGAATTAAACATGAATGAAACAAAACACAAGTCCAGGTGTGTTTCTGAGGAGGAAACACTGTTCGAAAATGGCTCACTGCTCAGAAGAGTTCATTCTGTGTAATATAACACCTTTGACACTACCAACAACTAGCATGCTGACAGTGCACCAGAGGGAGAGAGGGGAGCGGGAGTGTGGACGGATCAGGACGGCAGCCATCAACTCCAAACTACCTCAGAAATACCAACAGTATGTGGAGATCTTTGCACTCGCTGCAGATAAAAGCGCTGACGTCCTCGATTTACAGTTCTGTTTTTCATATTTTTAAGACAATAAAAATCAAATAGAGCGCTGGGCATAGACATCTTCAAAAAAAAAAGTGAAACAAAAGCAGGTGGTGACTGAGAGCCGAGCTGCTGCACTCTGCTCTGGGGTCTGGGAAGTGTCACCTCCAGGGGAAAAGTGTGAGTGTGAGTGTGAGTGTGTACAAACAACCATAAAACTCTGCATCTGAACAGACTGAACTCAACTCCTCCCGAACGTGTGTGTGTGTGTGTGTGTGTGTGTTGTAACCAGCTCATCTGTACCGGGGCAAAACATATTTTATTTTATGACGTGAATAAAAATCAGGAACAGCCAGAGCCAGTCAAATGTTCATATGGGACCAGGGCCTATGCACAATCATCAGTTTGAGAAAGCACTTCCTGGAGATAATGCTGCTGTCAGACGGGTCCTGTAGGCTGATACTGACCAGGTACACACACACACACACACACACACACATATGGACACACACACACATCTACACGCACACTGCAAAAAAAAAAAAAACACTTGGTCAAAACTTGAGATATAAACACTTAAATCTACCAGAAAATGACTTAAAACTAGTGAAATTCAAGATCGTTTTCCAAGTTCTCTTCAAATAATCGACCTCTAGACTAGAATGAAACAGTCTCAGAACTACTAAGTCGATAATAAATCTGAAAACAAGATGAATAACCTGATAGACGTTTTAATCTTTAATTTTGTCTTGACCCAGTGGATTTACATACAGAAACCCTGTCATGAGCAACAAGCCAAAAGAAAAAGAAAGAAAGAAAAAATAAATAAATAAAAAAAAGTAAGTAAATGAAGAAGAGCAGAAGAGCAACACTATAGTAAGACAGAACTTAACCAGGACTAAACCAGGGCTGAACCAGGACTAAACAAGGACTAAACCAGGACTAAACCAGGACTAAACCAGGAATAAACAAGGTCTAAACTAGGACTAAACTAGGACTGAACCAGGGCTGAACCAGGACTAAACCAGGACTGAATCTGGAATAAACCAGGACTAAACCAGGACTAAACCAGGAATAAACCAGGACTAAACCAGGAATAAACCAGGACTAAAACAGGACTGAACCAGGACTAAACCAGGAATAAACCAGGACTAAACCAGGAATAAACCAGGACTAAAACAGGACTGAACCAGGACTAAACCAGGACTGAACCAGGACTAAATTGAGACTAAACTAGGACTAAACCAGGACTAAACTAGGACTAAACCAGGACTAAACCAAGGCATGATCACCTCTAAATCTAAGCTAAACCAGGTCTAAACCAGGTCTAAACCATCTAAACCAGATCTAAACCAGCAGTGATTTATGAAACTACTGAAAACAGCAGCCAGAATGAGACTTTACAAAGATAATACTTCATTATCCTGAAGGAAACGCTGCTGCTTTTTGGACTAATGTTTGAATGAGCTCAAAGTCTGGAGGTAATGAGCAGACCCCCGCCAAGACGCTGGCACTGACTCGCAACTGAACCATGCATCTGTACAGATTTACAAGGTAATGTCAGAACATGTCAAGAAACTAGTTTAAGACAGGACTAAACCAGGACTAAACCAGGACTAAACCAGGACTAAACCAGGACTAAACCAGAACTAAACCAGGACTGAACCAGGAAAACCAGGACTAAACCAGAACTAAACCAGGACTGAACCAGGACTAAACCAGGACTAAACCAGGACTAAACCAGAACTAAACCAGGACTAAACCAGGTCTAACCCAGAACTAAACCAGGTCTAACCCAAGACTAAACCAGGTCTAACCCAGAATTAAACCAGGTCTAACCCAGGACTAAATAAGAACGAAGGCACCTCAATAAACAAGAAACAAAGACATGAAATTAACTGATTATAAACAAAGAAAAGAAACAAAAGAATAGAAAACATCTGTATTTGTCCAAATGTTCATCAAATACATAAACCCCTTACTGTAGTACTCTGTAGTATTTGTGTACTTGCTTCCACTTGCTGTAGTAGAAATGATCAGCTGCTCACAGACTCACCATTCTGCCAATTTCTGTCAAGTGTTCTGCCATTTTCCAAATCCAATTAAACAGAAAATGTGGTCATTTTGTTCACATTTACAAATTGGACTGTGAGTGGACCTTGCAGCTGTTCACTGGAGAATGGTGGAGATGGAACAGGACATGTTAGAGGGAATACTACCCAGTATTTCTCTGCAAAAAACAAGCAAAAAAACAACCAAAAAAAGCTGTGTGTGTTCACATTTGGTTCAATTAGTCAAATTTGAACAAAGAAAATGGATTTGAATGAAAACAGAGAAAACGTTTGTCTTTCATTTCAGCCAAAATGATCCCCAGACCACCTGAAAGTTTAGATCCTCTCCTTTTCCTGAAGACTAAGACAAAGTTCTGGACTCTAACATGGTAAAGGTGCACTGTGTAACTTTTCTACTGCAGACTAAACCACCTGCTTGTGTCTATGACGAACTAAACCAGACCTAACCCAGGACTAAACCAGATCTAAACCAGGACTAAACCAGGACTAAACCAGATCTAAACCAGGACTAAACCAGGACTAAACCAGAACTAAACCAGGACTAAACCAGATCTAAACCAGGACTAAACCAGGACTAAACCAGAACTAAACCAGGACTAAACCAGAACTAAACCAGGACTAAACCAGGACTAAACCAGGACTAAACCAGGACTAAACCAGAACTAAACCAGACCTAAACCAGGACTAAACCAGGACTAAACCAGGACTAATCCAGGTCTAACCCAGAACTAAACCAGACCTAACCCAGGACTAAACCAGGTCTAAACCAGACCTAACCCAGGACTAAACCAGGTCTAAACCAGGTCTAAACCAGACCTAACCCAGGACTAAACCAGGTCTAAACCAGACCTAACCCAGGACTAAACCAGGTCTAAACCAGGTCTAAACCAGACCTAACCCAGGACTAAACCAGGACTAAACCAGGTCTAAACCAGACCTAACCCAGGACTAAACCAGAACTAAACCAAGACTAAACCAGGACTAAACCATGACTAAAGCAGGTCTACATCAGGACTTAACCAGGACTAACTCAGAGATCATAAGTAGCAGAAAACTATTATTACTATTGATTTGAGTCCTTGTCATTCATAAAATATGAGTTCAAATCCATTTTGATGGGCAAACTAATTATTAAGTGCAGTAAAATGGGTCATTGGAAATGATCATTCCTGCTTTTAATTCATCATGTCTTGATTATTGTTTGACCAGTTTTAATCAGACTTTTCTGAACAGAGTCTGAACTGAACAAACCTCTGGTGTGGGGTTTTTAAGAGGAACATCCCACATCGTCCCACATCACTGCGGTTTGTTCATCTCTGCACTGGTGTGTGTAAAGGTCAGGATTGATTGGAAAATAGTAGTTATTACTGTTCGAGCAGTCCCAGCGCAGACCCCAGTGCATCCTGGACCTTTTAATCCCATTTCTCCTCTGAACACTCCCTCCGCTCCCCCACTCAGACCCTCTGTGCTCCCACAAACACGTTTCAACTCAGGGGACGTGTCCTTTCAGCCTGTGGCCCCAAAATGATGGAGGCCACACCCGTTTCTCTGTGCGTGAGCGACTCTGTAGATTGTTTCAAAAGCAGCTGAAGAGTCTCCTGTTGAGAAAAGCTTTTGGTTCACTGAGTCTTCTGCTCCTGTTAGAGTTGGAGCTGTTTTTGGTGTGGCTGTTCTTGGTAAAGCATAGCTGCAATTTTTATCTGTGAATCTTAATTACTGAAACTTTAGGGACCACTTGATCTCACTTGTTGCTATAAAAATCTTATTTCTTAACATCAAAAATCCAAACCAGCTCTACTGTATAAAACATATGCACATGTTGTATAAAAGCTTGGCCAAAATGTAAGATATAAACACTTAAATCTATCAGAAAATGTTTTAGAAATAGTGAAATGATGTGTCCATGCTGCAAGATCATTTGACTTGACAAGTTCTCTTAAAATAAACGACCTCTAGACTAGATTTAAACAGTCTCAGGACTAGTAAGTAGATCATAAATCTGAAAACAAGATGAATAACCTGATATAAAACAGATTAGAGACATTTGCAGTGAAGTGCCTGTTGGTACAAACTGTCAAATCTGTGCAAAAGTGAAACTTGACTTTTAGTGGATTGATTCTCGCTCAAGTGTCCAGTTCCAACATGGAGGCCGTTCCATAGTCTCAAAACAGGAAATACAGTAGTGCAAAATGAGCAGACATCTACAGCCACATTCGTAGAAACCGTCTGACCTGTTTAGGATTCATTCACTCGACAGTAGGTGGTACTTTGTTTTTATTTAACCGATCGCTGCTATTTGCTCATGTCGTATGTAATGTGGCGTTAACGGGGTTAACTGGTATATTAAACTTTTCCCAAATCCTGTAGGAAGAAGGACAATAACGTCTTTCCCCTTGATAAAATTCACCAAACATTCTCTTTGTTCCAGCTTTAAATCCTCGATCTGGGGAATTGATGTAACAATAACTGAAATATCATGATATCGTATCGTCAAAGTTCTCCCAATGGAGCATCACAATATATCGAATTACAAGTGTCTTTGCTTAAATGAAGAGTTATGGTGCAGCAAGAGCTTAAAAAAAAAGACAGAGGGAACTACACAGACCATGATCCTTTGCTCCATTTCAGTGCAGACGACAAGAAGAAATAACTGTTCTAACACTTTTAAGTCTTAGTTCTTTGGGTTACGTCTTGTCAAGGCATTTTTAAGAGGAAAAAGTTGCATATTAACAGAGATGTACATCATGAAAACATCATACATACAGAGAGATTTGGATATTGTTACATCCCTAATCATGAGACTCTCCACCATATCATGAGTTTTCCCATGATGTCACAATAAGCACCATATACCATGAGGTTCATACGGTGATGATATCGTATCATGACACTTATATCGTTACAGCTCTAGTTGACAACACAGAATGTCTGACTCGTCACTGATTGGCTGGTGCCTGAACTCAAACTTCTGGGGGTTTTTTTTGTGTTTTTTTTTTCTAGGTCAGGGGTGTCAAACATATGACCCGGGGGCTGGATCCGGCCCCCCAAGACCTTTAATCTGGCCCTCGGCTGATTTTCTACTAAAATATTTGAATTATATTTTCTATTAAAATATTGTTAATTTTCTGTGGTGTTTATCACAGCAGCGTCTCCAGTGTCTCTGTACGTGGCCCCTCCCACCAGAGCAGCACAAATGAAGACTTGTCTCTTTCCAAACGCTCTTAAAGGACGATCGTTTTGACTGTTGACCGTGACACCCTCATCAGAAAAATGTCCAACATGAGAAAAGTGGAGCTGAGTGCAGGATTTTACAACAAAAAAATTACTTATTCTATTTACAGACAAGTTCATGTTAAAACATTGCGTTGAAATTATATTTTTCTTAAAGTTTCAGGTTGTTCATAATATTATAATATTTTGTAAAAGAAAGAGTTCATCAATTAAAAAAGATTTCTGTAATAGATTTGTGTTTCTCTGCACAAATATTTGAACTTATTGTTATTTTTGGGGTTTATATGACATGAGTTTTCTGATCCGGACACTTTGGGATCAAAATGAGTTTGACTTCTCTGATTTAGTGTATTTTGATTCCTGATCTAGTCGCTGGAGAGAAATGAAATTGAGCGGAGACACTAGGTGGCGCCAGTCTGGATACATCCACATCATGATCGTGTCTGAAATCTTAAAAGTGTTTTGTGTCACTTTTCTAGTGGAGTCTGTCAAATGCTTGTCTCCATGGTGATGTTATTACTTTGTCTGGAATGTTTCACAGTATGGCTTTAATAAACCTTTCTATCTTCATGGAGACTAAACCAGACCAAGTTCCAGGTCAGATCTGTGGAGAGGCGACCCCGCTCACAGTCACAATGTCTGTTTTTTTTCCTAGATATTTATGAGCTCTAAAACCACCTGTGATTGAATAAGTGTAACGTAGAGCTGTTTAATGTCACACTGTGGAACATTCCAGGCAGAGCGATGGAAAAAATGCAGGTGACAGAGCCCCAAACAAAAAGTTACGCAGTGCAGCTTTAAATTATACCGGACAAATGGCGCACAAATAAAGCCGACACTCCGACAGTGAAATATGATTTGTTTCATGAACTTCCATAAATCGTGCAGACCTGCATTCCACCGAGAGAGAAAGAAGGAAGGAAGGAAGGAAGGAATAAAAAGAGAGTGGAGGGAGAAGAGAAAGGAACGAGAGGATAGAGAGAGAAAAAGAAGAGAAGAGAAAGGAAAAGAAAGGGAGAGAGAATAGAAGTGATGGAGAGCAGGAGATAGGGAGAGAGAGAAGAGAGAGAAAGGGAGAGGAAGGAAAAAGAAACAGAATAAGAAAGAAAGAAAGATAGAGAAGGAGAGAGTAAGAAGGGAAAAAGAAGAGAGAGGGTGGAAGTGGGGGAGAGAAAGAGAGAAAGGGAGTGAAAGAGAGAATGGTGAGAGAGAGAGAGAGAGAGAAGGGAGAAAACGAGAGAGACAGAGAGAAAGAGAGAGAGAGATGGGGGAGAAAACGAGAGAGAGAGAGAGAGAGAGAGAAAGAGAGAGAGACGGGGGAGAAAACAAGAGAGAGATAGAGAGACAGAGAGAGAGAGAGAGAGACGGGGAGAAGATGAGAGAAAGAGAGAGACTTAAAGAAGAGGGGAAAGAAAAAAGAACAGAGGTAGAGATAGAAAAGGAGAGAGATAAGAGAGAACAGAAATGAGAAAGGATACGGAAGGAGAGAGAGAGAGAGATGGGTGAGAAAGAGAAAGGAAGAGAAAGCTAGAGAAAGAAGGGAGGGGGGCTAAGAGACGAGGAGAGGGAGAGAGTGAATGAGGAGGAGAGAGAAAAAAGAGAAGAGGTATGGAGGTAGAGACAGAAAAGGAGAGAGGGACATGAGAGAGAGAATATGCAAGGAAAGAGAGGGGGTGATGAAGAGAGTTAGAGAAAGAAAGAGAGTTCAGAGAGAGAAAGGGATGTGGAGAGAAAGAGAGGGGGTACGAAAGAGCGAAAGAGTGGGAAGAGAGAGAATTAACGGGGAGAAGAGAGAAAAAAGAGCAGAGGCAGAGAGGCAGAGATAGAAAAGGAGAGAGATGAGAGCACAGAAACGAGAAAGAGAATAGAGAAGGAGAGAGAGAGAGTGAGAAAGAGAAAAGGAGAGCGAGGAAGAATAGCTGACAGCGAAGAAGGGGCAGAAGAGAACGGAGTGAGGATAGAGAGAGAAAAAAGAAGTTAAAGAAGAGGTTAGGGTAAAGAAATGAAGAGAATGTGGAAGGACAGAGAGACAGTGGAAGAGAGAGAGAGGGAGCGAGAGAAAGGGAGTCGGAGGGGGAGGGAGTGAAAGAAGGAGTGGTGAGAGAGAGAGACGGGAGAGAAGATGAGAGAGAGAGAGAAAAAATGGGAGATAGAAAAGAAGAGACAGATGAGAGCACAGAAAAGAGAAAGACTGCGGAAGGAGAGAGAGAGAGAGAGACAGAGGGGTGAGAAATAGAAAGGAAGAGAAAGTTAGAGAGAGAAGGGAGGGGGAGAGAGAGAGAGTGTGAATGGGGAGGAGAGAGAAAAAAGAGAAGAGGTATGGAGGTAGAGACAGAAAAGAGAAAGAGAATACAGAAGGAAAGAGAGGGGGTGATAAAGAGAGTTAGAGAAAGAAAGAGAGTTCGGAGAGAGAAAGGGATTTGGAGAGAAAGAGAGGGGGTACAAAAAGAGTGAAAGAGTGGGAAGAGAGAGAATTAATGGGGAAGGGAGAGAAAAAAAAGAGCAGAGGCAGAGAGGCAGAGATAGAAAAGGAGAAAGATGAGAGCACAGAAACGAGAAAGAGAGAGAGGGGTTGACGAAGAGAGAGTTGGAGAAAGCAGCGGAGGTCAGAGACGGAGGGAGGGAGAGAGAGATCGAAAAGGACGGAGGGACGGAGAGAGAGATAGTTGGAGAGCGAGCTGTCAGGAGGATGGACTTTATAAGGGCCCTGATCTAAACCAGACGAGTCAGAGCGAGGACGAGCGAGCAGACACGGCGGCCACTTTATTAGGTACACCACACGCAGCAGCTCAAAGCCCCCAGCGCCTCCCAAAACACGTCACCTTTCATTTCAACCTTTTCCTGACTCTTCCACACTGTTGCTAGGGAACGACAGGATCAAGGTGCAGTGTAAAATCTAATAAGTTCATCATACTTGGAAAAAAAAATGGAGAAAACCCATTGCCGTGAAAAATCTAAGTAAGTCATTCCTCAGAGTAGTGTTCAGTAAACTCCTCTTTCATCGAACGAAGTGAAGGGAACTTGAGTTTTCAATCACAGAATCATGTTGTGAACCTGAGCCAATGAATCAGTTACTTCCTCAAATCTGAAAAACACAATATATATATATATATATATATATATAATATATATATATATATATATATATATATATATATATATATATATGGTGGTGGACATCGCAATACCAAGCGATGGTAATATCAGGAAAAAGGAACACGAGAAGCTAGAGAAATACCAGGGGCTCAAGGAGGAGCTGGAGAGAGCCTGGAAAGTAAAGGCATCAGTGGTGCCTGTGGTGATCGGACACTCGGGGCTGTAACCCCCAAACTGGAAGAGGCTACAACAGATACCGGGAAAAACAATGTACATCTCAGTCCAGAAAAGTGCAGTACTGGAACAGCAAAGATACTGCACAGAACTCTCAAGCTCCCAGGCCTCTGGTAGACGACCCGAGCTGAATGAGGGTGAGAGACCAACCACCGTGGAAGGTGAGAAACACATTTATATATATATATATATATATATATATATATATATATATTATTTATTTTTTTTTTCCATATGGGGGGGGTGTCCTACAAAAACAAAACTGACCACTGTGAGCTTTAAGTCATGTTAGAATGTTGTTACCTCCTCAAAAACACACCTGGACTTTTTCTATTTCTATTCTATTTTTCTATTTTTTCATTCACACATGTTTGAGTAACTCTTTATTATTCGTCTGTCTACATCTCCAAAGCTCAAGATGTGATGTCATGAAGAGGTAGTTTTCAAGTGAACAGCTCCTTTTACCTTTTGAAATGGTCAATTTCAGTGCTGAAATGGTCCAAATGACTCCACTGAAGGTGTATGGAGTTTAAAAACAGTGGAGCACTTCCTGTTTGACCACATGACGTCACGTACAGGAGAGTGCACGTGAATGTACAGACCAAGACCATGGGACGTTTGTGCTGCAAAAAGTTTCATTTGTGCCACTTTAGTTTCAGATATATTAACGACAATTTTATAAGTCAAACTGGGGTCAGCAGCCGTCAAGAAGCTCCAAATGCCCAAAATAGTATCAATCAATTATGCTTTGTTTGTGCCTTTTTGTGCTGAAAAAAGTTTTGTTTGTGTGATTCTAGTTCTTAAGATATTCACAGTTTTATTTTGGGCCAATGACGTCATCCAGCCCCTCAAAATGTTAAATAACATCAAAACCACAGAAAATTATTTGAACAGTTTGTATCTGTTTTGTGCGGTGACAGTTTTCATTTGTGTTTTTATATTTCTAAAACTATGAATTATTATTTTTGTGGAAATGATACGTAATTTGCACTCAGCGAGACGGCAGCGGCTTTAACAAAACTCCACAAACTAGTGAAGAGAAACGATCTGAGGCTGTGGAAAAGTCTTTATTATTATATAAAATATGAATCAAAAGCAACTTACTACTTTTCCACAGCCTCAGATCATTTCTCTTCACTAGTTTTGTGAAGTTTTTGCTAAAGCCACTGATTTTCTGCCTGTTTTGAGGCTATTTAACATTTTGATGGGCTGGATGACGTCATAGGCCGAAAATAAAACACAATGTGATAGAAATTAGATTGTGAAAGATTTCTTTCAATCTGTCTTTGTGTAAATGAATGTGATTTCTACCTGAAACCCAGAGCAGTCATGAACATGTGGAAAGGTTCATCAGACACAACTGTCTCCTTCAGGAAGCCCTTTGTTATCACCAACTGTATCCAGTGATGGGAAGGTGACTTTTAAAATGTAATCCCCTACAGATTACAGATTATTTATCTCAAAATGTAGTTTGGAACATAATCCATTAAATTACTTAAAGTGAGTAACGTAATCTGAATACTTTGGATTACTTGATATTGTCATGTTTTTTTAAAACTACATGAATGTAACAACCACATCCTGAAAATTCTTGTTTGTTCTTGTCAATTTGTTGAGCCCAAGTCTCCATCAACAGACTTTTGTTTTACTGTAGAGAAGCAAAGACGAGGATCTGAACAAAAGATGTTTTGTCTGTTAAAAGAAAATAAAAAGACCAGACTTTCCCTAACTGTATTAAGAATATTATTGATAGAGAAATAATTTTTATATGAGAAATGAGAAATTTATATGAGTATGTCCACCCTACTGTTAGGTCTCATACTGTTTAGTCCTGGTTTAGTCCTGGTTTAGACCTGGTTTAATCCTGGTTTAGACCTAGTTTAGTCCTGGTTTAGTCCTGGTTTAGACCTGGTTTAATCCTGGTTTAGACCTGGTTTAATCCTGGTTTAGACCTGGTTTAGTCCTGGTTTAGTCCTGGTTTAGACCTGGTTTAGACCTGGTTTAGTCCTAGTTTAGACCTGGTTTAATCCTGGTTTAGACCTGGTTTAGTCCTGGTTTAGTCCTGGTTTAGTCCTGGTTTAGTCCTAGTTTAGATCTGGTTTAGTCCTGGTTTAATCCTGGTTTAGTCCTAGTTTAATCCTGGTTTAGTCCTGGTTTAGACCTGGTTTAGCCCAAAATGTGAAAACAAGAAAATCCCACCATGTAATCCATTTTTTTCAACAAAGTAACTGTAATCCAATTACCACTCACTGAAACAGTAACTGTAACTGTAACCTACAGTTACTCATAATTTGTACTCTGATTACGTAACGACAGTACATGTAATCTGTTACTCCCAACACTGCCTGTATGTTCATTTAGCACCAGCCTCTGAAACCAAAGTCACTCTACTTTGACATGTATGTAACTTGTATTTCTGTATCAATACTCAGAGCTCCAATACTCTGGGGGTGATGCGGTGGGAGATGTAGTAGGGACATGCTGCTGGTGGGGAGACGCTGTTGGTCTGTGGCCAGAACAGGACTAGGCTCTGTCCATATCTGCTGTAACAAGAATAATCTTTGGTCTATATTCCAAAAACTCAGTGGGCTTCGCAAATGGATTCATTATTTATCTTCAAGAGATACATCATTTTTTGCCACAACTCACAAAATCACACAAACAAAACTTTTTTTTACTGGTTTTATTGTTTTAGGACTGATACTTTTTGTTGTCTTTATTTAATGATCTCTGTGCAGCACTGCTTTGTTTGTAAAATTTGCAACAGAAAGAAACTGGTTTTGGATTTTGATTCACCTCCTCCCTCATAATCACACAAACCAAACTTTCTGCAGCACAAATGAAAATCAAATGACTGACAGAGTTTTCATGTAGGTGTGTGTTTGATGGAGGCCGACTTCCCGCGGGACAAAAGCAGCTGTAGTGTTTCTGTCTTAGCGCTGAGTGACTCGTGTCCGTTCCAGTGAAACGTGCTGGTGCTGGTCGCGGCCGCTCATGCTCACAGGCAGATAAACTCGTTAGAATAATGAAGCTATCACAGGTATCAGTGTACACGACCTCACCTACTGCAACACTATCTCACCTGCATTATTCACGAGAGCGCACGCACCGGCGCGCACCTGCATGTAGGAGCGTGCACATGAACGTAGGAGAGTGCACGTGGACGTAGGAGAGTGCACGTGGATGTAGGAGAGTGCATGTAGGAGAGTGCACGAGGATGTAGGAGAGTGCACGAGGATGTAGGAGAGTGCACGAGGATGTAGGAGAGTGCACGTGGATGTAGGAGAGTGCATGTGAATGTAGGAGTGTGCATGTAGGAGAGTGCACGAGGATGTAGGAGAGTGCATGAGGATGTAGGGGAGTGTATGAGGATGTAGGAGAGTGCACAAGGATGTAGGAGAGTGCACGAGGATGTAGGAGAGTGTATTACGATGTAGGAGAGTGTATGAGGATGTAGGAGAGTGCACGAGGATGTAGGAGAGTGTACGAGGATGTAGGAGAGTGTATAAGGATGTAGAAGAGTGTACGAGGATGTAGGAGAGTGTATAAGGATGTAGAAGAGTGTACGAGGATGTAGGAGAGTGTACGAGGATGTAGGAGAGTGTTGGAGGATGTAGGAGAGTACACAAGGATGTAGGAGAGTACACGAGGATGTAGGAGAGTGCAAGAGGATGTAGGAAAGTGTACGAGGATGTAGGAGAGTGTACGAGGATGTAGGAAAGTGCACGAGGATGTAGGAGAGTGTATGAGGATGTAGGAGAGTGCACGAGGATGTAGGAGAGTGCACAAGGATGTAGGAGAGTACACAAGGATGTAGGAGAGTACACAAGGATGTAGGAGAGTGTATGAGGATGTAGGAGAGTGCACGAGGATGTAGGAGAGTGCACAAGGATGTAGGAGAGTGCACAAGGATGTAGGAGAGTGCATGTTAATGTAGGAGCATCTATGTAAATGTAGGAGTGTGCACATGTACAGGAGAGTGCATGTGCGTGTAAGAGCGTGCGTGTGAGTGTAGGAGAGTGCACGTGCGTGTAAGAGCGTGCATGTGAGTGTAGGAGAGTGCACGTGCGTGTAAGAGCGTGCGTGTGAGTGTAGGAGAGTGCACGTGCGTGTAAGAGCGTGCATGTGAGTGTAGGAGAGTGCACGTGCGTGTAAGAGCGTGCATGTGAGTGTAGGAGAGTGCACGTGCGTGTAAGAGCGTGCGTGTGAGTGTAGGAGAGTGCATGTGCGTGTAGAGAGTGCACGTGCGTGTGAGTGTAGAGTGCGTGTGAGTGTAGGAGAGTGCGTGCGTGAGTGTAGGAGAGTGCACGTGCGTGTAAGAGCGTGTGTGAGTGTAGGAGAGTGCACGTGCGTGTAGAGCGTGTAGGAGAGTGCGTGCGTGTAGAGCGTGTGAGTGTAGTGTAGGAGAGTGCACGTGCGTGTAGTGTAGGAGAGTGCGTGCGTGTAAGAGTGTAGAGAGTGCACGTGCGTGTAGAGCGTGCAGTGTAGGAGAGTGCACGTGCGTGTAAGAGCGTGCGTGTGAGTGTAGGAGAGTGCACGTGCGTGTAAGAGCGTGCGTGAGTGTAGGAGAGTGCACGTGCGTGTAAGAGCGTGCGTGTGAGTGTAGGAGAGTGCACGTGCGTGTAAGAGCGTGCGTGTGAGTGTAGGAGAGTGCACGTGCGTGTAGGAGAGTGCACGTGCGTGTAAGAGCGTGCGTGTGAGTGTAGGAGAGTGCACGTGCGTGTAAGTGAGTGCAGTGTGAGTGTAGGAGAGTGCACTGCCCGAGGTGCGTGTCTTCCTCCCGAGGCCTCACTTCGATCCTAGTGTAAGTTAAACGCGCACTATAACAGCAGGGCTCTCGTACAGACACTGCCCTCGTGTCCTTGGGCAACACATCTGACCCATATTGCTCAGTGTGAGTGTGGAGAGTGAGTGTTGGGGGTTGGAGGGACATTTTAAAGCAGACATACGGCGCTCGTATGTCTGTGACAGAACAGAGCGGTGCAGCTGTGGCTCCTCCTGTCACAGCTGCACGTTACACTCACTTTTTTCATTATTACCAAAATGACTCCGTGATTCTAGCCAAACCCGATACATATCACTGATTAAGAAAATAAAACTGGAGCAGGAAGTGTGTACAGAGCAGAGGACGAGTACCAGGGTGAGTTAAACAGCAGTACGGCTTCACTAACAAACACCACGCCACAACAACGGAATACCAAGATGGAAGATGTGGATGGAAGATACGAAGGAATGGAAGATGTTTATTGACGGTGGATAGATGCGATGGCTGGGGGGAGACTCAGGGTGAGGGCTCTTTGAAGATGACGTCTTTGGACTGAAGAATAGATGAAAGACACAAGTAGGTGGAAGTGGGTTGAGAGAGTTGACGTGGACGGTGTTTTCGGGATAAATAAGGCTTCTGGGTAATTGAAGGTTTGGTTGAGACAAGTTGTGGTTGGCTGGAGAGCAGACTGAGGCGTGGTCCATCCTGAACTTCAGCTAATAATATAAATATTAACTCCACGTCTTGAAAATAAGTGACTAAAGATGATTCAAACATAGATATTTCTGTCAATGTCTGGGAGCTTCTTCTATTTCAGCGAGACGTGGGCTAATGCAGTGTAAGATGCTCCATCGTTATCGTTTTACTAAGGTTAGGTTGTGCTAATATTGTTCCAAACTGTGACAGATGCCTCCAATTTCCAGCAACTCATGTTCATATGTTATGGTCATGTCCATCTCTGTTGAACTTCTGGACTGATGTATTTAATATTATGTCAAAAAAATCATCTGCTAAAATTGGTCTTTCTGTAATTCCTGCTCTGTTTGGTGCTGAACTCTCTATGCCAAAGTAACAAAAATGTTTCATTGCATTTGTTCCCCTCACTACTCGACGCCTTATTCTTCTTAAATGGACGTCTCCTGCTCCACCCACAGTCCACACTTGAATTAGAGACATTCTATATTTTGTGAACATGGAGAAAGTAAAATGTACTCTTGGGGGGGTCACTGAAGACTTGGGGTTCTGTCTTTTTCAGTTTGTTGAATCTGTTCATTTTCCCTCTGTTCCAAGAATGATGTTCTTACCTCTTGTCTTTAGGGTTAGGGTTAGGGTTAGGGTTAGGGTTAGGGTTAGGGTGGGTTATTCCTCGCACTCTCTTTTCAATCTGGTACATGTTTATTGCGAGTAGGTGACCTGATAGTTGTTTTGCGTGTGTGGGTGGGTGTTTTACTCAGCTTTTTGCATTTATTTAAATATTTTATCCTGACAATGCTGAAATTTGGAAATTGTTATTAAATAAAGTAAAAAAAAAAAAAAGATGACTCAAACATGTAACAAATTACTCCAGATACAACTTCAGAGGCTCAGTGAAAAGGAAAACAACTATAACACGGTTAAAAGTTCTGAAAGGTCATTTCTGCAGAATAAGTCTGATCTAAAAACTATATTCAGATAATTGTATTTTCCGGGCTATTAGGTGCGCTCTTCATATCAAAAAACGACGTGCGCGCCACAGTCCAGAGCACCTATACACAAATCCACTCAGGTGTCCAAGTACGACTTCAGTAAACTACAAAGCCACACCACCCGCAGAACACACAAACACACACGGAGCAGACAGCGACTGCACAGAGAAACACACCCACAGACACACTCATCACTCCACGCCGACGAGGAACAGAACGGAGGAACGAACCGAAAAAGCGAGTGCAATGTGCCACTTCTAGACACAACTGAACAACTGAGTCACTGCGAACACGCCGACAATCCAGCGACATACAGCACCCTCCCTACACGCCACAACTGAACAAAGCCCAGAGTCACTGTGAACGCCACAAACAAACAAAACCACTCACCCATCACACTGTTGGGTTTCCTTTAAAGTCTGGTGCGGTTTATTTGTGAAAAAAGTTCAAAAATAGACCATTTAATGACGTCTTATAGTGCGTCTTATAATCCAGAGTGACTAATAGCCCGGAAAATACAGTATATTTGTATCATCTCTAACATGACCAGAATCATCTGCAGTGTCGCTGATCAGATCAGTGAATGTGAGGTAAGAGCACAGCTGTGGTGCAGTGAAGCTTCTGGAGATGAGGAGCTCCTCTGAAGGTTCTTTCAGGTGCTCAGAGCTGAACAGCTGCAGGGATCAGAGGCTCACACTAACAGTGGCTAAATACAGACGCTCTTCAACTCCGCTAATGAGAACTGTGAGACGCAGGCTAATTAGAGCACTTCTGCTGTCAGACGGAAGATTATTGGACTGTCTTGTCTAAGGGCACAACAACAGCACTTAAAACCGTTATCAGGGATCAAACAGCCAAGCCGAGCATCTGAAGGAGCTCCTGCCACTTTCACATGTGTTGCCCAAGGACACAGAGGCAGCATGTAGGCTAATGATGGTTGGGGGATTGAACAAAGCTTTTAACCTCAAACTCTGCTCCAAACAAAGTCTAAAGACGTGAGCTCGTCCAATCCACTCCACTTAAGAAGAAGATTCAAGAGCACGTTTCATAAACTGTTCCCAGAGCTGCACAGACACACAACAACAGATACGATCACTAATTTAAACTTCTTATGATTGATACTTTGAAGTGAGATGAGCTGAGGGTGGTCTACATGCATGTCTATGGTGGAATGTTTAGGAGTTACCATGGTGACACAATGCAAACATTAATAAACACGTTTTAAGGCTGAAAAAATGCAAAGTGGATTTAAAGAGCACATTTTCAGGAGGATGTGAGTGGTTTGTCTCGATACCTGCTCAAATGAGTCTCTAGTTTTGATACTAGTTTTAGTATCGACTACTCTTCGATTTTCAATACTTTTGACAAGTATTTTTTGTACAATACTTCATTTTCCAACATGAAAAACAAAGGCTGAGAATTAGTAAATACAGTTTTAATAAAACTTGTGCACAATTTAAAATCAGACCTGCAAAACTGGACTTTTCAAAGCTTTTAACCATGTTTTAGTTGTTTCCCCTTCTCATTGTTACAAGTCAGCTCTGCCAGGTACAGGGAGAGTAACACGACAAGACGTAAAATGATTAAACTGAAGTAGTAATTTGTTTAAAAGAAATCTAAAGGCAAAACTAACAAAAAAGAGGATATTTACAGTATTTAACAAAAAGTGGCTCTAAACAAAGTAGTCAACTGTATAAGTAAAGCTAAGTTAACATAACTAAAGTATAGAAATGATGAGAACAGAAAAACAAAAAACTACTAGTCCAGTGTTCCCCAAACTTTTTTCTGGGGACCCATATTTTAAAAGTCATAAACCTCAACAGACATTAATCATAAATCACAAAATGAAGGTGGATTTGAGTATTGTTGAACATTAATGAGGATATTTTATTGTTGACTGAGTGATCGTGTCTCTGAACATTCAGTATTACTCAAGTTTTAAACAATGAAAAACAGTCGTGGAAGCAGCAATATTGGAACAAAATAGTCAATAAAATAATTATAAAAAGATTAGAAATGATACAAAACTTGTCTTAACATTTCAACATTTCTAGTGAGATAGGTGGACTTGTTTCAGTCCAGGTGCAGGAGGAGACACAGCAGCAGATCACGAGCAGCTTTCAGTCTGTTTCTGTGCTTTGTCTTCATTTATACAGCACAGAAAATTCCAATTCACACATTTATGTAGTAGTGAAAGGAAACACTGGCCCTACTGAGGACTGGATATTCTGAAATGTTTATGCAGAATGAAGATAAGGTCACAGATCCATGTGCACAACTGTACAACACACCTACATGCAAATCGAGACAAGGCAACCCAAAAAAATCTCTTGCGACCGACCTGAGGGTCACGACCCAGTCTTTGGGAAACAGTGTACTAGACTATCAGTGTGTCAGGGTTCAAACTTGCACAAAACAGGGAGTCACAGCAAACGTGCAGTCCACAGACAGAACAACTGCCTGGAGCAGCAGGGGGCGGGTCATTTTAAGATGTGGCGGCTGCAGGGGAAGGCCCAGGATCAGCTCTGTTCACGCTTACGTTTAGAAAGATGTGATTACAACTTCCGGGCTCTGTTCTGGGAAAAATTTGAAAAAGTCCCAGTTTTCTTCAACTCTATGTCATTGTAGTGTTCTGTTATGTTCATCTAATCAACAATCCCAACCATCCCTCAGTTTTCATCATTTCCCCACTGACACACGACTCCGAGTGCACTGGTACATGTGATTAGAAGAAATGAGGCGCCAAATTCCAGATGATTCCAAACAGCACATACGTCTGCAGTCTTCATTTTACCACTGATCACATTTACTTCAGTGGGTTTGATCACAGTCGGTCGGAGAGTCCAGTGTCAGGAACTACACCGGAAGTTTTCATCTCATGTTTCCAAACATCTTCCTGGTTTGTGATGTAAGCGTGAATAGAGTTTATTGCCCAGGCTCTAGGGCGATGCACCAGTAAGCAGGAAGGGACCCAGGTGCCAGCTTGAGGTGAGTGCATCAGTGGCAGGAGAGACTGTCAGACTGAGGCTTGATGTACAAACAGGGACCAGCAGCAGGGACTTAAACATACTGTATACAGCTACAGGAGGAGCTGGAGGCCTGTGGCTGTAACACTCATTTATTTACCTGCAGTGTTGGGGAGTAACAGATTACATGTACTGGAGTTACGTAATGAGAGTACAAACGATGAGTAACTGTATTCAGTGTGGTAATTGGATTACAGTTACTATGTTGAAATAAATGGATTACACGGCGGGATTTTCCTGTTTTCACATTTTGGGCTATATCCCCCTTTTTTTTCTTTTTTTTCTTTTTTTCGGTAATTCCACTCATTGCCGGAAACTAAACCAGGTCTAAACCAGGACTAAACCAGGACTAAACCAGGACTAAACCAGGACTAAAATAGATCTAAACCAGGACTAAACCAGGACTAAAATAGATCTAAACCAGGACTAAACTAGATCTAAACTAGATCTAAACCAGGACTAAACCAGGACTAAACCATGTCTCAAACAGGATTTAAAAGGACTAAATCCTGCTGTGTGGACGTGTCTCCTCCTCTTTTATCAATAATATTTTTTATTTGGTTCAGTAAAGTCTGGGCTTTTTATTTTCTTTTAGCAGACAAAACATCTTATGTGAAGATTTCCTCGTCTTTGTTTCTCTACAGCAAATTAAGTAATCCAAAGTATTCAGATTACGTTACTCACTTTAAGTAATTTAATGGATTACGTTACAAATTACATTTTGGTGTATGTAATCTGTAATCTGTAGGGGAATACATTTTAAAAGTCACCTCCCCAACACTGTTTACCTGAAGTTGTACTGGAGTGATTCACGTATGTTTGAGTCATCTTTAATCACTTATTTTCAAGACGCCGTGTTCCCGATCTACTCTACTCCCATTTTCACGGTCAAACCGACTGTGATGCACTTAGTTTGTTTTCTATTTCTATTTTCTTAATTGGTGATACACAGGATTCAGCAGCGTCATGTTGTCAGTTTGGTCAGCTCCCACGTGGAACCACAGATTTATAATGCAGAAATCAACAGACTTTCTTTTATTAAAGGTCCTACATCACACAAAACTGACTCTTGTGAGCTTTAAATTATGTTAAAATGTTAAAATGCTGTTACTGCCTCAAAAACAGAGCTGGAGTTGTGTTTTGTTTCATTCACACATGTTTGAGTACTGTATTTTCTAGGCTATTAGACACACTCTTAAACCTCTAACTCCATCAAAAAACAACTGCGCACCACAATCCAGAGCACTCTATACACAACTCCACTCAGGTGTCCCAGCATGACTTCAGTAAACTACAAAGACGCAAACACACACGGAGCAGACAGCGACCACACAGCGAAACACACCCACAGACACACTCATCACTCCACGCCGACGAGGAACGGAACGGAGGAACGAACCGAAAAAGTGAGTGCAATGTGCCACTTCTAGACACAACTGAACAACTGAGTCACTGTGAACACGCCGACAATCCGTTGGTCCCAGACACACCCTCCCTACACGCCACAACTGAACAAAGCCCAGAGTCACCGTGAACGAACAAACAAACAAAACCACTCACCCATCACACTGTTGGGTTTCCTTTAAAGTCCAGTGCAGTTTATTTGTGCAAAAATAAACCGTTCTATGACAGTGTGTCTTATAATCCAGAGCGCCTAATCGCCCGGAAAATACGGTAAATGCAACAAAATACTACCCACCTCTGCCAGTGGAGTCATTTTTATTTGTCAATCACAATTTGAATGCTCTACACTTCTCTATATTCTGCATGTAGTTGCTGAAAGTCGTCAGAAATATCCCCAGGAAAATACATTAACAAACTTTGTGTGACAAAAACTGACCAATCTACTCTCTGATTTGGTCATGTATTTCTTTTCTGTGAGTCCAATAACCGGTCTGTGGACACTATAGACGTGTGTTTGTGTGTGTGTGTGTGTGTGTGTGTGTGTGTGGGCTTAGAACATAAAGAGGTTAACGTGAGCTTTAGTGTTTGCATAACTCATAACGGGTCTGCTCTCTGAAGACAAAGACAACAATTTATGGAAGCAAAAATAGATCTTAATCTGTGTGTTTACCGTTGCTCTTCACTGTGACCTGCTGTAGCACATCACTCAAAGCCCAGAGTCACCGTGAACGCACCAAACAAAGTCCCACTGACCCATCACACTGTTGTGTTTCCTTTAAAGTCCGGTGTGGTTTATTTGTGATAAAAGTTTGAAAATAGATCATTTAATGACAGTGCGTCTTATAATCCAGAGTGTGGAAAATAGGGTAACTCTTTATTGTTTGGCTACATCTCTTTGTGGCCATGCCGGTTTGTCAAAGCCTGATCTCGTCTGTATAACCAGGGCAGGGTCTGGTACTTGGATGGAGACACTGGGAAAATCAGGAGCCACAGGGGGGCACCAGTCGTAAGAATTGTTGTTGTGCCCTTAGGCAAGGCACTTCACCAACATTGCCTAGTAAAGTGGTGTGTGAGTGATGGTGGTGGGTGGAGGGGCTGATGGTGCAGATGGTGCACATTGGCACTCTTGCTTCTGTCAGTCTGTCCCAGGGCAGCTGTGGCTACTAGGGATGGGCATTCGATGTAATTTTCTTAATTGATCGTCGGAAGAATTAACGATCAATTATCAATTAATCATTAACATTTTTATATTAAAATGATCATCATTATTATTACTATCTGCACTACTAATCTGCATAAATAAATTCAACTTTATGACATATAAACCGTAACGACTCTAGAGCCACATCAGCTGTTTGACATTATAATGTGTTTAATTCAGTTTTGTTCAACTCTCACAGAAACAAAACTTAAAACTGCATCGCTAATTTGCATAAACTCAGCGAAGATAAAACTCCAGCTCTTGTGTCGCTGATGTGGTTCAACTTCTGTTAGATTAAAAGACATGACTCAGGTGAATACAGGTTAGTGTGACCAGATTTGCGTTTGTCAAAACCAGGACACCGTACGGGGGGAGGGGGGCGGGGCCTCGTCATCCACATTGCGCGACTCTCACCTGGCAAAACTTTTTCCCACTGGACACAGAAACATATGTGCTGCTTTATACACTGTGCACATGGACTCACACTTGTCCTGAACGCAACGCAAAGCGTGGAATTTCTTGTTCAAGTCATTGTTAAATACACATTTGTGCTTCGGTACACTGCAGACTGACTGTTTGTGTGTCGCTCCTTCTGAGTGCAGAGACACATGTACACACCTGTTTGGTCACGATACACACAGCAACCTACATTCGGTTTGTCGATTAAAATTAATGTAATCGATGAAATTCTTAATGATCAATTATCGATTAATCAATTAATCATGCCCATCCCTAGTGGCTACAATAGTAGTTTACCACCACTGTGTATGAAGTGAATGAATAATGCTCTGTAAAGTGTCTTTGAGTGTCCAAAAAAGCACTATATAAAACTGATGCATTATTATCTCCAACGCTCAAAATGCTCTGTTCAACCTTGTGATTAGGGCTGGGTATCATTACGAAGTTGCCGATATGATACACACCTCGATACACAGGCCACGATACGATACATATCTCGATACAGTGCACTTTCAATTCGATATGATATATTTTTCAAATCGATTTGATACAGTTCAATAAAAATCTAAATCATGGCTGTGACACTAAAAGTCTTTGTTAAACCACTTCTTGTGCAAAGTTCATATGAAACACAAACATTTTAATCATCAAAACAGTGAAAATGTCAAATGTGTTGCATAAATGAGTTTCCTTTCACTCCACAAGCAACAACACTGTAGCTGTAACAAAATAATTTTGTAAAACACACATAAAAATACTCTTGGTGATATATTGATACGGTAGCCCAGGATATCGATACTGTATCATCACATTAAACAATACGATATATCGATAGTTCGATGTTTTTGCACACCCCTAATTGTGATGTCATGAATGGTATAGTTTCCAAACAGCTCCTTTTAACTTTCGTTCAGTAGAAATTGGCGATCCCAGAGCTGAAATTGTCCAAATGATTCTAGTGAAGGTGTGTGATGTTTAAAAAATTTAATTTAGTTTAGTTTAATAGCACTTCCTGTATTACCACATGACATCACAAGGTGGAACAGAGCGTTTTGAGCTTTGGAGATGTAGACAGACTCAGTCTGAGAGAAGAAATCAGTCTAAATCTGCAGGGATTGTGTGTTAAACATGTGAATGAAACCAAACACAACTCCAAGTCTGTTTGTAATGAGGAAACTACCATAAAACTATTACGAAATAGCATGATGCGGGCCCTTTAAGTCAGAGGTGTCCAAACTTTTTTCATCAAGGGCCACATATGTAAACACAGATGAATCAGAGGGCCGATCGAGGGCCTTAGACCAGGGGTGTCAAACTCATTTTGGTCCGGGGGTCATATTCAACCTACTTTGATCCCAAAGGGGCCGGATCAGAAAACTCATGTCATATAAACCCCAAAAATAACAATAAGTTCCAATATTTGTGCAGAGAAACACAAATCTATTACAAAAATCTTTTTTAACTGATGAACTCTTTCTTTTACAAAATATTATAATATTATGAACAACCTGAAACTTTAAGAAAAATACAATTTCAACACAATGTTTTAACATGAACTTGTATGTAAATAGGAATAAAGTCCATTTTTGTTGTAAAATCCTGCACTCGGCTCCACTTTTCTCATGTTGGACATTTTTCTGATGAGGGTGTCACGGTCAACAGTCAAAACGATCGTCCTTTAAGAGCGTTTGGAAAGAGACAAGTCTTCATTTGTGCTGCTCTGGTGGGAGGGGCCACGTACAGAGACACTGGAGACGCTGCTGTGATAAACACCACAGAAAATTAACAAGTTTTTAATAGAAAATATAATTCAAATATTTTAGTAGAAAATCAGCCAAGGGCCAGATTAAAGGACTTGAAGGGCCAGATCTGGCCCCTGGGCCTTATGTTTGACACCTGTGCCTTAGACTGATGCTGAATACAGTGAATAATTGAAATATGTGCAGGTTTAACACGTTACAATGATCCATCAGACTTTATTCATGCTAGGATCCTTAAAACCGTTTTATCAAGGTAGATAAAAAAAAAAAATAAAAAAAATCTTGCAGTAAAAATTTTAATTGAATTGATGTCAGTTAATTTGGGCTAATTCACCTGAAAGCCCGAGGGCCACATTTGGCACATGGGCCATAGTTTGGACATGCCTGCTTTAAGTCGTTTTAGATGAATACTGAGATTTAAAAAGTCCAAATGATACCAAAGTGCTCCACGGATGTCACAGATTATAAGTATAGAGCTCACACCAGCACAATAGTTCTTTAAATTCTTTCTCACACTACACATTCACATTCACATTCACATTCACATCTCCACTCAGCGTTTCAACTTGAGCAGAGTAAAAATAGCTGAGTCTAACAGGGACCACCTGCCAGGCTTTTCACTAACTCTCCAAAGCACTGCGCTTAGTCTGGCCCCATCCCAGGACGTAGACAGCTCCCTTACACCGCTCATTATCCCCTGGCAGAGAGCGAGGATTTGGGTTTCCTCCGGCGGGGTGCTCCCGTTTCACTCATCCACCAAAAACAGGCACAGTTATAACTTAAAGTGCTTATATTACTCTAAAACTTACTCATGTGAGCTTTAAATCGTGTTATAATGTTGTTATCTGCTCAAAAACAGAACTGGAGTTGTGTTTGTTTCATTCACCCATGTTTGAGTAACTCTTTATTATTATGTCTACATCTCCAAACCTCAAAATGCTCTGCTGCACCTTGTGATGTCATGAAGAAGTGGTAGTTTTCAAGTTAACGGCTACTTTTACCTTTTTTGTTCAGTAGAGATTTGCAATTCCAGGACTGACATGATCCAAATTATTCTATTGAAGTTGTGTGGAGTTTAAAAACACAGTGGAGCACTTCCTGTACTACCACATGACATCACAAGGTGGAAGTGTTTTCAGTCTGAGAGGAGAGTATGCCTTAAACATGTGTGAATGAAACAAAACACAACTCCAGGTATTTTAGACACAACAAAATCCAGACACTCCAAAAAAGTAAGTCACATTAAGAAAAGTAAAGTTAAAAGACTTTTATTTAAACAGCCAAAGTGAACATGTTTCGACTATGATTGGTCTTCATCAGGGCTTAATTACAAATTGAAAGCATGAGCGTGGTCTTTAAAAAAACACACCAGCCAGTCGTAAGAATACTATTTAGGCAACGTTCACACTGCAGCTTAAAGTGATACAAATCCGATTTTTTCACCACTATGTTCCTGTATCTGATCTTTTAATGACAGTCTGAACCACACAGATCTGACTTTTTCAAATGTGACCCAGAACACTTGGATATGTGCTCCTGAAACCAATACATATCTGATCTTTTGACATGTGACTTCAGTGTGAACAGTCAGGTAAGTCGCTGAAGCCAAGACGTTCTCCATGTTTTTAAAGTCCATCCTCCTTCATCTTAGTGCCTTCTGACTATTTTTGGCCAACAGGGACCTACAGCTTTCACATAGGTTGGATTTCATGGCGATTTTTACCTATTGATTCTTTGCAGCCCATGTCATGAACATTCTCTGGGCATGTGATGCTAACCGGAGGCTTTGCTCTGTCTAAGACCCCATTTACACTAAAATGAATCAGCGTATCAGAAATGATCTGCATCCAGACACATCATTTCTGTGTCCGCAAGTCTTCCCTATCCACACAGCTTTGAGCATATTTGTTAACGCTTTACAGAAACTAAACTTAAAACCACATTGGCCAGTTTGCTGGTGGTCATACCAGTTTGTCAAAGCCTGATCCTGTCAGATCTCAGAAGTTCAGCAGGGCTGGGCCTGGTTAGTACTTGGATGGGAGACACTGGGAAACTCAGGAGCCACAAGGGGCACCAGTGGGAATAACTGTTGTTGTGTCCTTAGGCAAGGCACTTCACCCACATTGCCTAGTTTGAAAGTGGTGTGTGTGTGTGAGTGATGGTGGTGGTCAGAGGGACCGATGGTGCCGATTGGCATGGCAGCCGCGCTTCCGTCAGTCTGCCCCAGGGCAGCTGTGGCTACAATAGTAGTTTACCACCACCCGGTGTGGAGAAAAAGAATAATGAATCTATAAAATGGTCTGTAAAGTGTCTTTGTGACATGTCTGTGAAAAAGCGCTATATGAATAAAGACTTACTTACTTATTTACTTACTAAACTGAGCGCTCAAAAACAGCTCGCTATTGGGCACTGACGCAGTTCAGCTTCTGTCAGACTAAAGGACACGACTCAGTGGAATATGAGTGTTCTTTCTGTGACAGAGGGGTGTTCTGCTGATGGTGAGTCTGTTCTGTGCTTCTATCATGTTGGAGATGGTTCATGTGAAACATTTCAGAGAATATACGTCTGCAGGTCGTACACACAGACCGTATATATATATATTCTAGCCTCTTATTGTTTTGGCGGTGAATTAGTTACTTCGCGGTGCACAGACCTACATCAGTGTTTTCAGGCGTCCACACAGTGCCGGATCAGATGAACGACTCAGATGAATTCGTGGGAGCTGGAGGCACCAGATCGTTCTGTCTCCGAAGAAATTTTTAATCGGATTAATGTGGATGAACACTGCATCCACAACGAAAACCACTTGAATACGTACTAGTGTGGACGGGGCCTAAAGCTCTGTTACTCATCTTAGACTTAATCTGAGCTTTCTTTTCACGCAGTCTGACCTGAAAGAACAGACTTATCTGAACTACAACAGATGAGATGATTTGTTCTGTTAGACAAGTGTCCAACACATGACATTACAGTTTATCATTTAGTCACTTTAACGTTTTTGTTGAAAATCAAACTTCTAAACAAGACCGTGAACTCTCAGATTGATCACAGGCTGTTGAAAATGTGCTCTTTAAATCGTTTTTTTTTTTTTTTTTTTTCTTGAGTTTTCAGACTATCTTAAATATTTTTGCTAATGTGTGCATTGTGTCACCGCGGTAACTGCTACACTGCTTTTCAGATCATTAGGTCAGCCTCAAAAGGGCATGGTCAGCGGGCAGGAGAGCCCCTCACGTACGGTCCCGTTAAATACCAATCTAGAGTCATGTGCCATTGAGCTCGCCCCGCGAACCCACCCCCGTCCTCTCCTCCACATGAGTAACGGTCCCTCGTTACTGTTAATGACTCTCGGCTCAGAAGTTAATGATGAAGAACCGGGCCGTCACGTGACCTCTCCGCCGTCCAACAGACTCTACTGACCAGCGTGTTCTCCAAGGTCGGATCGGTGGAGAGTCAACCCCGCTCGCAGTAAAAAAGTGCAATAACATGGGTCTTTAACTACGACCCCTTACAATTTATACTATCTTTATCTGAACAGTGTTGACTATGTGAGACGTTGAAGCCAAGAAGTTCTCCTCCAGGTTTTGAAAGTCCATACTCCTTCGTCATTAACCATTTTCAGCCAACAGGAACCTACAGCTCTCACGAAGGTTGGATTTTGTGGCGATTTTTACCGATTGATACTTTGCAGCCGATGTCATCAATGCCATGCACCATACAAGTTTAAAGCTATACTCTGGAACATTCCCATCAAAGCAACAACATCACCCCAGAGACAAATAAGTAACCAGGAAAAAAAAAAAGGATTACTTGTCAAAATTGTACACTAGTCATCGTCTGGTGTAAGAGCAGGTAAGTGCATATGAGAGGTTTTCATTCATTCTGATTTGGGTTGGTGGATAATTCCTGTGGCTGTGGTCAATATTTATCAATTTTACATCAATCAAATGGCAGTTTGTGGAAAAATGTTGAGAAGAAAAGTTGGAAAATACAGGAGGTAGTGCTCGGGTCTAAAACAGAATCCGTAAGTCATCAACACAGAAAACTCCATCCAAAATGTAGAGACAATTTATGATCATTTTTCTGACATAATTAACATGAATTTAACTAAATAAATATGTCATTTATTTGTATTTGTCTATCATAACTATTTTAGTTTATTTATTTAATGAGACAGGGACAGTGCACAGTCTACATGAACCTTAACAGGAGAGAAGCTTGTATCAGGTTGTAGCACCAGTGATAATTTCCATCTGTCGTCCCTGGGCAGGTTCATTGATTGATTGTATTTAACTGACCTTAGTTTTCAGCTGTCAGTTATTCTTCCTGGAGACCTGTGTAACATGTTATTGTGTAATTTTGTGTAAGTTCTGGCCCTTGTTAAAGCAGACCTTATGCTTGTGGCTTATATATAATATTTATAATTTGCACATTTAAAATCACAATATTGATCTAAAATGACTTAATAAAGCAAACAAGTGCACTGAATTCTGCGTTAGAAAACTGTGGCAATTAAATGGTGAGGGGGAAACAACTATTCCTGGGTTGCAAATGACATCACAACATTGTATAGGTCAACAATATTTAATACAGATGGGGGCAGCTAAAATTATTTATTAAATTACATTTTTGTTGTTGTTGTAATACGGTGTGTTCTTGTGTCAAGTCTAGGGTGACTAGACGTCCCAGTTTTGAGCCCTATGTCTCCTGTCCCAGCAACTTTATCCAAAACCAGTGATATGTCCCAGTTCTATACAAGAAATGTCCAAAGTCTCCCTATTTTTGACCAATCTGATCCCTGCCAGCAGTAAAGAGAAACATAAATTGTCACTTGTTTAGTTAAAATACAGAAAAGCTGCTTCAAAATGACCAAAACACAAACAAATGTGACTATATTGACTCCTATTAATACTGATTGCACAACAGTTTTTTCTTAACACACTTGTTTCACAATTTTCAGATTACCAACCACCACAAACCAGGGTGTTCCGCTTTTTTTATTTTGAAAATCTGGTCACTCTAGTCTAGTCACTAATAGAAATGATCAGGTTCAACATTTGTGAAAAAGGTAACAAACATCTGCTATTTAAAAAATCTAAACTTCACTAGAATAAAAAGAAAAAAGACAAAATTAGGCAACATTTTTAGTCAAATTTTAAAAATGGATTGAATGTGACATACTCAGGATTAATCCTGGACAACAGATTCGACCAGACGCCTTCACTAAGCTCCGCCCCCTCTGCAATTAAACCTTTACCATCACGTCATCGCCCGCCACAGCCCGTCTGCCGTCCGCCTGATGTGTACGCGCCGAGCTATTCGATATGACCAATTAGCGTCAGAGAGGCTACGCTAGCAGAGACCAGATCTGCTGAGCGCCCGCTCCATTGCACCCATCGTTATTCTTGGCACCCGCTGGCGTCTCCGGGGAGCACCCGTCGTAAGATTGATCTGGATCACCCGTGGGTCCTGACTTTTGTCTGGGTGTATCAGTGTTTCAAGTGGACAATGAAAACGAATGTTACATGAAACATCTGGAATCACAGTGTCCACAGATGGTGAAGTGTCTTGCCCAAGGACACACTGTGTGAGCTGAAGTGAAAATTACTTACTTTCACTTCAAACTATCTAAAAGACTTATGACTCTTAAGGTGTCACCTGCTCGTCTCCATGGCGATGTCACTGATTTTGTCTGGAATGTTCTGCACTTAGAGACAGGTGATGCCATCGAGCCAAGTTACATGTCAGATCTGTGGAAAGGTGTGTATGCTCACAGCAAGAATGAATGGTTTTGAATGTATTTTTATTTATTTTAGGGCTGAGCAACATAAATAGCAGCTGTAAATAAGAAAATAGGTGGTACCTTGTTAGGTGGAATTAGATCAAAGTGATCCCAAACCATGGATCACTTTTTTCCACTTGATGCCAAATGCCATCAAAAATGTAACAAATGCCAAAAGTCACCAGAATCACCACTAATGTCACACAATACTCATCACTACCCAACATTTTGAAGAAATATTGGTGCATCTTTTATACTGTAGCAGTTTAGCGCTTGTCAAACCACAGAAGTGCACTGAACACTCTGAACCAATCACAGAGCGGAACATTCGCTGAGCCAATGAAACACTTCGATACACTGAAGCGATTGACACGCAGAGTGAAGCAGTAGGGGGAGGGACCGACACTTCCACACTTTGGTCACGTGAGCGGCTGCTGTGAGACGAGCTCCGAGGCAGTGCTTCAGAGTGATTTGTTTCAGAAAGAACGAGTCTCATTTGCCCATCACTAAATCAAACCAAATACAAAACTGAAATGTATTTCCACTGCCAGGGCTTTAATGTTTCCTGTTTGATATAAAAATGAGAATCTCAGTCAAGAAATGCGGTCGACCATGCGGTGGTGCCCCCGAAAGCACTTGGTGAACCTGCAGCTACCTTTAAAAAAGAGCAAGAGAGCCTCACCAGGACGCACCTCCACCCACGTGTCCCTCACCATTTCTCATGTCTTTTCTTTATAAACCCTTTAATTACACTTTCTATCAGTCATTGCCTTAAGCTCAATTCATGGTCATGCGTCAAATCACCCGCGTCGTGACACAGAGAGTCTGCGCCGACTTGAATATCCTCCTCAGAGCGTCTGTGTCAACCGATGTGCACCTCTGAAGGTTTCTAACTCTACATCAAACCGATGTAGACAGCAAGGGGAAGGGCTGTGATTGGTCCTCTGTACATCCACTCTACTCAGCTTTCCTGCTTCATTTTCTATACACTAACACCATTTTGAAATCCTCGCCTCCTAGCGTTGTGGCTGGGAATTTCTTTGCGGCGCACGGACCTCGACGCACATTCATAAATCAAAAGCAACAATAACAAGGCGATGGCAGCAGTGTGTGTGTTGAGTCGACGCAAAACTATAAAACAGCCTTTAGTTAATTACCCATTAAAGGTCATTAGAGATTAGACCCACACATACAAAGACACAAATAGCAAAGGCGTATTAGATGTGGTTTGTCCCTGAGTGTTGCCGTAGTCCCTGTGTCTGGTGAAGATCAGGCACAAATCTGTTATGGTTAAGATTAGGAAAAGTCTTTGGTCTTGTCTTTAGCGTGAAACAATGTTGAGAGGTCAGGAAACAGTGGGCTTCAGCGTCTTTTGTCATGACCGCTGTTTGTTACTTTTAAGGACCAGAGCGTCCTCCTGGTGAAGCTCTGCAGCCACATCCGTTTAAAAAAAGGATTGCGCAAAATCAACTTTTTGTTCTTGTTCTGTCCCACTATCACTAGCATTCAAACAGATGGGTGAAGTGTCTTGCCCAAGGACACAGCAGCAGTATGTGTGAGCTGTGAGCAAGAATCAAACCACACTTTCAGGTTAGTGGGAGAATTGAGCTACTAAATGAGCCACTGTCACATTAAAGTACATTAAAGACACACTATGTGACTTTTCTGACAGATGGTAGATGGTCCTTCACCTGCTTGTCTCCATGGAGATGTTATGTCTTTTCATAGAGACAGACGAGGCCATCAAGCAAAGTTACAGGTCAGATCTGTGGAGAGGCGAGCGTGCTCAGAGTTTTTGATGCTTTCTACCAACATTGTTCCTCGTCAAAAACCTGCATGAAGAGGCTTAAGAAACATCGATGCCTGTTTGAGTAATCTAGCGATCTCTCCCGGTGCTATTCAAACCCTCCTATCCAAACGGTTAACTGTAAGATTCTGTGCAATACACCGTCCACAAGTCTATGCCATCCATCTCCCACATGACAATTCTCCATAAATATACAAAAACACAATACGAATCTGTACCCTACAACTTCACAAACCTGATACGATGTGCAGTAGTTTAATTCAAAATCTCTAAACAGAACGGAGCACAAGGAGCACTCAGATCACAATCATGTCACTAATATGGCGTGTTGTACCTGACCGTGGTCATGAGCTATTGTTCAATGAATGTGTTTGTAGTTTGGGCGAACGAGAACTGAACACTCTGTATCACTGCCTGATGAATGAACTGTGAACATGTTTATTTTGAAGTCTGAACAACATGTGCTTCTATTTTTCTTTGTTCAATAGGCTGCCAGATTTCTGTAGTGTTCCAGGCGAAAACCTAGTCTGATCAGTCGGTTTCACTTTGTAGAAACTGTCTAACCTCACAGTGTTAGAATTTGTTTGCTTGACTGTAGGCAGGTACTTTTCATCATTTAATCGCTGCTATTTGGTCGTGACGCATGTAATGCACCACTAACAGGACTAACTGGTATATTAAGCTTTTCCCAAATCCTGTAGGAAGAAGGACAATAACGTCTTTCCCCTTGATCAAATTCAACAAACATTCTCTTTGTTCCGGCTTTAAATCCTCGATCTCAGGAATCGCTGACAAGACAGAATGTCTGGCTCTTCGCTGATTGGCTGGTGCCCAAACTTGCACTTCCAGGGTTCGTGCAAATCGTCTAGTGTATTTTGATTACTGATCTCGTTGCTGGAGAGAAATGAAATTGAGCAGAGACACTAGGTGGCGCCGGCCTGGCTAGCGAAAACCTGGAACACTACAGAAACACCGTACAGGAATATTGTAAAGATGTAGCCCTTAATATGTAGCGGAACATTCAATTGAACACTCAACGCATCGACGAAACAAGACAAAACTAAAAAGCAGCAGGAGGTGATTGTGGCAGGAACAACAAGGACTCATCATCTGAACATTTAAAAGAGTCTATGACAAGGTCGCTGAGGAACAGAAGAACCTCACACAAACTTTGATCTGAAGATGAAATGAACACATAGTTTCACTGTTAAAACTGATGAAATAATTGCTGTCTGTTGTTCTATACGAGCTTTGAAAATGATATTGAAAAATAATGGCTCACAGCAATGTATTGAAAAAAAAAAAAAAGAATGTTCATTTTTTGGAACTATGAATGAACTATTAACTATAAACAATTATGAACTATGAATGAACTAGTCCTAGAACTAGAACTAGTTGTAGAAAATGAACTTTCCCAATTTGTCAATTATCAGCATGATTTTTGCAATGTCCAATGTAAATAAAATAAAATAATAATAATCCAAAAAAAAACCCTTCATCTGCTCCTTGAAAATATTCCTTTCTCTGTGTTTTCTCAGTTCTCCAGCCCTGATCTCTTTGCCCTCTCTTCAGTATCGTCATTCACTTGTGGTTTGACCTTTGTCAGTCTGTGGGTTGGCAGCTGAAAGTCGGGGAGGATCAGGTACTCTTCCCCGCCGCGGTAACCCAACCTGCCCCCTCCTCCTCCTCCCCTGCGCTCCTGACAGGGCCTTGTGAGCGCCCATTATCCAGGTGAGTGCCCGCGCCCCTGCCCTCCGCGCCCCCTGAGCTGGCACCGCTGCAGGCGGGAGAGACAGGAGCGGCGGGTGGCACCTGTCAGTCTGTGGGCACTCGGCGTGGAGCCCTGTATTATCCTGCTCGACGGCTTCAGATATGAGCTGTCAATCAAATCACCTCCCCTGCTTCTGTTACACTGGGTCAAGAGGATCACTTCAACTACTACTACTACTACTGCTACTACTACTACTACTACTACTACTACTACTACTACTACTACTACTACTACTACCACTACTACTACTACTACTACTACTACTACTACTACTACTACTACTACTACACTACTACTACTACTACTACTACTACTACTACTACTACTACTACTACTACTACCACTACTACTACTACTACTACTACTACTACTACTACTACTACTACTACTACTGCTACTACTACTACTACTACTACTACTACTACTACTACTACTACTACTACTACTACTACCACTACTACTACTACTACTACTACTACTACTACCACTACTACTACTACTACTACTACTACTACCACTACCTACTACTACCACTACTACTACTACTACTACTACTACACTACTACTACTACCTACTACTACTACTACTACTACTACTACTACTACTACTACTACTACTACCACTACCACTACTACTACCACTACTACTACTCACTACTACCACTACCACTACCACTACCACTACTACACTACTACTACCTACTACCACTACCACTACCACTACTACCACTACTACTACTACTACTACTACTACTACTACTACTACCACTACCACTACTACTACTACACTACCACTACTACTACTACTACTACTACTACTACTACTACTACCACTACCACTACTACTACTACTACCACTACACTACTACTACTACTACTACTACTACTACTACTACTACTACTACTACCACTACTACTACTACTACTACTACACTACCACTACTACTACTACTACTACTACTACTACTACTACTACTACTACTACTACTACTACTACTACTACTACTACTACTACTACTACTACTACTACTGTAAGTACTGCAACTACTACTGTAAGTACTACAACTACTACTGTAAGTATTACAACTATTACTGTAAGTTATATAAATACTACTATAAGTACTATACCTACTACTGTAAGTACTACAAGTACCACTGTAAATACTACAATTACCACTGTCAATACTACAACTACTACTGTAAGTATTACAACTACTACTGTACGTTATATAAATGCTACTGTATGTACTATACCTACTACTGTAAGTACTACAAGTACTACTACTACTACTGCAAGTACTATCAGTACTAGTATAAGTAGTATACCTACTACTGTAAATACTACACCTACCACTGTAAGTACTACAACTACTACTGTAAGTTATATAAATACTACTGTAAGTACTATACCTACTACTGTAAGTACTACAACTACTACTACTACTACTGTAAGTACTATCAGTACTAGTATAAGTACTATACCTACTACTGTAAATACTACAGCTACCACTGTAAGTACTACAACTACTACTGTAAGTGATATAAATACTACTGTAAGTACTACACCTACTAGTGTAGTAGTGGCTCCAGAAGAAGTGCATGGGTCCTGGACTGGTCCAGTCTCTGGATCTTCAAGTTCAGAGTCACTAAGCAACATTTACAAAACCTTCATGATTTGGAGATGATGTAAAGAAGAGTGGACCAAACGTCCGTCTGATCTGTGACAAACCTGCTCATCAACTACAAGAAGCGTCTGACCTCTGAGCAGCAGACAAGAGTTTCTTTAAAGTGATTTTCTGAATTTTCTTTTTGATGTTCTATCTCTCACTGTTCAAAATAAACCATTAAAATTAAAAACTGTTTATTTCTTTGTCAGTGGACAACCCTACAAAATCAGCCACAGAATATTTATCCTCCACTGTAAGTACTGTTACTGTAAGAACTGTTACAAGTACTGTTACTTTTGCGTACTTCTTTTGAGCTCTGTATATTATCAGTTTTGGGTGGAATTGTTTGACTTTTCTCTACAAACACCTCAAATAAACCTGAACTGAACTGTGCCGGTAAATTATTCCCTTTATTTCTTCAAGCAGCACAAACTCTCCACACATGAGAGAACTTTACAAACTGGAGTGGAGTTGGAAGTTCGACACTGAATCTCACTTTTTTAGCTCCATTAGTCTGCACTGTCCACAAACATCCAAATCAGTGTATTTTCCCGTTCTATTATGAAGATAAGAAATTACTCTATCTGTGTGAAAAAAAAAAACATTTCTCGGGCAGGGTCAGCAGGAATTCAATAAGACAAAAAAAAATACTCAAGTTTAAAAAAACAACAATAAAAAATAATTTTTTAAAATTTAATGGGGTGTTAATCTGTAGGGGATTACATTTTAAAAGTAACCTTCCCAACACTGACTGCAGTACTGTTTTCTATGGACAAACAGATGTACCACTACACATATCAGTGCCAACACTGGACACTTTCCTGTCTCTTTATATCTGCTCCTCCAATCAGCCATTTTGAAAACACAAATACTTTTTTTCCAACTTCAGTCTGAAAACGTTTGTTCAGTTTGTTCAGTCAGTTTGATTTAGAATTGCAGTGAGATGTTATTGCCAGGAATGTCCCCCTCTATGACATCTACTTACTCACTTCTTTACTCACTGACTTATCGATCATATCTATGCATTTATTGAATTTCAGGCTTTATTGCGAAAAAAATACTGACTCTCACAAATGTTTTATGCCATAGACTTTACTATACCAGGCAAAGCTATGGTGTTTGTATGGAGAAAGAAGGTGGTGGACTCTCTACCACAGGTCTTTTTTCTACACAGTATTTTTTGTTGTTCTTTTTCAAGTGCCAAAAGACGGAGGACCAGGCCGAGTGCTCACACTCCCAGGACAGAGCAGATGAGGCCAGCCACTTCCCCCAAAAGACCAAAAGGCGCAGACCAGCATCGGGCTGTGGGACGTTTTTTAAGAAAACTGAGGGACGGGCTGTGACAGAACTGGCTGCGTTTGTGTTTGTAACATAATCGCAGCCAGTGCCAGCACCAGTAACTAACAACAACCTAACAACTTGTAACATAATTAACCAATCAGAGAGAGAGGAGATGTACATATGTTTTATATGCCATTTTTGTACCTTTCAATTTCAATAAAAATGTAT
>NW_026571070.1:32984644-33109644 GCF_026225935.1 Boleophthalmus pectinirostris
CTGTACACAAAGACGTACTTTGAAAAGAAGATGATACAAGGCGTCCACCAGTGGATCATCAAGGTATTTACTCCATTACTTTGTTAATTCACATTTCAAAAACAACTTCAAATGGCTTGAATTTACAATGTCGATCTTAAAGGTGTAATGCGTAACTTTTGTGGTGGAGGGTCCGTCACCTGCTTCTTTCTAAGTTACACAGTGCACCTTTAACTTGAGTTGATAATTATATTTTGGAGTGTTCAAGTTGTATTTTTCTCTCATCACTAATTGTCTTCTTTTCTTTTAGCCGTGGAAAACGAACGTGAAAAGCGAGAGGGTCCTGAATAGTTTAGAAGATCTCTATTCAGTAAGTGCATCCATCTTTATGTTCAGTTTTAGTTTCATTTAAAGAAAAATTCCCACTTAAGTCATTTTTAAAATCGATATAATAATTATCATGACAGGCTCACACATGATAAATACTGAGGCCAAAACAGTCAGAGAGTTTGAGTTTTGCTTTATGGTTGCAGATGGGGAGAAATATTAATAAGAAAGCCCAGTGGGACCAGCAAATTGACTGGGACTACTTCGTGGAGGTGTCGCTGCAGATGTTGACGTTGGACCCTGAGAGAAGGATCACCGCCGCTGATGTTCTGCTCCATCCTTTCCTGACCATGAAGCACATCTTGGGATTCTTCTACACCAAGCAGTAAGTCCTGGTTTAGTCCTGGTTTAGTCCTGGTTTAGTCCTGGTATAGTCCTGGTATAGTCCTGGTTTAGTCCTGGTTTAGTCCTTGTATAGTCCTGGTTTAGTCCTGGTTTAGTTCTGGTTTAGTCCTGGTTTAGTCCTGGTTTAGTCCTGGTTTAGTCTTGGTTTAGTCCTGGTATAGTCCTGGTTTAGTCCTGGTTTAGTCCTGGTTTAGTCCTGGTTTAGTCCTGGTTTAGTCTGGTTTAGTCCTGGTATAGTCCTGGTTTAGTCCTGGTTTAGTCCTGGTATAGTCCTGGTTTAGTCCTGGTTTAGTCCTGGTTTAGTCCTGGTATAGTCCTGGTTTAGTCCTGGTATTAGTCCTGGTTTAGTCCTGGTTTAGTCCTGGTTTAGTCCTGGTATAGTCCTGGTTTAGTCCTGGTATAGTCCTGGTTTAGTCCTGGTTTAGTCCTGGTTTAGTGTCATGTATGTGTCTTCCACACAGCAGTAAGTCTGTCCTGGTTTAGTTCTGATTTTGTCCTAATTATTTGTTTTTGTTTAGTCCTGGTTTAGGCAATACTTCAAATGAAGATCTATTTTCCTTAGTTATTTGGGTAGCACTTTAGGCCTACTTAGTTGCAAAACTGAATCATTTTTCATCTTGAACTGTGTCACGTGTTAAAGCCAAAAAGATCCATAAATACAGTGGTAGATACAGGAGCCTTGTGTCTGTGGACAGTCTCATATTGAATGGTGTATTTGACCCTGTGCCTCTGTTTTCAGTGTGACCCAGTCTGTGAAGGTGATGCAAAAAAACACCACAAGATTTGACCGGGTCCCGTCAAGAGTCGTCACTTCAGCAGCGCCGCCTTCCAGCTCCGGTAGAGGGACAGACTGTGACAGATCGCCCCTCCCACAGAACGCACCCCGCCCACTCCAGAAGGACAAAATCCTCCCCCTCCCACAGAACGCACCCCGCCCACTCCAGAAGGACAAACTCCTCCCCCTCCCACAGAACGCACCCCGCCCACTCCAGAAGGACAAACTCCTCCCCCTCCCACAGAACGCACCCCGCCCACTCCAGAAGGACAAACTCCTCCCCCTCCCACAGAACGCACCCCGCCCACTCCAGAAGGACAAACTCCTCCCCTCCCACAGAACGCACCCCGCCCACTCCAGAAGGACAAACCCCTCCCACAGAACGCACCCCGCCCACTCCAGAAGGACAAAACTCCTCCCCCTCCCACAGAACGCACCCCGCCCACTCCAGAAGGACAAACTCCTCCCCTCCCACAGAACGCACCCCGCCCACTCCAGAAGCACAAACTCCTCCCCCTCCCACAGAACGCACCCCGCCCACTCCAGAAGGACAAACTCCTCCCCCTCCCACAGAACGCACCCCGCCCACTCCAGAAGGACAAACTCCTCCCCCTCCCACAGAACGCACCCCGCCCACTCCAGAAGGACAAACTCCTCCCCTCCCACAGAACGCACCCCGCCCACTCCAGAAGGACAAACTCCTCCCCCTCCCACAGAACGCACCCCGCCCACTCCAGAAGGACAAACTCCTCCCCCTCCCACAGAACGCACCCCGCCCACTCCAGAAGGACAAACTCCCCCCCCTCCCACAGAACGCACCCCGCCCACTCCAGAAGGACAAACTCCTCCCCCTCCCACAGAACGCACCCCGCCCACTCCAGAAGGACAAACTCCTCCCCCTCCCACAGAACGCACCTCGCCCACTCCAGAAGGACAAACTCCTCCCCCCCCACAGGACGCACCCCGCCCACTCCAGAAGGACAAACTCCTCCCCCTCCCACAGGACGCACCCCGCCCACTCCAGAAGGACAAACTCCTCCCCCTCCCACAGGACGCACCCCGCCCACTCCAGAAGGACAAACTCAAAATTATGAGTAACTGTATTCTGTTACAGTTACTGCTTCAATGAGTGGTAATTGGATTACAGTTACTTTGCTGAAATAAGTGGATTACAAGGCGGTATTTTCCTGTTTTCACATTTTGTGCTACATCCCATTTATTTTTTTATTTCGGTAATTCCACTTATTGCCGGAAACCCAAACAGAACGCGCGCAATAAGAGCGATGTAAACGTCATCAAACGCTGATGTGAGATATATATAAAAAAACAAAAACAAATATAAAATCGCCTACAACTTAAATGTGAAACAGGAGCTACTGGCACTGGTGAAAACAACCTGCATAGACTCATAATATCTGCACTACTGTCATATACACAAACACACACAAACACACACAAACACACACAAACACACACCTTCATCATCGTCATCAACCTGAGAACCCGCGGACCACGTCTCCTTCCATAGTTACAGCGCGGACACCGCCGTCTCGTGCGCCGCGTGTGGACTGTGTTTTCTCACGTAAACCGCGCTTCCTCCTGTGCACCTCTAAACCAGAACTAACACCAGAACTAAACCAGGACTAACCCAGGACTAAACCAGGACTAAACCCAGGACTAAACCAGGACTAAACTAAGACTAAAGCAGGACTGAACCAGGTTTAAACTAGGACTAAACCACGACTAAACCAGAACTAAAGACCTGATCTAGACCTGGTCTTAGACCTGGTCTAAACCAGGTCTAAAATCAGGAGTAAAACAGGTCTAAAAATCAGGACTAAACCAGGTCTAAACAACATGACACCTAACAGTAGGTTGACATAATTTAAGATGATCTCATATAAAAAATAATTTCTCTATCAATAATATTTTTTAATCTGGTGAAGGAAAGACTGATCTTGTTTCTGTCTTTTAACAGACAAAACCTCTTATATTAAGATCTCGTGGTCTTTGTTTCTCTACAGTAAACAGTTGTTTATTCATGGAGACTTGGGCTCAGACAATTTGAAGACAACAAACAAGAATTTTCAGGATGTGGTTGCTACACTCATGTAGTTTAAAAAAACATGACAATATCAAGTAATCCAAAGTAATCAGATTACGTTACTCACTTTAAGTAATTTAATGGATTACGTTACAAACTACATTTTGGGGTGTGTAATCTGTAATCTGTAGGGGATTACATTTTAAAAGTAACCTTCCCAACACTGACTGCAGTACTGTTTTCTATGGACAAACAGATGTACCACTACACATATCAGTGCCAACACTGGACACTTTCCTGTCTCTTTATATCTGCTCCTCCAATCAGCCATTTTGAAAACACAAATACTTTTTTTCCAACTTCAGTCTGAAAACGTTTGTTCAGTTTGTTCAGTCAGTTTGATTTAGAATTGCAGTGAGATGTTATTGCCAGGAATGTCCCCCTCTATGACATCTACTTACTCACTTCTTTACTCACTGACTTATCGATCATATCTATGCATTTATTGAATTTCAGGCTTTATTGCGAAAAAATACTGACTCTCACAAATGTTTTATGCCATAGACTTTACTATACCAGGCAAAGCTATGGTGTTTGTATGGAGAAAGAAGGTGGTGGACTCTCTACCACAGGTCTTTTTTCTACACAGTATTTTTTGTTGTTCTTTTTCAAGTGCCAAAAGACGGAGGACCAGGCCGAGTGCTCACACTCCCAGGACAGAGCAGATGAGGCCAGCCACTTCCCCCAAAAGACCAAAAGGCGCAGACCAGCATCGGGCTGTGGGACGTTTTTTAAGAAAACTGAGGGACGGGCTGTGACAGAACTGGCTGCGTTTGTGTTTGTAACATAATCGCAGCCAGTGCCAGCACCAGTAACTAACAACAACCTAACAACTTGTAACATAATTAACCAATCAGAGAGAGAGGAGATGTACATATGTTTTATATGCCATTTTTGTACCTTTCAATTTCAATAAAAATGTATTTAAAAAGATTTGCTTCTGCTGTTTTGGTTTTGTTCTGACAGTGTGTTCTCATACTTGCAGCTGCCTGCAGGGGGCGCTCTATTGCTTAAGTGACTTAGTTGTGCTTGTTTGTCATGTTCAGTAGATTGTATTAAGCGCTTGACCCTCACAGTGTTTCATGTGCATTTGACCCGCAGTCTGCCTCCTTTTCCACTAGTGCATAGGCCTGTGTACAGTAGTTCACACATGCTCGTTCTTGTGCACAAACAAATCCCCCACGCTAAACTCAATAGTACAGACTATTAAAGCAACACAAAGAGAAAGTCACATGTCCAAACCTTAGAACACGTAGAGTTTATTGCATTTATAGAAGCTTTTATTCACTGTGTTACATTTCATTTTGTATGGACCAAAATGACATTATCGAGTTTTAAAATTGGTCATCAGTTAAAAATCGAATCCCTGTAAAACAAAGATTTCATTTTTTTCAATAGAAGACACAATTTTAAAGCAGTTCATTCATTCAGATTTTAAAAACATCAAAAACCGCGTGTTATTTTCTCTTCATGAAACAAATGATTTACACCATAGACCAGAGGTCGGCAACCCAAAATGTTCAAAGAGCCATATTGGCCCAAAAAAACAAAAACCATACCTGCCTGGAGCCGCACAAAATGAAAAGCCTTATATAAGCCTAATATGAAGGCAACATAGGCTGTCAGTATATTAGCTATATAAGCCGACTATTAAAATGACTCAGTAGGCTACAAATACAAAATGAGCATTCATGATTACACAAACCCCTTTTCGGAGCACTCGGTGCTCCGTCTGTAGCCACTGAAATCAGGTGGTTAGTGTTTATTCCTTTGTCATTTAGGCCCCGTTTACACGTACACGGGTATTTTGAGAAACGAATGTTTCTCTCCCTCCGTTTTCCAAAATATCATCGTGCACACAGCATCGTTTTCCAAAAAGTTTCCGTTTACATCAACCCGGATAAATACGCCATCGAACGCATTTATCACTACACCGAGCCTCTGGCAGCACCTGGATTAGACTCAAACCTGTAGCATTTATTTCATTATAGTTGTACGTTTTACTCACAAATACCTTGAAAAACGTGCATTAGTGAGCGGCTCGCTTCTCTGGAGATCTGTTAAAGAAGTGGTAAAATCACTGAACTCTGAGCCCTCGTTCATCTGCTCATGGATCTGATCCATCAGCTGTGTGCAAATGCAAACACATGAAAAGTGTTTCAGCAGAACAAATAGATGAGCTGAAGCGGGGGTGGTGTCCGGTGCCTCCACCTGAGAAGCGCTTTCCCCGAAAAAAAAAAAAAAAAAAACACGTGCGCAAACGAACGCTCAGAACAACATATAACAAACCAAACGGGATTCACGCTTCTGTCCGGATGCTTTGCACCACCTCGGAACCAGCCATCCTCTGTGCTTTTTTTTGTTTTTTTTCGGGGAAAGCACTTCTCAGGTGGAGACACCGGACACCACCCCCGCTTCAGCTCATCTATTTGTTCTGCTGAAACACTTTTCATGGGTTTCATTTGCACACAGCTGATGGATCAGATCCATGAGCAGAGATGAACGAGGGTTTTACCCCTAAAGAAACCAGATTAAAACAACAACCAAAAAAATCCTTTCTTTTCCATTTTCACTCATTTTTGAAAAAGCTCCAGGGAGCCACTAGGGGGGTGCTAAAGAGCCGCATGCGGCTCCGGAGCCGTGGGTTGCCGAACCCTGCCATAGACTGTTTCTATGGAGCCAGCCTGACACCCACACACTTCCAAATAATACTAAGTGAACATAGGTGCTGTGGTACACGTCTACACACTCTCTCTACACATCTACACACTCTCTCTACACATCTACACACTCTCTCTACACATCTACACACTCTCTCTACACATCTACACACTCTCTACACATATACACACTCTCTACACATCTACACACTCTCTCAACACATCTACACACTCTCTCACATCTCACACTCTCTCTACACACTCTCTCTACACATCTACACACTCTCTCTACACATCTACACACTCTCTCTACAAGTCTACACACTCTCTCTACACACCTTCTCTCTCTACACATCTACACACTCTCTACACATCTACACACTCTCTACACATCTACACACTCTCTACACATCTACACACTCTCTCTACACATCTACACACTCTCTCAACACATCTACACACTCTCTACACATATACACACTCTCTACACATCTACACACTCTCTCTACACATCTACACACTCTCTCAACACATCTACACACTCTCTACACATATACACACTCTACACATCTACACACTCTCTTTACACACCTTCACTCTCTCTACACATCTACACACTTTCTCTACACATCTACACACTCTCTATACACATCTACACACTCTCTCTACACATCTACACACTCTCTACACATCTACACACTCTCTTTACACACCTCCACTCTCTCTACACATCTACACACTCTCTACACATCTACACACTCTGTACACATCTACACACTCTCTCTACACATCTACACACTCTCTACACATCTACACACTCTCTTTACACACCTCCACTCTCTCTACACATCTACACACTCTCTCTACACATCTACACACTCTCTACACATCTACACACTCTATACACATCTGCACACTCTCTCTACACATCTACACACTCTCTCTACACATCTACACACATTCTCTACACATCTACACACTCTCTCTACACATCTACACACTCTCTCTACACATCTACACACTCTCTACACATCTACACACTCTCTCTACACATCTACACACTCTCTCTACACATCTACACACTCTCTATATACATCTACACACTCTCTCTACACATCTACACACTCTCTCTACACACCTCCACTCTCTCTACACATCTACACACTCTCTACACATCTACACACTCTCTACACATCTACACACTCTCTATACATCTACACACTCTCTATACATCTACACACTCTCTCTACACGTCTACACACTCTCTCTACACATCTACACACTCTCTACACATCTACACACTCTCTACACATCTACACACTCTCTACACATCTACACACTCTCTCTACACACCTCCACACTCTCTACACATCTACACACTCTCTACACATCTACACACTCTCTACACATCTACACACTCTCTCTACACACCTCCACACTCTCTACACATCTACACTCTCTCTACACATCTACACACTCTACACACATCTACACACTCTCTACACATCTACACACTCTCTACACATCTACACACTCTCTCTACACACCTCCACTCTCTCTACACATCTACACACTCTCTCTACACATCTACACACTCTCTACACATCTACACATCTACACACTCTCTCTACACATCTACACACTCTCTTTACACACCTCCACTCTCTCTACACATCTACACACTCTCTCTACACATCTACACACATTCGCTACACACCCTTATGTAAGTGCATGGTGGGAGGGAGTTTTTGTGAATGCCAGTGGGAGAGCACGGGGCTGACAGAAAGCAGGGGGGCCGGCGACACGTCTACCCTCACAAAAGAGCCTCGTCTGGGGCTTTAATTGCTCCGGCGTCGCCCTGATGGTCCTGGAGCTCAGAGAGTGGGCCTCGTGCACGTCCACTTTACATGTCATTAGCCCGAGCACAGCACAGCCTCTGAAGTCACGGCTTCGCACTGAGCTGCTCCCTGAAGGTTCATCTGGCACAGTTACAGTCCACAGGAGCAGCCCGGAGCTTTTAATTTGTGGAGATTTGTCAAAGGAACTGTGTGTGAGATTGTGGTTTTCAATTCCATAAACATGAGCTGATGTGTCCCTGATATGAAGTAAACATGCTCAAATCAAATATAGTTTTTACTGATACCAACTGCAATGCTGATTTAGTCTTAATTTACCAGCAGTGTCTTGCTTAATCCTAAAATGTCTCGCTCTGATCTGAATGGTCACTACCTAAACCCCATCACCTGCAGTAAATCATGAATATCTACTTTAGGGGTGGGCATGATTAATTGATTAATCGATAATTGATCATTAAGAATTTCATCGATTACATTAATTTTAATCGACAAACCAAATGTAGGTTGTTGTGTGTAGTGTGACCAAACAGGGGGCTGTACATGTGTCTCTCTGCACTCAGAAGGAGCGAGCAAACACAAACAGTCGGTCAGTCTGCAACGTACCGAAGCACAAATGTGTATTTAACGATGATTTGTACAGGAAATTCCACACTTTCTGTTGCGTTCGGGACAAGTGTGAGTCCATGTGCACAGTGTATAAAGCAAGAACATATGTTTCTGTGTCCAGTGGGAAAAGGTCGTGTCAGGTGAGAGTCGTGCAATGTTGATGACGAGTCCCCACCTCCCTCCCCCCGTACAGTGTCCTGGTTTTGACAAACACAAATATGGTCACACTAACCTGTATTCCACTGAGTCATGTCTTTTAATCCGACAGAAAGAGCTGTAGTTTTATCTTCGCTGAGTTTATGCAAATTAGTGATGTGGTTTTAAGTTTTGTTTCTGTGAGAGTTTCGCGCAAAACTGAATTAAACACATTATAATGTCAAACGGGCTGATGTGGCTCTTGAGTCGTTACGGTTTATATGTCGTAAAGTTGAATTTATTTATGCAGATTAGTAGTGCAGATAGTAATAATAATGATGATCATTTTAATATAAAAACGTTAATGATTAATCGATAATCGATCGTTAATTCTTCCGACAATCGATTAAGAAAATTTCATCGAATGCCCATCCCTAATTTACTTATTAGTTTTTATTTATGAGACAGGGACAGTGCACAATATAAATTAACATTAACAGAGTCAGTGCTAGTGCAGCCTCTGCAACTCAGGGAGGAAATTCTAGAGGTTCTGAGCTTTTCTTCTTTTCAGTTTATTGTCCATAAACTGAGAATGAGAAAAAGTTGTATGTGGGTCTGGTCAAGTGGTAACGGAGGGAAACAGGGGCAGATTTTTGACATTCTCTTATTCAGAAACTAGAGGAACTATTGAAATAAGTAAAGTATCAGAATGTAGGAAAGAGTTACACTCCAACAGGGTCAAGTTAAACCTGTGATATTCTTTCAATATTCTTTCAAGTTGTTGACAAAAAATTGAAAACTCGTGTTGCAGATTTACAACAGTTAAATGCCAATTACCTACTTACTCCAAATCCATATTTTATGAGCCTTTTTTCCCATCCATGCTGATAAACGTGGACGATGCAGACTGGGCAAGAATGACTACACACAAACGGCCTGACAGAAGTGCAAAGTACTTTTGTTGTTTACAAAGGATAAAAATTGTTTTTTGGAGAACCGCATGAAAAAGTGATGTTGTTCTGTCACTGTAAAGCTGTTACACTCTGCTTTTTGTTTTCATTTTTATGAAAAGTGGTTTACAAATAAAGTTAACGTTCATATCATTTTCAGTCTTCAGTGTTAATTTATCACACCGGACCAATGCTGCAAATCTGCAACATCCCAGAACACACTGGATGTGAAGGTCTCTCAAACAAAAAGTCAGGATTGTATATTACTGCCCCATATGATCATTTTCCCCAAATATCAGATTTTTTCCTGTTACTAAAATTTAATTTGAGCCTAAGAGGGTTAATGACAAAAAATGACATTCATCCATGATATTTCCAGGATTTCCATGACCGTGGGAACCCGGAGTCAAAGTATGAAAAGTTTAATTTAAAGTTACTACCCACATATTACACAAGTACTACTACCCACCTCTGCAAAGTACAACAAGGTAAAAACACGATATCAAAGTAGAGAGAAAACGCCAAAATGATCCAGGGACAAGCATTCACATTTACGAGAGTGAGTGTAAAACAAAAACCAAAAAAGAAAATAAAAAATCTATTTTGAGAGTTTGTGGTTGAAAATTACAGGAAAATATCTGGCCAAGTCATTATTTTTAGTCAAGGCACAACAAAAATGGCATTTAAATAACAGTTTCTTACCTTTTAGGAGGAAGTGGTGAAGAATTGTTGTCAGGCCACAGCAAGAGAGGAGACAAAAAAGAAAGAAAACAAGTAATAAGTCACTGTAATCAGATATACATTGGATTACATTTTCATACCATGAATATTCAGAAAATGTATTCTTTTGCATGGAAATTGTTCACTTAAAGGCTTGGATGAGATGTGTGACGCTTCAAATCATTCAAGAAAAAAAAAACAAAAACCAAAAACATTTCAAACATCACTGTATGTAAATTGCAATTATTATTTTTTTTTTGAGTGAATGTGTTTTGTCACTCATCCGCGTAGCTTCTTCCGTTTTGACAGAGCTTCACCTCGATCTGTGCGCTGTGTGAATGTAAACAGAAACACATGAGGAACTACTCTTGCCTTTTTACTTTTAAACAACGCCTTAAACTGGAGTAATAGTGCTGTTTTGTGGACTGGATGTCATTATTTGCGAAGGACATTTTCTATGGATAACGTGGATGAGATGCTGCACTTTAAGTTTTCCACTTTACGAGAGGTGAGGAGTAAAGTATATCCCGAGTTAGTATCTTGCGTCTCTGTGTCCGTCACTCCATCTGCCCCTGACGCTCTGTTTTTTTGGATGTTACCGTAGCGTTGCTGATGTTTGGTGTTTATGATCTGACACTGATACCACACACACTAGGAGCAGTGGCTTCAAAATCGCACATGAACACACAAAGTCGGGTCACGCCTCCTGGAATTCAGGAAGAAAAAAATCTGAGCAAAAATCGGGCAATTTCTCCTGTAGTGTGTGACAGCCTTTAGTATACGGAAAATGATCAAAATCAGCCTTACACTTCGACCCAAAAGTGACCATCCATTTCTCTGGATTCTAAATAAACAGTATCAGCATTGGCCATGAAAAAACCCACGTCAATCTCAAATAACGTGCACTTCCTAATTAGGGCTGGGTATTGTTAAGAAGTTACCGATTAAGATACATAGGCCACGATACAATACATATCTTGACACAGTGAGCTTTCGATTTGACTCGATATCATATATTTCAAAATGATTCAATATGGTTCAATAAAAAATCATGGCTGTGACACTAAAAGTCTTTCTCCAGGCAGACGTTGCAGATTTGCAACAGCGAAATGCCAATTACCTACTTACTCCACATCCATATTTTTTTACTCAGGAGCCTTTTTTCCCATCCATGCTGATAAACGTGGATGATGCAGACTGTGTAAGAATGGCTCCACGCAAACGGCCTGACAGAAGTGCAAAGTACTTTAGTGTTTTACAAAGGATATGTGAAGAATCCCTCAGTCGTCCAGGTAGAATCCATGAGGAGAAAATTCAGTTTGTCGACTGGACAAAAGTTAGTTGGTTGAAGACATTTCACAGCTCATCCAAGCTGCTTCTTCAGTTCTGGTCAGACGCTGGTGGACACTTCCATATCTGTCTGCAGGGAGGAGCGAACTACACTGAAACTAACACACACACTTGTTTCTGTGAGTTGGTTCGGCCTATTGACCTGTACAGAGTGTGGGGTCTTGTTTTGCTAATTAGACCCCACACCCTGTACAGGTCAATTTGTTTCAGTTAGTTCGCTCCTCCCTGCAGATATACGGAAGTGTCCACCAGCGTCTGAACTGAAGAAGCTGCGAAACTTCTAACTAGACTACAACTAAATTTTGTCCAGTCGACAAACTGAATTTTCTCCTCATTTACAAAGGATTAAATTGTTTCTTGGAGTACCACATGAAAAAGTGATCTATACCAAGTTGTTCTGATTCTGTTCTGTCATTGTAAAGCACTGTTACACTGTGCTTTTTGTTTTTATTGTTGTGAAAATAAAGTTAGCATTCATATCATTTTCAGTCTTCTGTTAATTTATCACACCGGGCCAATGCTGCAAATCTGCAACATCCCAGAACGCACTGCATGTGAAGGTCTCTCTCAAACAAAAAGTCAGGATTGTATATTACTACCCCATATGATCATTTTCCCCAAATATCAGATATTTCCTGTTACTAAAACTTAATTTGAGCCTGAGAGGGTTAAGAAAGGTCATGGTAACGGAGGAAAAAGTAACAGAGGGAAAATTGTGCAGCAAGTAGAAGGTGCATGATTTTACATAATTTATCAGTTTTTTTCTTCCGAATACTTTAATATTACTTCAAAATGAAAGGAAACTATTTCCATAAAATATGTCAGTCCTTCCAAGCAAATTTTTTTATCATTTTAAATACTTTTTTTTTTTTTTTTTTTTTTTTTTTGAAAAATCATGTACCTTCATCAACAGTTCAAAGATGGAATAACACAAGATATGATGAAATACATCCATTTATTTACATGATTTGCAGGTCTTTGAAATTTGGGAAATAATTTTTGTTCCATGTTTCATACATGGTCTGTTTAAAACATATGGAACTTTAGAACCAAAAATGGTACAGAAAAAAGGTCAACAAAAAGAAAATCCATTAACTATGGACGTGGTGGGGCCAGATAATCATTTGATAACAAGACTACTTCATAGGCTATTATCACACTGATACGTAGTACTTCCGCATTCAGTGATCTTGTCATTTGTATTCTGAGAGGAAGAACGTTCGCCTCTCAGTTTCAGCCAGCTAACGAGTGTCTCTTTTGTAAAGGAGGAAAAAAGTCCGCTTTAACCAGGTGTTCTCCAAAGCACCGTGACGTTTCTGATCAATGGACTTCACGATGCTATGAGAAAAATAAAAAAAGACAGAGCGAGAACACCTGTTTGGAGCTGACTTTTTTCCTCCTTTTTGTGTCTGTTACATTTGTCCTGCTCCCGCTGTGGAGCTTTAACTAGTCCCAGTAACTTCTTTTGCCAATTATAAATCTATTACAAAGTATTTACAAAGAATATGCATTGATCGTGTTGATTAATTCATAATTTGAACAGAGCAGTGACATCTAGCCGTCGTTTGAGCCATTGTTGTTGTTGCGCCGGAAGTGGAAGTGCACCAACTCGACAAACCCCAACCACAAAACCCGGAAGCATGATAATCCCGTTATCGATTGTCTGTTAGGTTGTCAATCAAACTCTCTATGTTCCTAACGTAACTGTGGTTTACGTACGTCTCTCACATATGCAAGAAGCAGTTTACTCGACCAACGCAATGGTTCTTAGCAGCTTTTTCGAACTGTAGCTTCTTCACAGTTTGCACAAAGTTTGTCCATATTGCAGACAAGAATCCACAACCAGTTCACAAAAGAAAGTCTGTTTTTGAAGTCTCTGAAAGAAGAAGAGAAGGGGAAAAGGAGCAAAACCAAAGTAAGGTCATTCTTGGAGATTCCTTCCAGGGATGGCGTGCACTGAAGCAGAAGAAGGGTTTAAAGACTGATGCGTCGGTCGCTCAATGACTTCTGGACAGGTCACTTGATCAGCAATTCGTTCAGCGATTCTGACTGCGCAGTGGCAGTAAACAAGCATGATTTGTAGCTTAAGGAGGCGGCGGGAGGAGGAGTTTCTACTTAGGAAGCTGTGGAGGAGAGAGTTGGTGTCAGGCATATGCAACAGTTGGAAAAGGACAAACCGTTGCTTAATTTCTCCTTCCTTTGAAAATTTTCTATGCAACCTTTAAAGAGAGGAAGATGAGTGCTTCAGTGGATCGATCAAAGTTCAGGTCAGGTGCTCATCAGGATCACAGTGGAAAAATTTCACTTACAAACATTAAAAAGAAGATCTGAGGCACTCTGAGTAAGTCTTTGAATATATAAAACAGGACTAGCCTACACGGTTGGGGCCTTCATCAGGGCATACAAGAAAGTAAGAATGCCATGTGTTTTTCAGCAGGTTCAGTTGTGATTTGGGATGGGCATTCGATTAAATTTTCTTAATCAATTGTCAAGAGAATTAACGATCGATTATCGATTAATCATTAACGTTTTTATATTAACATTAGCATCATTATTATTACTATCTGCACTACTAATCTGCATAAATAAATTCAACTTTATGACATATAAACCGTAACGACTCTAGAGCCACATCAGCCCGTTTGACATTATAATGTGTTTAATTCAGTTTTGCGCAACTCTCACAGAAATGAAAATTAAAACCGCATTGCTAATTTGCATAAACCAAGCAAAGAAAAAAAAAAAAAAAACAGCTCTTGTGCGCTGATGTGGCACAACTCAGGTGAATACAGGTTAGTGTGACCATATTTGCGTTTGTCAAAACCAGGACACTGTACGGGGGGTGGGAGGTGGGGACTCGTTATCCACATTGAGCGACTCTCACCTGGCAAAACTTTTTCATGTTTTCGGTGTCCTGGTGAACTTTTTCCCACTGGACACCGAAACATATGTGCTGCTTTGTACACTGTGCACATGGCCTCACACTTGTCCCGACCGGAACGGAAAGCGTGGAATTTCTTGTAAAAGTCATTGTTAAATATGTACCCGTTTGTCCCCAGACACGGTCGTTTGGTCATCCTACGCTACGCACAGCAACCTACGTTTGGTTTGTCTATTAAAATGAACGTAATCAATGAAATTCTTAATGATCAATTATCGATTAATCAACTAATCATGCCCATCCCTAGTTGTGATTGTTGTAACTTTTTGAAACAGTAAGAGGACAGGTTACACCCAGGTCCTTTAAGCCATTATAGCAGTGTATGATTTCTAAAACCGCATTGTAGAAAGGTTTATGTTTTAGTAACTATATAGATTTGAATGCTAGACTCATTTAAAGATGATTTATGTAACATTTTCGGCCTCTGGTACACCACCTACATAACTGCCGTTTGGCCTGAGAGCACAAGAACACAGAAAAGTGCTCTCATTGTAAGGAGCAGAGACGCACTAAGCCGAGGGGTTCGTGCTCCAAGTCCAGACCCCTGCAGAGGTCCTACAAAGCCCCTGGTCACATGTGGAGGAGGAGATGGAGCAGTGCTGTTTAACGTCCATCTACAGCTCCGTGATGAGGGCTCCTGGGGTAAAACTCGTGTGTATTGCATTTTTCAGCCTTTTAAAAATGGAATGCAAAATGGAAACTACATCTGTCTCTCACCAATCTTCACTGTGCATCACACAAAACCCGATTCTGAAATGCTAAATTGGAAAAGAATGTGTTAAGCCTATATCTATATGTCTTTCAATCACGGTAATGCTAACGAAGACACTCCTGGGTGTGCAGGTCAGGTGCCCGGCTGGTCTTGTTTTAATGCGCTGGGGTTAAGCTCCTTTAATCACGGCGCTGTCTCGCCTTTAATGTGCGTGTTTATCAGGAAGGAAATTGGACTGGACCAGGCAGAGTCCCCGGGGAGCTCCCAGCATGACCGTGTGCAGAGACTGTGAAGGAGTGCAGAAAGAGAGAGAGAGAGAGAGACTGTGAAGGAGTGTAGAGAGAGAGAGAGAGTGTGGAGGTGTGCAGAGAGAGAGAGGGAGTGTGACAGTGTGTAGAGAGTGTGTGGAGGTGTGTAGAGAGAGTGTGACAGTGTGTAGAGAGAGTGTGGAGGTGTGTAGAGAGAGTGTGGAGGTGTGCAGAGAGAGAGAGGGAGTGTGGCAGTGTGTAGAGAGTGTGTGGAGGTGTGTAGAGAGAGTGTGACAGTGTGTAGAGAGAGTGTGGAGGTGTGTAGAGAGAGTGTGGAGGTGTGTAGAGAGAGTGTGACAGTGTGTAGAGAGAGTGTGGAGATGTGTAGAGAGAGTGTGGAGGTGTGCAGAGAGAGAGAGGGAGTGTGGCAGTGTGTAGAGAGTGTGTGGAGGTGTGAGAGAGAGAGAGAGTGTGACAGTGTGTAGAGAGAGTGTGTGGAGGTGTGTAGAGAGAGTGTAGAGAGAGGTGTGTAGAGAGAGTGTGACAGTGTGTAGAGAGAGTGTGGAGGTGTGTAGTGTGTGTGAGAGAGTGTGGAGGTGTGTAGAGAGTGTGGAGGTGTGTAGAGAGAGTGTGGAGGTGTGTAGAGAGAGTGTAGGTGTGTAGAGAGAGTGTGGCAATGTGTAGAGAGAGTGTGGAGGTGTATAGAGAGTGTGGAGGTGTGTAGAGAGTGTGTGGAGGTGTGTAGAGAGTGTGGAGGTGTGTAGAGAGTGTGGAGGTGTGTAGAGAGAGTGTGGAGTGTGTAGAGAGTGTGGAGGTGTGTAGAGAGAGTGTGGAGGTGTGTAGAGAGTGTGGAGTGTGTGTGTAGAGAGTGTGGAGGTGTGTAGAGAGAGTGTGGAAGTGTGTAGAGAGAGTGTGGAGGTGTGTAGAGAGTGTGGAGGTGTGTAGAGAGTGTGGAAGTGTGTAGAGAGAGTGTGGAGGTGTGTAGAGAGTGTGTGGAGGTGTGTAGAGAGTGTGTAGAGTGTGTAGAGAGAGTGGAAGTGTGTAGAGAGTGTGTAGAGAGTGTGGAGGTGTGTAGAGAGTGTGGAGATGTGCGGTGAATGGATTTGTCAGCAGATTCCACACACTTTTCGTCTTATTTGTGCTCTATTGATCTGTTGTGTATTGATTATGGATAAGGACTGTTTGAATAGGGCTCAAGAGAGATCACTAATTTACTCAAACATGCAAGGACGATGTAAAATCTCTTCAGACATTCAGACATTTTGATGTGTGTGATTTTGCAGATACCCCGCAGAAATGTATCATGTTTATTCTGTTGAAATTACTGCAGCGGTTGTTATTTTATTTTTTTCATTTTATGTCAAATTGTTGTCGATATTCACTTTGATTCCAGCTTCCAGAAATGAATGCTGTTGTTGTGTCCTTGGGCAAGACATTTAACCCAACACTGGTGGGTGAAGTGGTGAGTGGTTCCTTGTTGTAAAAGTGCTTTGAAAGTAGAAAAGCTCTTTATAAAAATGTGACCATGACCAAATGATTCGACTTGATAAAATCCCCGGGCAAACAGACCAGTTAATGAAAAGTACAAGAAATTTGTAAAAACACATTTTGTTTTCCAAAACAGCTCATTCTCTCCTTCATCTTTTCAGACAAAGTACCACAGAAGAAAAATGTTTTACCAGATCTAAACCAGGACTAAATTCAGCCTTAAGTCGATCTAAAATATAAAACTTGAGCTACAGTTTAGTTTTAACCAACAAACGTCGTCAGAGGCAGAGCTGCAAGATTCAGTCCGACTGAAATCACGAGTCAAACTGACACAATTAACAAAACACAAAAGATGCAGTTTCTAAAGGAACATCATTTCCTCCATCTCGTTTTGTACTGCACATGCTGAGAGAGAGAAAGAGAGAGAGAAAGACAGAAGAACAGAAGAGAGAGAGAAAAAGAAAGAGTGAGAGCAAGTGAAAGAAAAAGAAAGAGTGAGAGAGAGGGGTGGAGAGGGGAGAGACAGAAAAAAGATAATGAGAGGGAGAGAGGGATGGAGAGCAGGAGAGAGAGAGATGCAGAGGAGTGAGAGAAAAAGAGACAGACAGACAGAGAGAGAAGACAGAGAAAAAGTGAAAGTGACAGAGAGAGAGAAAGAGTGACAGGAGAGAGAGAAAAAAGACAGTGAGAGACAGAGAGATAGAAAGAGCGAGAGGAGACAGAAAAAGAGACAGTGAGAGAGACAGAGAGAGAGAGAGAGAGACAGAGTGAGAGGAGAGAGAAAAAGAGACAGTGAGAGAGACAGAGAGAGAGAGAGAGAGACAGAGTGAGAGGAGAGAGAAAAAGAGACAGTGAGAGAGACAGAGAGATAGAGAGAGAGACAGAGCGAGAGGAGAGAGAAAAAGAGACAGTGAGAGAGAGAGAGACAGAGAGAGAGAGAAAGAGCGAGAGGAGAGAGAAAAAGAGACAGTGAGAGAGAGAGAGACAGAGAGAGAGAGAGAGAAAGAGCGAGATGAGAGAGAAAAAGAGACAGTGAGAGAGAGAGAGGGGGAGAGATGAGAAAAAGAGTAAAACAGACAGTGATAAGAGAAAATAAAAGAGAGCAAGAGGAAGAGAGACAGATACAGTTGTGAGAGAATGTGGGAGAAAAAATGAGAAAGACAGAGCCAGAGTAAGAGACAGAGCGAGAGAGAATAGGTGTGGCAGAAAGAAAGGAGAGAGTTAGAATCATGTGATGATGAGAGGTAGAGAGAGTGCAGGGTGAAGGACTGTCCCCTGAGGCCCCACTGACGAGGCTTTAAACATCCAAAACCAACTGACTTTCTGAACCTTCTGACAGTGTTCATCATGTTTCTTTGTGATAAATATACAGTCAAGTTTTTAGTTCAGATCGAAAATGCTCCACACTCACTGATTCTGAACTAGGCATCGATGTTACAGAAAAGACGGACATGGAAACGCTCAGGGTTATCCATAAAGTGTGATTTTTTAACTAGGGTGACCAGAATCTGAAAATAAAAAACTGAGATGTCAGCAGTTTTTTGATGGTTGGTAATGGGCCCGGTCAAGCAGAAGTAAACAACAAGGCCAAAAATTCCAGTTAATGCATCTGATATAAAAATGTATTGAACAGATACATATGTACTCTAGTTTATGAAACTGTTGACCTTTTTTCTGTACCATTTTTGGTTCTAAAGTTCCATATGTTTTAAACAGACCATGTATGAAACATGGAACAAAAATTATTTCCCAAATTTCAGAGACCTGCAAATCATGTCAATAAATGGATGTATTTCATCATAGGGGTGGGCGATATATCGATATTTTAAATATATCGAGATAGTTTTTAAACTCGATATGAATTCTGACATATCGTATATATCGATATAATGCTTCTATTCAATTCTGATTTCGCCGCTTCGCTTGTTTACCTTCTCTCTCGTCGCCTCCGCGCGCTCCCGCCTCCCTGATTTTGTTCGCTCGCGTCTCCTTCACTCCTCTGAACGCCGAAAGTTGCACCACGAACCTTTTCCACCATTTACAGCAGGGGTCTCAGACTCGCGGCCCGGGGGCCAACTGCGGCCCGCGGAAGGATTTTTTGCGGCCCTCCACTTGATTCCAAAGAATAATGTCAGTGCGGCCCGCGGTAGATGTACGCACAATCCCACCCCCCTACCGCGGGCCGCACTGACAGATGAAGCTGCAATTCGGTGCCCATGCAGATTCACAACAGATTATTAACGCAGTTTACATCCCAAAACTCAATTTACAGCAGTTGTGAAGCAACGAGTCTAAGTGGATCTGTTAATACAAGTACACGTGCACATAGGCGTCACCGAAGAACCAAAACAAACCACACATGGTGGTACACGTGTGCGCACTTCACTTTACGCTCCCACAACCACAGCATCAGAGCGCAGAGGAGGCGCTGACAGAATCCCCCTGTTCATAAGTATGGGACCATTATTGGAGGGGCTAATAAGAAATAAAAAGACATTGACAGTCTGTTTACCTGTTCAACACTCGGTGCGTAACTTGCTGGCAACACGATGACCAAGCTCCACCTGTGCGTCGCCGAAATCCACGTGCACTCAGCGGCAAACACAGCTGTCCCATCAATATGCAAGCACCACAAAACTGCACTGATCTATTCCAGAGGCTTGGCGACATGTTAGCAAAAAGTACGAGGCAAAAATAAGCGTCTTCCATCCATGTTTGACATACGAGAAGCAGATACACTCCAGTGTGGCGCTTTCACACCGGCAAACGAACCAAAACTGGTCCGATTAACGAGCCTCTGTATCCCGGTAGAACAACGATATCTCCAGTAACTAATACTGATGTTCCCTGTTAGTACCGCGGGCCGTCCTCATCTTATCACCATGAACTCATAAAACAGCAACGTAGAACTTTCTACAAACTCACCGCATCAGTTCTGAGTTCGAGTAACAGCAGCAGCCAACAGCGTTCAGCGTAGCGCGCAGCTCCTCAGGACGGCGCTGGAGTCTGGTCCTTGGTTTTCTGTCGTCCTACAAGCGCGTTGGTCAGATGGTCCGGAGGCTCTGTCCTCCATGTGCTGGTTCCAGACGGTGGCGAGCAAGACCAGTGCGCAATGACTGGGTCTGAGCGGGTACGTTCCGCCGTCTGCGCGCTGGTTCCGTGTTCCGTGCGGGGAAAGTGAGAATGCGCTGTGGACTACACCTACAGGTCTGTGCTGCTCCTGTCCTCCGCGCTCAAGAACCGCGGCTGGTTCCGAGGTGGTGCAAAGCATCCGGACAGAACGTGAATCCAGTTTAGTTGGTGTCCGCATTTGGTTCTTCCCGGGAAAAGCGCTTTTCACTCCCCGCTCCACGTCATCTGAGCCCGGACAGAACCGGAGCTGCTCCTGCTGGTTCGGGACTCTGGTTTGGATCTAGTCCGACTGTATTTCTCACACTAGGCTAAAAGCAGGACATTTTTTAATTAAAAGTGAATCAATTGAATGGGCGATTGCCTATTGCCATAAAATTATTTGGTTAATTAAAGCCTAAAATAACAAATGCTGGTTCCTACATGATCACGGGGAACACCGGGTCGTCTCTGTGCAGGTCCTGAACAGAAGTACACTCCCCCATTTTTGACTCACTCTGGAGCCACATGTTCACACGTTCTTGCTCTGATCTTCGTGTATTACGTTCTCAGTAATGGCCATTGTTGGTAAAATATTTCGAAAATGAATCGCGGCTGCGTCTGGACAACAATCTGTTACTGCGCTGGAGTCGTACAGCGCGTCATTACAGGCAGGAGACGCGTTTCTCCCATGATGCATCTAGAATAGTTCGTTTGGACCTGCTGTCTGTGGTTTGGACCCGGGTTCGCGTTCACACCAGAAGAACCGCACCAAAGTTGGTCATTTGGTGCGGATTCAAGCGAACCGAGACCACCTCTTTTTTGAGGTCTCGGTCCACTTGATTTGGTCCGGGTCAGAGTCCGATTGACGCTTTCACACCAACGCAAACGAACCGAACTAACCACTTCTGGTTCGAATGGACCGTTTGGTGCGCACCAAATACTGTGGGTGTGAAAGCACCTAATACAGGTCAAGGCTCACTGATGAGCATCTTCAATCTATCCTGAGGATCTCATGTGCTTCCTCCTGCAAGCCAAATATCTCTCAGCTGTACAAGATGAATCGTAGCCAGGTTTTAACCAGCAAGGAGTAGGCAAAAGAAGAAGAGTAGACGTATTAGTTTAAACTTACGTTCTGAATACATTTTCATGTTCTGAACTGTTATTAAAGATTAAAAAAGTGTGTTGCATGTTGTTCTTTCTCTCTCCTATTTTCCCGTGCAACCGCTATTTATCGAATACTCAATGCGGCCCAGCCTCACTCAGACTTTATCTAATGTGGCCCCCAGGTCATTTGAGTTTGAGACCCCTGATTTACAGACAAAACCACGAGCAGCACATCCTCATATTCCACCGAGTCGCGTCCTTTAGCCGGAAAGAAGCTGAACGAGCTGAGCTGCATGAGAAGTGCTGTTTATGCAAATGAGCCATGCGCTTAAGTTTCGTTTCTGTAAAATGTAAACACACGTGCGCAAAACTGCATTAAACACATTATTATCGCAAACAGGCTGATGTGGCTCTAGAGTCGTTATACTTTATATATTATAAAGTTTAGCAATGTAAAGTTTATTTATGCAGAAGATTTTAATTAATAATCTGCTGCAGTGTCACTTGCACAATAGTGTTTGGAAACGTTGGGTTTGATCTGCAGTGGATTGTGGGATTAAACCTCAGAGCTCCTTACTGCTGGATAATAACATGGATCTATTGAAATAAGGAACATCCTGAGCTTCTTCTGCTAAATGAGCTCATGGTTCTGGTTATGGTTTGGACAACAGAGTTAATACAAAAATGAGCTTGTGTTGAGTTGTTTTATTTATGAATGAAAAGAAGGAAATATGTATTATTTCTTTTATTTTACAGTTAAATTATTATTTATGTAATTAGGGTTTTTTGTAATCTTAAATGTTCCTATATGAACTGCCGACCTCTTACACTTCAATTTAAAAAAAAGGACCTTGTGGAATTTGGCAGATTTGTTTTTGCAGTTTTCAGTTTTAGGGGGTTATTTTTTCTTGAACATATATCGAGATATATATCGTATATCGAGATATAGCAAAATATATCGAGATATATTTTTTGATCCATATCGCCCAGCCCTATTTCATCATATCTTGTGTTATTCCATCTTTGAACTGTTGATGAAGGGACATGATTTTTCAAAAAAAATTTATTTAAAATGATAAACATTTGCTTGGAAGGACTGACATATTTTATAGAAATAGTTTCCTTTCATTTTGAAGTAATATTAAAGTATTCAGAAGAAAAAAGTGACAAATGATGTAAAATCCTGCACCTTCTACTTGTTTGTACAATTTCCCTCTGTTACTTTTCCCTCCGTTACCATGACCTTTCTTAATAAAAAATCTCATGAGTCAAAAAGTAAGAGGTTTTTCAATCTAATCTTGTACCATATGGTAGAAAACTATATGAAGCAAATATTCAAACCAGTTTGTTAACGATATGTAAGTGAGAACCAAGAGTTATCACTGTTTGGATTTATTGTCCAAAAAGTGCTGCATATTTCATTCCCTCCTTTACCAACATGAGTTTTAAAAATTTTTTATCAACAACTTGAAAGAATATCACAGGTTTAACTTGACCCTGTTGGAGTGTAACTCTTTCCTACATTCTGATACTTTACTTATTTCAATAGTGCCTCTAGTTTCTGAATAAGAGACATTTGAATGTCAAAAATCTGCCCCTGTTTCCTCTGTTACCACTTGACCAGACCCTAATAACAAAATTGTGAAATCGTTCCGCAGAGATCATTCATGACCAACATGTGAGTCAGAATAGTCATATTTACTTTGTGTTTTGGTCGTTTTTGAGCAGATTGTTTGTACTCTACCCAAACTAATGACAATGTATGCCTCTATTTACTCTTGACAGGGATCAGATTGGTCCAAAATAGGGACACCTTGGACATTTCTTGTATAAAATTGGGACAAATCAGTGGTTTTGTATAAATCTGTTGGGACAGATGACACTGGGCTCAAAACTGGGACTATCCTGGGTAAACAGGGACATGTGGTCACCCTATTTTTATCGCTCAAAAAGGCGACCACAACCAGATTTCTACAAGGATCCTGGACTAACTTGAGGGTGAGTAATCATTAGCACTGGCTTCAGCATTGAACCACACTCCAATTCTTTTTTTTTTCTGTCTATGGTTCAAAGCTGCACTGTGTAACTTTGCGGGTAGAGGGTCCGCCACCATGGAGACGTTTGTGCTTTTGGTTGGAGTTTTTCACAGCATGATATTAAACTTACTTATTTCCATGGAGTCAAGCACCAAGCCAATGGACAGGTCGGTTTTATGGAGAAGGTGACTTTTATAATGTATTCCCCTACAGATTACAGATGACATACCCCAGAATGTAGTTTGTAACGTAATCCATTAAGTTATTTAAGGTGAGTAATGTAATCTGAATACTTTGGGTTACTTGATTTGCTGTAGAGAAACAAAGACGAGCAAATCTTCACATAAGATGTTTTGTCTGATAAAAGAAAATAAAAAGCCCAAACTTTACTGAACCAAATTAAAAATATTATTGATAGAAGAAGAGGAGACACGTCCACACAGCAGGATTTAGTCTCTGGTTTAGTCCTGTTTTAGACCTGGTTTAGATCTAGTTTAGATCTAGTTTAGATCTGGTTTTAGTCCTGGTTTAGTCCTGTTAAATTCTGTTTTAGTCCTGGTTTTAGTCCTGGTTTAGATCTAGTTTAGACCTGGTTATAGTCTTGGTTTAGTCCTGGTTTAGTTTCCAGTGGGGGGTGTATAGCCCAAAAGGTGAAAAAGTGAAAACAGGAAAATACCACCATGTAATCCATTTATTTCAACAAAGTAACTGTAATCCAATTACCACTCACTGAAACAGTAACTGTAACTGAATACAGTTACTCATAATGTGTACTCTGATTGTGTAACTCTGGTACATGTAATCACTGTGGAGAGGTGGGCCGATTATAGCAGTAGGTATTGTTTCATTGTACAAACAGCTATAATTGAATAATAATTCAGTTTAATGCCATACTGTGGTAAATTCCAGCAAAAACAATGCCCCTACCAGCATATAATCCAGGTCCTTATATTCACATTTTAATCTTTGTGGGACTTTTGGGGGGGGATTTGCTAAACTATATATTTTTGGAAAGGTCATAGTATATGGAGTCAGAAAATCAATGTTTGCATTTGCCCAGATGTCTAGTATATAGCGGCCATATTGAAGTTTTTAAAAATGGCCGTCGTAAATGCAAAAATGATAGTATCTCGACTTCTGAATAAACTGAAATGTTGATTTTTACTGCTAAACCCACATTGTAAGGGTCAAGGAATATAATATCATATCTCCATGAATCTTGGCATGCGTGAATACCGTCGCCATCTTGGTTCAGGGCCTTCATGGTCTAAGTCACTGACCTCGCAGTATCAGAGAGCGCAGATGCCGGACTTTTGCAACATTTTTCGACAGTTTAATTTCACATATCGTGTCTTGTTTGTATAAGTTGAGACAGCTGCATGTGGCGAAAGTGCAAACTCGAAAACTAAAGCGCCACAGTTTGAGGAAGAAGCTGTGAGAGAGTGATGTTACCAAGACATTAATACTAGACACAGAGACCCCCCCCCCATATTCAACTCAACAGTAACAGAGCCTCCCTTACTCCACTCAATAGTATGGAAGCAAACCCAGACATTACTCCTGTCAGAAAAAATCTAAATCAGAAAAAATGGACATAGTGCTTTTCATCGGACAGTGACGATACATTCTATTGTATAGTCAGTACGTTGTGTATTGTTTTCTTTTTCCAGCTCACAACTTGTGAATATATTGTACAGTCATTTTATTGTCAATGTTCTTTTTCCAAACTTATACAAGCAGACAGTTTCTGTACAGATTGTATACAGCTGTTATTTCATTGTCAATGTTCTTTTTTCAAACCCATACAGCAGTTTCTGTCCTCACACCTGTGATCACATCATTGTCTAAAGCTCTTATACAAACAAAAAAATGGTCAGTTACATATACCAGATTTTTTGTACTATAAATTGCACTTTTTTCATGGTTTGGGTGTTTCCTGTGACTTATACTCCGGTGCGACTTATATATTAAAATTTTCAGACTGAGAGGGACCATGAGAGGGCGCTCTAGGCTTGTATGTCAGTTTTCTGCGCATGTCTCCTGCAGAAAAAGCCACTGTCCTGCTGCAAGTATTGAAATATGCAGCATAAAACGGTAATCAAGCAAAAGAAAAAAGTTTGGAGTGAGCGAGAAACTTGTGGGGGACTGGTAGAAAGCGGGGATAGAGAACACAGCTTCACGGTAACCAGGAGGGTGCAGCATGAAACTTTCCTCGAAGTCATTGGATGACACAGCCTGGACTTCAGTGACAAATGAAGTTGCACTGAGTTACTCAGAAGTGACACTGAGGATGAAGAATTCTGTGGATTCAGTGGATTTAGTGATCTGGAGTGAGATGGAGAGTTTGGTAAACTTATGTTCTGTTCTGTTGTTTATGTTACAGTTTATCTGAAGAACTGTTCATATGTGACGTTAAAATATTAACACCTGTTCAGCCTGTTGTTCTTTATTCTCTTGTTATTATTATTATAACTTGCCTTTCAAGATCAAATGTCAGTTCCTGGTCCCTGATTTTATCAAATAAATTTCCCCCAAAAAGTGTGACTTATAGTCCAGTGCAACTTACAGTCCGAAAAATACAGTAAATGGATGTTCATCTTTGATATTTCCTTGTCTGGAAAATGTATTAAAATGTACTATATAAGCAAATGTATTAAATGAACATTGATGGTCTATTATTTATCTTATTTATTTATTTTCTGTATTGCGTTCTTGTTCTTGTATTTGTATTGTTCTGTATGTAGTAGTAGTTTGTGTTTATTTCGAATGAAAGAATGTGAAGAATGGTATTATGTCTATAACATTTTTAACGTAAAAGTCGGTTATGTTAACAAAAAACTCTTCTCTTTAACTTTATTTCCGCTTGGTTGTAAATGCAAGTCTGACATTTGTAACAAAGTAAGAAAATAAACTTCCCAATTTAAGGTAGGCAATTTTAATTCTCTAAATCTCCTCGTCCTAGATCGATGTTTATTCATTTAAAGCGGCATTACTCTGGACTAAGATGTCAGTTTCGTTGATGCATTCGTTCCAATAGACTTCGGTCGTCAATGTGAGATCTACCGTTCAATATCTAAGATGAACTCCTACCAGAAAAGTTACATCGTGCACCTTTAAGCTTAGTTCCAATTCTATTTCTAGTCTCTGCGGTGCGCCGAGTTGCCAACGAAGATATGTAGCCTACGCACCGGCAAAAGCCCAGCATGCACCTGCCCTCAATCACGACCTCGTCCCCGGAGTCCTGAAGAGCAGTTACAGAGAAAGTTCCATGGGTCTCTGTGGGTCTGAAATAAATGTGTGGACTGGTTCTGAAGGTTCTGGCTCCATCGATCAGCATCTTCAGGAATCCCAGCTCGTATTAGTTAGGATTCTGTAATTTGAGATGGAGGCAGGAGGCTGTAGAACTCTGTGGGAGATTCACTGTGTTTGGAAGAAATCTCCAAACGTATGAACCACCCAGTTTTTATGTATTTGTGATTGGATGCATAAATTCGTCTTTGAGGTTTAATAACGCCATTATTTTCTGAAGCTATTGACTGATAGACCTGGATGGACCACATGGAATAGGTCATAATTATAGAGCCACAAACCAGGTCAATAAATCTGCATCTGACATTTAAGGCCTCCACACACTGCAAGAAAATTTTCCCGATTTTGACATTTTGACTGCGATTTGCTTCTCCCAGAGTTTAGGGAGGCAGGTTCTGGCTTTGTCTTCGTGTACGAGTTCGAAGCTGCTACGTTTTTCCTCTGTGTGTGTGTGTGTGTCAGATCATAACCACCAAACATCAGCAACGTTACGGTAACAGCCGATAAAACAGAGCATCAGGGGCAGAGAGGTGGTATCTTTAAAGTGCGGCATCTCACCCACATTATTTACAGAAATTGTCCTATTAACAACAAAAAATAATCCAGTTTGAGGTAACTCTATTGATACTTTGAAGCTGATGACATCAACATTCTCTGGGGGTGTGATCCTAATGATGTGTTCGATTATCCATCCGACTTGGAGGTCCGAGGAGGTTGACTAGCGACGCCCTGACATGCCCCTTTTCCTCGGACGGCGGAACTTGGAAGAACTCAGAGAAGACTGAGCAAGGATTCAAAGATAGAATCCAGGATGGCTGGGCCAGTGTCACTTTTAAGTATGAAGTGTTTTCAATGTGTTTGGACGCTTTGGTGATTTAAATGACAATTTCAGTGCCTATGGGTCTGGTAGTATCACTGCAGTACCATACTGTGTCTGTATCACTGTCTAAAGATTTAATTAATTATGATTCACACTTAGTAAATGCTTAATAAAGCATAATTTGTCTTCACTTTAGAAAAGCTCACACAGAACAGATAACAGCTGCCTGAATTATCATTGCATTACATTATTAGTAAATCATTCTCTCATAGTTTATTAATGATTAATAAATGCTCAAATGGTTAGTTCATGAGTAATTAAGTATGAAATAATTATGAGTAACTATTTACAGCACAGGCAAATTAAGTGCAAGTGCTAATTCAGGTAGTAATTAAGTACTTACTAAGTGTGAATCATTATTAATTAAATCTTTGTTCATTATTAATTAAGCCTTTGTTCATGCTTTATTAAGGCTAAATAAGGTGTAGTTATTATAAAGTGTTACCCAAATACTTGTTCCAAACGGGTGTTGCAACAACAATAACAGTTTTCCGGTTGACGCCCACGTTTTTCTCCAAGTCGGACACATGAAACCAGAACAGGGTGACTAGTGCTTTAGCTCTGTCCATTCATAGATACAGTCTATGTGCGAAACATAATAAAACACTTGAATCATGGACATGACGTCATATCTGAGATCTGAGTGGGAGATGGATGGATAATTGAATGCACCATGACCGTAGGCCCTGCTCTGTCTGAGGCTTTATTAGATTAATCTGAACTTTATTTAAACACAATCTGATCAAAAACTTACTTATCTTACTTAGTCTCAAACACATAAACTTAGTCACTCTCACCTTTTAGTTGAAAATCAAACTCCTAAACTGAACCATGAAAACGTACTCTTTAGATGTTTATTTATTTTTTGGACAGTCTTAAAACCAGGGTTCCCACGGTCACGGAAATCCAGGAAAAGTCATGGAAATTGAAAATGCCATTTCCCAGGCCTCGAAAAGTCATAGAATTTTGTAAATTAAATGAAACTTTTGGAATTTTAGTATCTCTTTGGCACAACTCAAGTGTTCTGTTAAGTTCTCATTCGACTATTATGATTATTTCTACGTCTGCACCTTTTGTTTCAAAGAGACGACAATAAATGCACTGACAGGAATTTGAATGTTAAACTATAATCCCAAACCATAAGGTGAGTGGAAAGAGTTCACATTTCATATTTAGCCCTAAAAGTCTGATCAGTTCTACACATGTAGGTCCTGTAAAGTCATGGAAAATTCCCTTTAGGTCATGAAAAAGTTTGGACATTTTCTCAGTGAAAAAGAGTAGGAACCCTGTAAAACTTTTTGGTAGTTATTACTAATGTGTATATTGTGTCACCATTGTAACTGCTGAACATTGCACCATAGGCATACAGGCAAAACCCCCCAACGCGACGCCACGGCAAAGTATCCACAAGTCCAATGAGGTTCATACCCGACAATTTGGTCTTCGTCAAAGACTCATAATATTGCTGTGACGTGTCTCAGCTGATTTAAACAGGTTTTGGCAATGTCTTTCTACACGTGGAGGCAGTAAAAAGGCAGTAAAAAAGTCTCCTTGTCCCGGTTTTACTCTCAGAAATCTGCGATACTGTCCTGAGGAAGTGGGACTGCAGATGGCGCTGTCGTCCTGCCTCCACCGATAGTAAAACAGCGCCAAAAACTGTTTAAATCAGCTGAACGGACACGTCACAGCAACATCACGAGACTCTGAGGAAAGTCAAAACTGTCAGGTATGAAAACAAACTCTTGATCGTAAAAAAGAACCTAATAACATAAAGTATCCACTACCGCGGAAACTTCAGAACATCCATGACCAAGATCTTGAGGCAAATAATATAAACAAGTCTCAAACTGAAACTCTCTCAGCAAGAAAAACTTTCAAAATGATAAGAGCCCAAACCGTTCGTCGCCATACCTCGCTCCTCGCATCTCTCGGCTTTTATTACCGTTAGTAACACGAGTGAGCGCTGTTTTGAAGGTGCAGTCTGGGCAGATCTTCACTGAGGTGTGGAGATGGTGAGCGGGTTCCTCTGGAGATGTGTGGACCATTATGCTAATTGGCCCCTGGCTCCTCTGACAGTCCACAGAAGAGAAGAGACCAGGCTCATTACCAGCCATGAAACACTCGCAGATCTGGCAACACGGGACTCTTTTAATTGCGATAATTCTTGACGTCTGAGGGTTTCAAAGGGACAGATCAGCAAAGTTTGGTCAAAAACATCATACGGCTATTGTTTAATGACTGAAGTTTCATATGTTGTCAGCCAGACCGTACTAAGCAGTGTTTTCATAACTTCAAAACGTACTCGGAATATTCAATACACATACAGGATGTTTTTTATCAGCTAAGACAAGATTTAATGAGGCAAGTTTGTGGATTTTCAGTTTTCAAATCTAAAATGTGAACTTGATCTAGGGCAGGGTGAGGTCGCTATGATATTTTTATTTATTTATTTATTTATTTTTTCCTTATTTTGTTCAATTAAAATGTTTGATTCAATTGTATTTTATCCATTTTCTAAACTTAAACAATACAGACTAATGTTGTTTCTTCCTCACAAACAGACCTGGTGTTGTGTTTTGTTTCATTCACACATGTTTCACACACAAACGTTGTATATAAGAAGTGCTCCACTGTGTTTTTGAACTCAATACACCTTCACTAGAATCATCTGGATGATTTAAGGCAGGAATTGTCTTAAAAAAAAAAAAAAAAAAAGTAAAAGGAGCTGTTAACTTGAAAACTACCACTGTATGACATCACAAGGTGGAAAAGAGCATTTTGAGCTTTGGAGATGTAGACAGACTATAAAAGGTAATATCTAGATAAGTTAAAATGTCTTAAATTAAGAGCATTTTACTTTATTTGAATATATTAAACTAAAATGATCAGTGGAATAAGTGTGTTTTTTCTTAATTCAAGCAACATTACATTTTGTTTCTTAACAAAAGGAGAAATTCAGTTTGTCAACTGGATAAAAGTTTACATTTCACTTTCGAGCAAATAAACTTTTATCCAACTGACAATTTGAATTTCTCGTTTTGCCATGGATTCTACCTGGATGATTTTACACACATTTTGTTTCTTATTTTAAGTGCAAAGAGTTGTTTTTCTTATCGTAGCCTCCTAGGACATGTATGTCCAACACATTTTGGTTGTTCAGGCACTAAATACATAGTTCTTGCAAATCATTATTCAATTGTGACTTTATTGTGTTCCATTCAAATGACTAAAACATAACATGAATATTTTATATATCATATGTGGATATATAAATATGAAAATATTATAAAAATAGAATTCTTTGTTTTTGCACTCATCAGGTGCCAGTCGGAGAAAAGAGAGAAATCACTAAAACAATGTAAGAGTTTGGGTCCTAGGAGGTTAAGGGTAGATGTATTTTCATATTTTAAATGCAAAAAGTCTTGTTCCACTGGGAGGTCATTTAACAAGTCAAATGAAATTTACTCAAATCATGATAAAACTCTTAATTCAAGTCATCTTAACTTGGCTAGTTTTAGTGCAGTGCAGATTAATAACAAAGAGTTACTCAAACATGTTTGAATGACACAAAACACAACTCCAGGTGTGTTTTTGAGGAGGGAACAACATTATAACTTACACATTATGGCTTAAAGCTTGCAATTTTGTGTAATATGGGACTTTTAAGCTGTTTCACATGAATATGGTGCTTTAAATGTTAGGATTTGTGTTTTTTGTTCTCTCCCCCTCCCTTTTCTGTTTCAGAGCTTGAGTGTGGCAGGGGGCGTGGCTGGCTTTTTCCGGAGCAGACGAGACACACCTGCAATCAATCCCTTCATCTAGCTCAGTATTTAGCCCTGGTCTTCTCATCACCACTTTGCCAGATAAATCCGTCCTGTTCGGTAGCGTCACCAGGCTCTTGGATTTATTCCCGTATTGCTTATTGTTTGCCCTGGATTTACCTACTCCTGTTTTCTCCCAGGTGTCTCCTGGTCGTCTGCCGTTGCCTCCGGAGAAGTTGGCCAGCTCCCTGCCTCCTCAGCCTGCCTTCGTTTGTACAATAAACTGCTTAAACTTGACTGTGTTCCGATTCTGCTTTTGGGTCCCTCGTCCTCCACCTTAACATTAAAATCACCAAATTATAACACAATGGTCTACAAGATTATAATTATAGAGTAGCCACAAGCACGATAATGTCTCCTTCTTCAAAAGACCCAAGCTCATAATTCTTAATTATCACTGTTCAAAATGTATCTCTTGATTAAAGTCTGGTTTTATTCCACAGCCCTAACTCTATCTGCTAAAAACACATTCACATATCTCCAAGTTTCCTGACAAAATCCAGGAGCGTTACAAGACTCATCCAAATATGGCCAGTTGCTCTCTGCATTTGACCCATTCCTCATTAAAACTGTCGGGACCAATGGGCGACGAGCAGGGTGAACCTCATGGTGACCTATCCTCAGACCTTCTACTGAACCACACGTGGATTGCATAGAGTTGGAGCTTTAATTTCCTCTCCCAAAAGTGGTTGCTGTCAGTGTGTCCTTGGGCAAGACACTTAATCTGATCCTGATCTGATCCTTAGCCGGAGAGGAGAGTGAGCTCATTCAGTCTCTTTTCATGCACTCATCTAAATTTAGACGAGATTATCAAAATATTAATCATGTGAGCAATGTTTGAAGATGACTGAATTTGAATATCTGTCAGTCTGTTGTTTATAATAAAATACCAAAAAGAGCTGATAAAAACTGGAATGGAAATATGTAGGGACTTCCAAATATGGGCACAACACGATTTCTGCACTTTTATGGCTCCTTTTAACCGTCATTAGTAACACTTTACAATAACTACACCTGGATGAGCCCGAATAAAGCATGAGCAAAGAAAATTGGTATTTGTTAACACATTATTTAAACATTATCAATTGTCGTTTTTCATTCTTTATAAAGGCAAAGGAAGTGTTACAAAATGATGCATGCATACATACATACATACATACATACATACATACACACATACATACATACATACACACATACATACACATACATACATACATACATACACACACACATACATACATACATACATACACACATGCATACATACACACACACACATACATACACACACAAGCATACATACATACATACATACATTCATACACACATACATACATACACACACACACAAGCATACATACACACATACACGCATACATACATACATACACACACACGTACATACATACATACATACATACACACACACACAAGCATACATACATACATACATACATACATACACACACACACACACACAAGCATACATACATAACATACATACACACATACATACATACATACATACACACACAAACATACATACATACATACATTCATACACACATACACACATACATACATACATACATTCATACACACATACATAAACACACACACACACAAGCATACATACACACACACACAAGCATACATACATACATACATACACACAAACATACACACACACACACAAGCATACATACATACATACATACATACATACATACATACATTCATACATACATCACAGGGGCAGAGTTTTATATCTTTTTTACTAATGCTATGCAGTTTGAAATAATTCCTTAGATTTTTAGGTAACTGTATCCTGAAAAACACCAAACACCAAATGAAACAGTAACTGCACCCGACTACAATTACTCAAAATATGTATCCTGAACAGTGGTGGATGAAGTACTGCTAGTTTTGTTAGTTAAGTAAAAGTACAAATATGGGGGCAAAAAATCACTCATGTAAAAGTACATGAAAAAATCTACTCAAGTAAAAGTAATAAAGTACCTGTTTACCTGAAGAGTGAAAAGTAAAAGTATTTTGCGTAGACCTAATAAAACTTGAAATGTAGATGTAAGATGTAATGTGAGATTTGTGCTGAATTTTGTTCAACAGAAACACAATCGATCATTTTTCCCCAGCTGTTTTATTTGTAGTCTATATTTGTGTTTACTAAAAACTACAAATGTGTTAAAAAATAAACCTTCAGCCATTCCAACAGGTCACACACAATAATAATAATAATTTAAAAAATGTACTTTTAAGTCTTGTAAAAAATGTAGTGGAGTAGAAAGTACAGATACCTGCTCTCAAATGTAGTAAAGTCCAAATAGACAATATCATCATCAATATCAACATTTAAAAATTATGTAAAGTACAACTAAAATCATTATTTAAAGGTGCATTATGTAACTTTTTGGTTAGAGGTCTGTCACCTGCTTGTTTCTACGGATTTTTCATTGCTCTGCCTTGAATGTTCCACAGTGTGATGTGTGCAGAATCCCTCAGTTGTCAAGGTAGAATCCATGGCAAATATACAGGAACAAGTAGGGTGTGAGTTTCAGAGTAGTTTCAGTGTAGTTAGCTCCTCCCTGCAGACAGATATAAGGAAGTGTCCACCATCATCTCACCAGAACTGAAGAAGTAGCTTGGATGAGCTGAGAAACATTTTTGATCTATATAAACAATTGTCTGGTTGACAAATTGATTTTCTCCTTTGCCATCCACAGTGTGACATTAAACAGCTCTACTTTACATTTATTCAATTACAGGTGGCTTTACAGCTCAAAAATGCCTAGAAAAAAAGACATTGTGACTGTGAGCGAGGTTGCCTCTCCACAGATCTGAACTGTAACTTGGTCTGGTTTGGTCTCCATAGAAGAAGAAGGGAGTATTATGCCAAATAGTTCTCTTCAGGGCCCTATTTGACCCTTCCTTATAAAACATGTTAATGGGCTATTTTTGGCAAATATAGCATTTTCAAAACAATAAAATAACACGGTGATCTAAATGTTACCTAGAAGTAAAATACGCCCTCTTTAAGCATGGTTGTCAGAGTAGGAGATTTTAGAAAAAAAAGCTCCTGTTGGAAGGACTGACTGTTTTAGAATTTTTTTGTTGTTTCAATAAATGAAACTTAAAATTTAAATTTATTTTGTTCTTCTTAGCTTGGGCTTGAAGACTTGAATTTAACAGTTCACTCTTAAAACTTTAAATAGGGGGTGAAGCTGCTGCAAAGCTTTTTTGAGTTGACGTGCCAGCAAGAGATAATAAATTTACTGTGCTAACAAAAGTTGATAAGTTAATAATTTCTGGGGGTAAAAAAAAAAACTGCAAAAAATAACCTTCTTGGGTCAACTAATATTAATGACTTTACCAAACATAGAATAAAACACTAACTGGACTTGAAATATATCTTTGGATGAACTACTAATCATATATTTTGTAAAAAAAAAACAGACAAATTAGTTGACCCCAAGAAATTATTAACTTATCAACTTTTGTTAGCACAGTGAATTTATTAAAGGTTGTATGGAGGATTTTTTTTAGTTTCAAATTGTCAATGAAAGTTTAAAATACCATTACAGAGATGCAGCAGCCTTGTAATTATGATGACTAAAAACAAAGAATGAAAACCCATCAACTGTGGATGTAGTGAGGCCAGATAAACATCAGCCAATAGATAACGAGGCTACCTCATTTTCTATTGGCTGTTGGGTTGTCAATTAAACTCCCTATGTTTCTAGTGTAACTGACTTGCTGGCGTGTGGGGATTACGTGGTTTATGCAGCGGTTCTTAGAGTCTTTTTCAAACTGTAGCTTCCTCGCAATTCGCACAAAGTTTGTTGATGGTGGACGAGAATCCACGACCAGTTCGCCGCAAAAGAAAGTCGGTTTTTGAGGTCGTTGAAAGAAGAAGAGAAGAAGAAAAGGAGTGAAGCCAAACTGAGGTGATTCTTGGAGATTCCTTCCAGCAATGACTGAAGCAGATGAAAGGTCTAAAAACTGACGCATCGGTCGCTAAATTATTTCTAGACAGGTCACTTCAACAGTAATTCTGAACGCACACTGGCCGTAAACAAGCGTGATTTCAAGAGTAACGAGGCGATGTTTCTACTGAAGGAGCTGTGGAGGAGGAAGGTGGTGTCACACATGCACAACATTTGAAAAAGGACTGTCGCTGTATTTCTTTTCCCTGAAAAAAATCCTCTGTACAACCTTTAACTGTTGTTGGCACCGTCAACTCAAAAAAGCTTCGCAGCAGCTTCACACACTATTTTAAGTTGAGTCAGCTTTTTTTTTTTTTTAAACAGTGTGCCAGAGAAAGCAGTAACATCTCCATGAAGAAAAGCTTTTGACGGACCCTCCACCAGAAAATGTGCCTTTAAGTACAATAGAGTACTACTACTACTTTTACTTTGTTAAATTTCACTTCTGATCCTTAATATATATTTTTGGTACATGTCGTTTCTTGTCACTGTACATTGGTCTGATACGAATATATTTTGTGACATATTTCTGTTGATCATAATGAAATCACTAATCAAAAATATCAATAAACAAAACACATTTTAGTCTATTTTGGATCCTTACTTCCTCCTTCGTTTCTCTTCTGTATTATCCTGTAAAAGCCTTCTCAGACTGTACTGTTCCTCGTGACCTCGTCCACTAAAACCCCAATTTACTCTGCCCGCCGTCTTTATTTTCTCCTTTTGTCCCTCGTTTATCTTGGTTGTGTGGGCGCTGGGGGATTGGGGTGAGGTGCTGAGGAGGGTTGGCTCAGGCCTGTGGTGTCCGCGCGTCTGTGAAATGACTTTGGAATGAGCTGTGCCGAGCCAGGTGGAGCCGTGCTCGATGGGGCCTGGACAAATCTGACTACGCTGGAAGTCCAGGTAGTATATGTATGGAATTCTGCTCTAAGGCTGCCCAATTCTGATGCTAATAAGAACAAAATCAGGTACTAATCCATACTGAAACTAGGAAGGACAGGACACAATTTCCACAAGATGAGATATGAAATTGAGTCCACAAAAACGAGACAAGATGAGATTTTAACATAATTCTTAATATATAAAATTCACGATTCAGTTCACATTCAATTCTTGTGTATATTTTTGGAACTGTAAGAGACATAACTCAAACAACCTAACCTTTTTTATCCAGTTCATCCTTGTTTTGTGAGATCTTATGGTGCGAGATCTTGTACTAGCCCTAGAAACTAGTATTGAAACTAGATTTGAGCAGGTATTGATACTAAAAATCGAATTGAACCTTTCCTGAATGACTTTACAATGATGTTGAGCTGTATCAGAACAAGTGTAAGAGCACATAGACTAGTATACACCTATGGACACTATGAACCTACTGCACCACTGAGTATTACATACATATAACACACATGAGAATAGAAAACAAAGTTCTACCATTTAATGTTAAATATCACATTCTATTTTCTAAAGAAAGTGTGTTTTTTGTCATCGTTGTGGTATCAGAATCAGATCAGTTATCAGTTATCAAGTCTATTCCATAGTATCAAAAGCTTGACATTTTAGTATTATGAAAACACTAAAAACAATGCACAGAGAGGGCGATGTATAAGCAAACAATTAAAGAACAAATATGGAATTTTTTTGTTGAGCTAGTTACAGTATAATGTTGTCTCTGTGTCAAAAACATAACAGGAGTTGTACAGGGTGTCCCAAAAAAATGTTATTTCAACAGTTCTTGCTGAAATAACCTTGAATTTTCACAAAATGTATAGAAACAGATCAAGATTTTATATATAATGTTTTATTTTTGTTCTGTTTTCAGGTTGAATCTTTCACGCCCAAAGAGAAGTCGTTTTGTGTCTTGGAATCTGCTCACACACACTCACCCAAGACCCATGACTCAACGCAAAATTTGGAAAAACTTCACCAACTGGCGAACACATTTGGACTTGGCTGCTGATGCAGGACCAAAGGATCTGGTACACCAAACCATCACTTGAGGAAGCTGAGTTTCCCTACGTGTTCTCCTTACAGACTTCTTGGGGCTTTGCAAGAGTTTTTCATGGACATGCTCGACCTTTTCTTCAGATGTTGATGTTGGTACCAGATCCTTTAGTCCTGCATAAGCAGCCAAACTCTTTACATTTTTGGTTTCAAGTCCAAATTACTTTGCCAGTTGGTGAATTTTTTCCAAATGTTGCATTGAAGCTGCACAGTCTTGGGTGAGTGTGAGCAGCAGATGCCAAGACGCAAAATGACTTCTCTTTGGAAGTGAATGGCTCAACATGAAAACAAAACAAAAATAAAACAGGAAATGTAAAATCTTTTCTATACATTTTGCAAAAAATTGAGGTTATTTCAATAAGAACTGAATGTCATATTTTTGGGACACTCTGTATTTTGCTTCATTCATTTTGTTAATCCATTAAAGCAAAGTCATCTTCTCTGAGCATTCAAAAAACTTCAGTTCACATTTTGCCTAGACTTTTGCGTCACAGATAAAAACCTTTTAAGCCCATACACCGTCCCTGGACTCACTCTGCGTCAAGATGTTTATACTTTCTGGAGTGGAGTTTTGCTGTGAGGGTAAATTACAAAACAACAACTAGCATACTGTCAGAATAATTTTATTATCCCATATTTGCTAAATGCTTGTGTGATATTCTAGGCCTATGAGTTAACCATTTATGTACTACAATTCTTTGATTTATAATGTACCAATCACTTGTCACTTGTTGAATAACCTCTGTGTGTTTGACAACTGTGTGCAGTGTCCTATCGCTCTAGTGAATCTCCAGATGATTCCTCACATGAAGCCAACTCCCACTGTCACACATGCAAGAGTTATGATGGTGTCTGACCTAAGGCACCTCCTGTTTGTACTATGCATAGCTGCACCAGTTCCTTATTATGTCTTTGTTGGTTTCCCCTTCCCCTTGAGAATTATCATTCTGTAACTAGGGCCTCCTAATGAAATAAAAGGAGGAGAACGGCCTTGAGTCATCAGAACGTGTGGAGACTGTTGGCCTGATGCCCACTCTCTGCCCGTTCTCCTCATGAGTAAAACTGAATTAATCTCTTGTCTTTCTTCTTGTTTTTAATGTTTAGATAAACCTAACACATGCTAACAACAGCGACTTACTGTGGTTTGGACTTCAAATGCTTTAGAATTCTGATCTCAAGAGCTGCTTATACAATATATCTGTACAGGAGCAAGACACAGTATTTTGGTCATATAAAGTGTTGTTAAAAGTACATTTTAGATCCTTAATATTGCATACATACAATTAAAAGAAGAGAACACAATAGTTTTTTTGGCAATACTAGTAAACAGATTTCTAGTGACTAAAGAAACATCGGTACACTTTATGAGGAGATACTCTGGTACGCAAGTCCTAAAATTGATTTACAGTAACACAGGCTGCTAGACATTCATTCTTTAGTAGTGGAAATAAAATATATTTTAATGTGACAACCAGCAGAGTCTCAAGGTTCTTTTATATTTTTGGTTAGAGTGGCGATAACAAGATGTTGTAAACTGGGCTCTTTTTACGAACGAGACTGAAACCATCACTTTAAAGAGCTGTTACTGACTCTTTCTGCCATGTTATAATGTTGTTCCTTTATCAAAAAACGTGCCTGAACAGGTTTCAGATATCATCCATGCATGTTTGGGTAATCTAGCGATCTCTCCCAAGACCTATTTGAACCCTCCTTATGATTAGCTGTGAAATTCTTCCATGCTCCCACACGACAGTTCTTCAAAAATACACAAAAACAAAGCAATACAAAACAACTTGATACATGTTAAACTGTGTAACTTTTTGGTTGGGAGTCTATCACCTGCTTGTTTCTATGGATATATCATCGCAATGTTCCACAGTATGACATTAAACAGCTCTACTTTACATTTATTCAATTGCATGTGTTTTTATAGCTCAAAAAAAAATGAAGACAGAAAGGTTTAATGCATTACTGTGAAACATCCCAGACAAAGCCAAAACATCTTTAATAACATCAAGCATTTGTTTTCGGTTTCTCTGAATGATCTGATTATGTGTATAAAGCTAAAAATAAGCACTTACCAAAAAATATCTAACTACTTTTTTGTGAAAGGGAAGGACAGTAGAGTTTTTGTATCTCTGTTTGTGGTGTAAAATTATGGAACAACATGAAAATAGAACTAACTTTGTCCAAATACACACACACAAACACACACACACACACACACACACACACAGATGTTGTTAGATTTGAACTGTGAATTATTGCTTATATTGTACAGGAAATGAGAAGTCTATATGTTCTTTGTTGTTTGGAACAGTAGAAAAAAGGGGTGGGGTTAAATAAGTATTTACTTCTTCCCACTCCTTTTTCAGGCACAAGTAAAATCTGTGTGATATTTATTTTTGCTTATTATTACAGAAAAGAAATATTCACTTTATGTGTTATATCTATGTATGTATGTTCTCTATGTATGTTCTATGTCTTATTGTCTGAATAAACATTCATTCATTCAAATGGTGATCTAAATCTGTTATAGTGTAATACTCCTTTCTTTAAACACCCAAAACAACTCACTTTTGCATTGAGATGAAGTGTTTCGATATTTGAGACTTCACAAACTCTCTGTGATCCATATTGACTCGTGCCCACTGCAGTGTTTGAGCAGTGGATAAGGTCAGACCATCGGACCAATCACAGGGCAGCGTCCTGGTCTGGGCAGTAGCGAAAAAGAAGAGCCAAAAAAACCCAAAACAAACATGGCAGCTAAGTGTTTTGTTTCTGAAAACGGAAACACATTTTGGATAAAACAGAACTATGCCTACTTTTCTCTCAACTGGATTTAACAAGTTTGAAGGTCCTACATTACACAAAATGGATTCTTATGAGCTTTAAGTCATGTTAGAATGTTGTTACCTCCTCAAAAACACACCTGGATTTGTGATCTATTTCATTCACATGTTTGAGTAACTCTTTATTGTGAGTCTGTACATCTCCTAAGCTCAAAATGCTCCGTTCCACCTTGTGATATAATAAAGTGGTAGTTTTCAAATTAACAGCTCCTTTTACTTTCAGTTCAGTCGAGATTGGCAATTTTAGAACTGAAACTAACTGATCCAAGTGATTCTAGTGAAGCTGTAAGGAGTTTAAAAACACAGAGGAGCACTTAATTTAGTTGCGTTTACTTTATTCGTTTATATATCAGGGCACAATAAATCAATGCACATAAAAGACACTGAGCTACTGTATTTTTCGGACTATAAGGTGAACTTAAAATCCTTTAATTTTCTCAAAAATGGACAGTGCACCTTATAATTTGGTGCACTTTAAGTAGTAATTCTGGTTGTGCTTACTGACCTCAAACTGATTTTATGTGGTACACGGCTCTCTGTCCAAATGTTTTAGTACAACTTTGGTAAACTACAAAGCCGCACTTGATGAGTATTATGACTACTGTAGTCAGGAGCCTCACAGTGTTAGTCTGACAGAAACTGACCACATCAGCGCACAAGGAGCGAGCAGTTTTTTTTTCAGAGCTTATAGTTTATGCAAATGAGTCATTTGGTTTTAAGTTGTTTTTTTTTCAGTTAAACATAAACAAATGTGGCAAAGCTGCATTAAACACATTATTACTCAATGTATATTTAAGTCGTCCTCGTAAGAAATAAAAAAAGAAAAAAACACCCACATTCATTTTCATAATCCACGTTGACCAAGACAGGGCAAATTATCAATCTGCCGATGGATCGTGGACACCTGGACTAAAGGTCAGTCTCAAGTGTCGTCTGTTTACTTCACTTAATGCTCCTTATAGTTTAGTTTAGTTTAGTTTACGTATTTAGTGTGATGCACCATTTAATTAGTGCCCAGCCTGCATGGGCTTATAAGACACATAAAACAATAAGCAGATAGATCACACATTAAACATAAAGTGTCCTTTTACGGAGGTCCCAGGCTTTCAACACAAACTGAGCCGACTTAAAAACATTACATTTAAACAAATACTTCAGTCTCTCCTCATCAGACATAATAAAACAAGAGTAAGACACATTAGACACAACTGACAGCGAAGGTCATAATACAAAGGACAGTAAAACAGAAAATGCATTTCCTTTTCAGTGTCCTTTAAATCGCACAGAACACAAGTGCTCCTCCTCTGGGACTGAGTGGAATCGTCCCGTCTCCAAGGCCAGAGGCAGAGTCCCACACCTCAACTGGGCACATACTGACCTCTGACCTCTGCTCAGGTTCAGGGTGACATATGATTCAGGTCCTAAACAGTCTGTAATTAAGATATATGTTCTTAATTTTGGTTTACAGAAGATGTCATTGTGCCACTTTTGTTTATGCTTATCAAAGTAAATGTTCCTCGCTTGTCTGACACTACACTGTAAATAAACCGGAAATCTGCAATCTCAAAAAATCTCTCTACTCCAGAACGATTTACATAACAGACTCCAGTTAAATACACCTTTGGTTAATCTTGTGTCTGGCATATAATCTGGTGTGCCTTACTGTATGTATGAAAACAGATGAGAGAATTCAACATTATTGATATTGCGCCTTATAATCCGGTACGCCTTATAGTCCGAAAAATACTGTACACCAAGAGGTTACAGCAAAATCCATTGTGTCATAAATGGTGTACATGTCAGTATAATAAAATACATTGTATATTAGTGCAATCACTTATTCAGTCAGTAAAACTAGTCCCATTCAGTCTCAGTCACTACATCCACTATTTACATATTTACAGTTCATATTTTTGCAGATTGACTTCCTCTGTTACCACATGACAACACAAGATGGAGTGTTTTCTGTTTGAGAGAAGAACTCAGCCAAAATATGCAAGATTTATGTCTTAAACATGTGTGAAAGTTGTTATTTAATTGAAATGAAACAAAACCCAACTCCAGGTCTGTTTATGAGGAGGAAACTACATTAGAACAGAGATGAGAAAATAGGCCATTTCTTTTCTCTGTATATACTAAAGTTTACTCTTGTTCCTCCTCATATCTCTAGTTCCGGTCTGTCCCTCTCGTTCTTCTCTTTTGCTCCTTGTTTCGCTCTGTCCTTCTCTTTTTCCTGACTTATGACGGGCCCACCACAAGAGTTCATTCGTCCGTAGACTGTTACTGCCACACTGCTCCTCTGAGACTCAGAACATCATTTCTGCCTGTGGTCATCAAACTGCTGGAGTCTGTGCTGTAAGTCTCACTGTACTGTCCTCCTGCAATATTCTCTTCAGACCTCACTGCTCTTAAACTGAGATGTAAATATAACAAGTGATTCTTTAAGTCAAACAGGAAAGTTTGTTCACCTGCTTTACATATTTCAGAAGCGTCAGGTGATGGTGCAGTGATGGGACTTCACCTTCTCCAGCATCCATCCCGTGTGTGATAAGGTGTATGCTCCCTGTCTCAATACACGCTTCTATAGGAGTGACCAGATTTTCAAAATTCTAAACTGGGACACACCCGGGTTGGGATGGTTGGTGTAAATAAAAATGTTAAAAGAGTGTGTAACATTGTAGCCAGGCTGGTGCCACCTAGTGCCTCCACTCAATTTCATTTTTCTCCAGTGACTAGGTCAGGAATCAGAATACACTAGATGGTTTGCAAGAACCCCGGAAGTTGTAGACCGCGCACCGACCAATCAGTTATGAGTTGTGAAGCCATGACATCAAACTCGTTGCGTCTGTCTGGGTCCCTTTTGTGGTTCAGCACAACAGTAAACAAAGCGTCGAGATGGATGTAGATGAAGACATTCTATGTTGGCAACGATTTCCGAGATCGAGGATTTAAAACTGGAACAAAGAGAATGTTTGGTGAATTTTATCAAAAGGAAAGACATTACTTCCCTTCTTCCTACGGGATTTGGAGCATTACATCACGACCAAACAGCAGCAATTGGTTAAATAAAAAAAGTACCCGCCTACTGTCGAGCGAACGAATCCTAATGCCGCGAGGTCACATGGTTTCGAAGAAGTGAAACTGGCTGATGAATCAGGTTAGTAACATTGTGCATTCTTGTTTCGTTCATAATCTGAGGAATTTCTGACTCTGCATTTTTCTTTTTTTTTTTCTTTTCCTTTTTTTGCTTTATGGTCATTTGCAAACATGGTTTTCTCTATTTTGGTAAAACAAATGCTCCTCTTTACTTTAGGCAGTGATCAGATTAAGCAAAAAATTGTGATAGTCCTGTTTTAGTCCTGGTTTAGTCTCAGTTTAGTCCTGGTCTAGATCAAATTGGTCAAAAATAGGAACATTGGAACATTTCTTGTATAAAACTGGGACAAATCAGTGGTTTTGTATAAATCTGCTGGGACAGAGGACACAGGCTCAAAACTGGGACTGTCCCGAGGTAAATAGGGTCGTCCTGTCACCCTATGCTCCTTGGACCTTGTTTGCGGATCTCGATGACCTCTCTGATCCAGCACTGGTATTTGTTGCTTTCAGAACAGATGACCCTGAGGTTTTTCGCTGCCGCCCAGCAAAACCAAATAAAGCAGCTTAAAAGTCCCGTAACTACACCATCAATATTATGTGACCATTCTGAGGAAAATACATGAAGGAGCCCAAACATGTGAAGCAGGTAAACAAACTCTCCTATCTGACTAAAAGAATCACTCATTCGAAGTTTATACCTGAAGACAGAATGAAGTTTACCAAAAAGATATAAATATGTTATGGGAGGCCTGTAATTTATACTTTTATTTTATTTTTGTTGTGTTTTTTGGTTGATAAAGGCTTATTGTACTTATTTTTTTTAGTATTTGCTTAAAGAGGGGGTGCTTTTGTTCTATGTTTTTTTTTGAGCAGTCTACCATGTTACAGCACTGTTCCCTCATCAAAAACTTGCCTGAAGAGGTTTGATATGTCATCCATGCATGTTTGAGTGTTTTGGCGATCTCTCCCGGCGCTTATTCAAACCCTCCTTACAGTGAGCAGGACAAGTCTGTACAGGGCTCAGAACTCAAGACGAAGTCACCCATGCTCCCACACGACAATCCCACATAAATATACAAAAACATGACACCAAACTGTACACAACAACTTCACAAACCTGATGCGATGTGCAGTAGTTTCATTAGCAGGATGCTCACTGATCAGTTAATATCCCATAAAAGTAAAATTCCCCCTCTTTAACTTTATTTTTGTATTACACTATTCTCTATAAGCTCTATTTTTCTGCCTGTATCTTTATTACCACTGGTAAACCTTTATTACTAGTCAGGCTGGTGCCTACCTAAGCTGCGTTCAGACTGCAGCCTGAAGTGATCCAAATCTGATTTTTTGGCCCCTATGTTCCTGTATCTGATCTTTTAATGACAGTCTGAACCACACAGATCAAATTTTTTCAAATGTGACCCAGGACACTTGGATATGTGCTCCTGAAACCGATACATATCCGATATTTCGACATGTGACTGTCTGTGACAGTCTGAACGGTCAAAGTCCATTCATCCACCTACACGTTATCAACAAGACACAAACGTCACTATTCTGCACTGAAGTAGGAGAAAATTGTTAATGAACTCCATGTCACTGAAGTGAAGCACATCACCACTCACCACTCTTGGCTCCGTCTCCACATCCACACGTTCCTTTCAACGGACATCGCTGCCACTGCCCCACAAAACACCACGACCAAAAACCTCGTCCTTCTCCTTCTCAATCTCCTCCTTAAAACAAGTAAGTTGTTCATGTTCTGGCTCCGGTACGAGAGGAATTTTAAAATCTCCAGGTGCTCAATGCTGCTCCATGTTTGAACAACTTCCGTAAACACAGAGCACGCTCACTGCGGTTGACGTCGTCGTGTCTCCAGTGCACATGCAGGACACTTTCGGATCGTTTAACTTTCACACAGGGGATCACATACAAGTTAACATTTAATTGGAAATGTGAACGACCTCACAAAAACATCGGATTTCACACAAAAAAAAACAGAATTGAGCGTTAAGCCCTGCAGTCTGAACGTAGCCCTAGTGCCTCCACTCATTTCATTTCTCTCCAGCGACTAGGTCAGGAATCAGAATACAGTATGCTTCGCAAAAACCCCAGAAGTGCGAGTTCAGGCACCAGCCAATTCAGCGAAGAGCCAGACATTCTGTGTTGTCAACGGATTCCCCAGATCGAGGATTTAAAGCCAGAACAAAGAAAATGTTTGGTGAATTTCATCAAGGAGAAAGACGTCCTTCTTACAGGGTTTGGGAAAAGCTTAATATACCAGTTAACCCCGTTAGCGGCGCATTACATACATGTCCCACTCACTCATGTTGATTTGGCATCGTAACTTGTTTTGTCACACTGAAATTAACTGTTTTGGTTCTGACGGCAGTGCTTGTGTTGCAGCTTCATGTTCACCCACACAGACAGCGGCACTTTCTGCACTCAGGCTGCGCGCTTCCACTGTGTTTGATAAACCGATAATCCATCTAGTCTACACTGGCACATTCATTAAACAAGAGGAGTCAGAGAGCGATAAAAGCCTTTTGACATTCAGTCTCTTTGGTAGAGAGCGAGAGAGAGAGACAAGGAAAACAAACAAGCATGCAAATAGAATTCATCACGGCCGTAAAAGTTATCAAGCTCGTTAAATTATCATTATCGTACAATGAATTGATTTATTGATTATCGTTACAGGCCTACATATGCCTTGACTAAATAGCAGCGATTGGTAAAATAAAAAAAGTACTCGCCTGCCATGGAGCGAACGAATCCTAATGCTGCGAGGTCAGACGGTTTCCAGGAAGTGAAACCAGCTGCTGAATCAGGTTACTTTATTACCCTTACAGGTGGTAAATACTGTATATGTGTTAAGACTAGAGATGTAACGATATCTGAATCTTTCAGTACAATACGTTTTTAATTTAGTTTATTCTGTCATTTTGCAGCACTACAAAACAAAACAAAACATCGACTACAACCCCATGGATCATGACCAAAAGGGTTTAGGCTGAAGTCAAAAATACTTCTAATGCCAAACTCTTTTAAACCACTTACCATCCACCCGCCCGCCGGCGGGCGATTTTCCAATAAAAAATGTTCACTCTGTATATTCACCTTCATTATTGTTTTCACTACTGGCATGCCATATATCGTTTGAAAGCTTAATTTATCAATAAAACAACCATATCATTCATTTTATGCCGTACAACGAGCCCGAATTTATGTGAATTTAAAAATTCACATCATAAACAAAGAATAAGATACGCGTTTCTTACCTTTGAGCCGGTTCTGTCGGTCCAAAACGCGTTCAATCCATGAAAAGTTGTACTCAATAAATCCGTAATAATCCACAGAAAAAGAATATCAAGTTGTTTTTCCAAAAAATAATTCCATGTGGGGGAATAATTCAGAAAATCGTCGTCCGTATGAGTGGATGAATCCGTGAATGAAAATATTATGTCTCTTCTCCGCCTCTTCTCCCGCTCTCACTTCCCTTTCTCTCCTGCTCTTGGGTACGCTTGTTTTCCTCACACTCTTAGCTTCAAAATGAGACCCTCCCCGCTGTTGTCGGTGGCGGGGTTTAGGTGGGACAAGCCGCTGAAGAAGCTAACGCACTCACGTACTTCCTGGCTTTACGCACGCGTCATCATTTGTTTACGGGAAATCTCTTCAGTCATTGGATCTTCCAGAAAGTGATTGACATATTGTTTTAGCCTATCACCAGAGCTTTCAAACGGTGGGTGGGACATTCAGATTGTATTGGAAACGGACCCTGTGTTTATACGCGCAGCCGAGAGGGACACAGAGAGAGACACAGAGAGCAGTAGTAGTAGTAGCAGAACTGCCAGTTGGAAGACAATTTTGGCTACTTTTAGTTTTTTTTCTTGAGAAAACATGCCTAAAGCTCAGAAGAATTAGTATTATAATAATAACAATGATTATTATTATTATATACAATCTTGTGCCGAATTGTCATTTTGTATACACAAAGGCTCACAGCATCAAAACCCTTTGTCCTAGAGATCTGAAATTCTACACAGTTGTTGCCAACAACTTGAACAATGAGTGTAGTGAGTCACAAATGCCTAGCATGAAGTATGCCCAAGCTAAGGCCTTTATTTTTTTCAATTATTTTTTTCGAAGCAAAAAAATACTTTTTTTTTTTCAATTTTAATTGACTGTACTGTAGGTTAGGCAGCACTCACAGTCTTCATGTGCATATCTACAGAAACTAGAAGGTCTAAGCTTTAAAATGGTGCCTCACACAAGCATGTGGGTTCTAAGGTTTTCTTTTAATAAGCTATGGCATTTGGGTATGTCTTACCATTGTGCACACACCAAAATGAGGCGGGTGGTAACAGGTTTTAAACAATGACAGAATTCCAAGAAAGAAAGTTTACATTTACAGTTTCACTTACGACTTACTGTATACATAAGCTAACAGACAGATACCTAACTTCATATAAAACTTTCTCGGGCGTCCTTATTTTCCCCGACTGTTTTAATGGAACACATTTACAAGGAATGTCAGGAGAACTAATTTGGATTTATCGACTACCGACGTTCAGTAGAATCAAAAACACAAATCAAAATCTAATCAAACTCCTAAACAAGACCATGAACACTCACACTGATCACAGGCTCCTGAAAATAAATGTGCTCTTTAAATTAATGTTGTGTTTATCTTGAGTTGTCAAACCATCTTAACAAAAAAACAAAAAAAAAATGCCAATTACCTGCTTACTCCACATCCATATTTTATTAGCTTTTTTTTTTTACTCAGGAGCCTTTTTTCCCATCCATGCTGATAAACGTGGGCGATGCAGACTGTGCAAGAATGGCTACACACAAACGGCCTGCCAGAAGTGCAAAGTACTTTTGTTGTTTACAAAGGATAAAAATTGTTTTTTGGAGAACCACACGAAAAAGTGATGTTATTTTGCCACTGTAAAACTGTTACACTGAGCTTTATGTTTTCACTGTTATGAAAAGTGGTTTACACATAAAGTTAACGTTCATATCATTTTCAGTCTTCAGTGTTAATTTACCACACCAGACCAATGCTGCAAATCTGCAACATCCCAGAACGCAAAGTCTCACTCAAAAAAAAGTCAGGATTGTATATTACTGCCCCATATGATCATTTTCCCCAAATATCAGATTTTTTCCTGTTACTAAAATTTATTTTGAGCCTGAGAGGGTTAATGCAGTGTTTTTCAACCTTTTTTGAGCCACGGCACGTTTTTTACATTGGAAAAATCTTGCGGCACACCACTAACCAAAATGTTACTACACAGTATATTTAATTACAATATAATTTCTACATTAATTTCTACTTACTCAGTGTGAGACCTGCGCCTGTTTAGATGAACACAAAGCTGATATCCTGACAGGAATAGAAGAAAGACACACATGAAGCTCTTCATCAACAGCTCTCAGTCTCTCTCTGTTTTTAGTTTTTATAGCAGTTAAGCTTGAAAAGCTCTTCTTCTGAGTCAGAATCTTGTCCAGGGCCCAGTTCGGAGTTTGCATTCGTCCGTTTTAAAAACTTCTCCATGACTGTCACCACGCACATGCGTTACTAATTCTTTTAAAGCAGGGGTGCTCACACTTTTTCAGCATACGAGCTACTTACAAAATGACCAAGTCATAAAGATCTACCTAATACAAAACCAAGCAAACTGCACTGAAACACTCTGTGCCTCTTTTTTGGACAGTTTGAGAACCTCTTCTTTAAGAGAACTTCCTCTGGCACTTTACACAAAACTGTGAAAAAAGTGAAGGAAGATTTTTAAACCTGTTTTTTAAAGTTCCAAACTGGAGTTACATTCTTTTCTGGTTTTGCAGTGATATTTACCAGCCTCTGCACATTTACCAAACCAAACGCACATCGTGACAAACACAGATGCATTTGTGCACTTTAATTAGGCAAATTTCAGCCAAATGTGGCAGTAGGTCTGTTCTGTAGATCCGCTCTATGCTGTAGACCTGCTTTGTGCCAACATTGGAACACAAATTTAGACTCGTTTTTTCTTCACGTTTCGTGTTGTTCTTCTAATCAGCCGCACTGTGGGAGGGGCTTGTGTTGGCTGTACGCAGGAAGGAGCGAGAGCGTGAAAAGGCGAGGGGCGGCGTGCTGACGTGAGGCAGATGGACAGGTAGGATGTTTAGGAAGTTGAACCTGCCCTGTGATGCACGCTGGTACACGAGGGCACACGCTGTTGCAGACGAGCCGTGCATAGGGAGCGTGTGTGTTTGTGATGCGCTGTAGAGTCTCCACGGGTTTCAAATGAGCGCACAGGCCACACTGAGACGCCCCACACGCTCCTGCACCCGCTACAAGTTTATTACCAACAGCAGCGGCCGTAATGAAATAATCACACTTGTTGAGTGTCAGACCTTGAGTGAGAGACAAGACCGAGTCCAAACGCGAGTCCGAGACGAGACACGGCGATCTACCCACACGACCTTGGCCATCAACTGGTAAATCGCGATTGAAGTATTGAGCACCCCTGTTTTAAAGGAACGAGGCAACTAGCTGCCTGTTGCCACCCGGACGAATATTAGATCACTCTGCCAGTCATTATATACTAACTACACTGTAGTATAGTGTCCGTGCTGTAGTAAATACAGCACGGACACTCGACAATGACATAATGTAATAATTAATAAATTTTAATTTAAAAAAAAGTGATATTGGATAATTTCTCATGGCACACTAGTGTGCCGCGGCACAGTGGTTGAGAATCACTGGGTTAATGTGTGCATTGTGTCACCATGGTAACTGCTGAACATTCTGCCATAGACATACAGGCAGAACACACCCAGCGTGATGTCAAAGCAAAATATCAGAATGACTAAGGCTACATTCAGACTGCAGCCTGAAGTGACCCAAATCCGATTTTTTTGGCTTCTATGCTCCTGTATCTGATCTTTTAATGACAGTCTGAACGACACAGATCCGATTTTTTCAAATGTGACCCAGGACACTTGGATATGTGCTCCTAAAACCGATACATATCTGATCTTTTGACATGTGACTTCAGTCTGAACGGCCAAAGTGCATTCATCCACCTACACATTATCAACAAGACACAAACGTCATTATTCTGCACTGAAGTAGGCGAAAATTGTTAATGAACTCAGTGTCACTGAAGTGAAGCACATCACCACTCACCACTCTTGGCTCCGTCTCCACATCCACATGTTCCTTTCAACGGACATCGCTGCTGCTGTCCCACAAAACACCATGACCAAAAACCTCGTCCTTCTCCTTCTCAATCTCCTCCTTAAAACAAGTAAGTTGTTCATGTTCTGGCTCCGGTACGAGAGGAACTTTAAAATCTCCAGGTGCTCAATGCTGCGTCCATGTTTGGACAATTTCCATAAACACAGAGCACGCTCGCTGCGGTTGACGTCATCATGTCCTCCAGTGTCGCATGCGGGACACTTTCGGGCCGTTTAATGTTCACACTGGAGTCACATACAAGTCACATTTAATTGGAAATGTGAACGACCTCACAAAAACATCGGACTTCACAAAAAAATCGGAATTGAGCATTAAGCCCTGCAGTCTGAACGTAGCCTAAAACTAAATTAAAGGTGCATTATGTGACTTTTCGGTTGGGGGTCCGTCATCTGCTTGTTTCCATGGATACGTCACTGTTCTGCCTGGAATGTTCCACAGTGTGACTTTAAACAGCTCTACTTTCCATTTATTCAATTACAGGTGGTTTATAACTCAAAAATAACCCTAAAAAACAACATTCTGACTGAGTGGGGTCGTCTCTCCATAAATCTGACCTGGGATTTGGTCTGGTTTGGTCTCCATGAAGATAGAAAGGTTTAATGCCACACTGTGAAACATTCCAGACAAAACAAAAACATCTCTATGAAGAAATGTGTTTGATGAACCGTCCACCAGAAAAGTTACATAATGCACCTTTCCAATTTCTAGTCAATGATCAGAAAATGTTTTACTTATATGAACTGTGTCTCACTAAATGTTTTCTTTTTCATGTATTTAATTTGTCAAACCTAAACAGTGATCTAATCCGGCTGACTCCACCTCCCCAGCTCCATCCGTGTCTTTATAAATCCACAAAATGATCCAAACACGAGGCCTCCACTCCGTACTGCAGGAGGCTTCCATTAGCGCATGCAGCTCCGAGGCTCAGATAAGGCAGTGACAGAGGCCCCACTGGAGATGTCCTGTTACCACGGCGACGTAAACATGGCGGTCCCCTGGCTCCGGCCCTCTTCCTGTGTGGTCCGTGTGCTCTTGGACAAACAGTCACAGTTCAGCGCGCTCGTGTCTCCGTGTTCGGGAGCTCGATGATAAATGTGCAGCTCATTTATTCAACAGTGATAACGCCGACAAATGACTTTTACACACGTCCAATCAGAGGACAGCGTAATGACAGTGACAGCTGGTGATTCACAGTTTGTCTTTCCAAAATACAGTGGAGTAAAATGATCATATTAAAGTGGTAGGAAAAAAGTTATAAACATGACCTACATTACGTAACATTTACTCTATGAAAGATATATTCTAATGTTGTTACCTCATCAAGAACATATGTGGAGCTGTGTTTTGTTTCATTCACATGTTTGAGTCATCCTGTGTTATTAGTCTGTGTAGATCTCCAAAGCTCAAAATGTTCTCTTTCACCCTGTGATGTCATGACATGGTGGTTTTCGAGTTAAAAGTTGCGTTTTAGCTTTAGTTGAGTAGAGATCGGCAATTCCAGAGCTGAAAACATCCAAATGACTCTGGTGAAAGTGGATGCAGTTTAAAAACACTAGGGCTGGGCATCATTAAGAAGTTGCCGATACGATACTTACCTTGATACACAGGCCATGATATGATACATATCTCGATACAGTGCACTTTCGATACGATATGATATATTTCAAATCGATTCGATATGGTTCAATAAAAAATAAAGGTTAAATCATGGCTGTGATATTAAAGTGTTTGTTAAACCACTTCTTGTGCAAAGTTCATATGAAACACAAACATTTTAATCCTCAAAACAGTAAAAATGTTAAATGTGTTGCATAAATGAGTTTCCTTTCACTCCACAAGCCACAAAACTGTAGCTCTGTAACAAAATAATTTAGTAAAACACACCTAAAAATACTCTTGGTGATATATCGATACATCAGCCCACGATATCGATACTGTAACATCACATTAAATGATACGATATATTGATATTCCGATATTTTTGCACACCCCTAAAAAACACAGTGGAGCGCTTCTTGTTTGAGTGTTTTCTGTTTGAGAGAAGAACATAATGAGCTTCAGGATAGATTTTAAAGTTCTTTTATTGGTTTATAAAGCTCTTAATGGTCTTAGTCCTCTTTATTTATCTGATCTGTCTTTATCATATGAGCCTCTCGGACTCTCAGGTCCTCAGGTAGTCACCTTTTAACTGTCCTAAAAGTCCAAACGAAAACTCACGGTGAGGCGTCATTCAGCTTCAGAACAGTCGACCTGAGGATCTGAGGTCCACTGCGAGTGTTCAGATTTTTAAAAGTAAACTCAAAACATATCTTTTTAATTTAGCTTTTAATTGAAACTTTTACTTTAAACTTTTAACTTAAATTATCATTATTATTGTTATTATTATAGTTGTTTAAAATGAAATTATCATTACTATTTTACTTAGTCTCCATCTGATCTTAGCTCTTTCTGTAACTCTTAAGAGCTTTATGTTTCTGTTTTATATTTCTGTTTAAATTGTTGTACATATGTATGTATGAAAAGCGCTATACAAATAAAGTTTGATTGATTGACTGATTGATAATATGGAGTGTGATATAGAGTATTAATAGTTTCACTCTCATCTTTTTGTTGAAAATCAAACTCCTAAACAGAACCATGAACGCTTGGACTGTGAAAATGTGTTTTTTAAATAAATGTAGTGTTTTTTCTTGACCTTTATTCTGTCACCATAATAACTGCTGGACACTCTACCACAGACTTACATGCAGAACACCCCCAGCATGATGTCACTGCAAAGAATAAATAACCTACTGTATTTTCCGCATTATTAGGCGCTTTGGATTATAAGGCGCACTGTCATTAAATTGTCTATTTTTGAACATTTTTCACACACAAAAAACGCACTGGACTTTAAATGAAACCCAACAGTGTGATGGGTGAGTGGTTTTGTTTGTTTGTGGTGTTCACAGTGACTCTGGGCTTTGTTCAGTTGTGGTGTGTAGGGAGGGTGCTGTCTGGGACCAACGGATTGTCGGCGTGTTCACAGTGACTCAGTTGTTCAATTGTGTCTAGAAGTGGCACATTGCACTCGCTTTTTCGGTTCGTTCCTCCGTTCCGTTCCTCCGTTCCGTTCCTTGTTGGCGTGGAGTGATGAGTGTGTCTGTGGGTGTGTGTGGTTGTGTGTTCTGCGGGTGGTGCAGCTTTGTAGTTTACTGAAGTCGTGCTGGGACAACAGAGTGGATTCGTGTATGGGGCGCTCTGGATTGTGGGGCACGGCCGTTTTTTGATGGGGTTGGAGGCTTAAGAGCGCGACTAATAACCTGGAAAATACGGTAGATATTTTTTCATAGATTTAATGCATTTGCCATTTATGGTTATTTTGCAGAAACTCAAAGTGCATCAGATGTTTCTGGTGGAAGGTCTGCCACCTGCTTATTGCTCTGTCTGGAATGTTCCACAATAAGACAGTATCCTCCTAGGACCTGTGTCTATATATGTGCACATATATGTCCAACACATTTTGGGTTGTTCAGACACTTCATAAATACGTTTTGCAAATTATTATTGAATTGTGACTTTATTGTGTCCATCAAAATGATTAAAACATAAAATTAATAATCATATGTGGACATCATTTTTCTCACAAACTTCATCAGGTCCAAATCAGCCCAAATAACAAAGAGAAATCAATAAAGCCACAAGAGTTCAGGGGAGATTGAACATATCTATCTCCAAGGAGGGATTGGGATATTATCAGTTGCAATATCGATCTAAAATGACTCAGAAGGAAACAGCTCTAATAAAAACTTTGAAAAATCATTTTAGCAAAAATAGATCCTATTTTAAAAGTGCACTATTGACCTTCTCTGGTGGAGGGTCCACTACCTGTTGTCTCCATGGAGATGTTATTGCTCTACCTGGAATTATTCAGTGGAAATCATCCACCAAATCCATCTCCAGGGAAACAGCAGCTGACAACACCAAGTCAAGTCATCTTAACCCAGATCTGTGGAGAGGCGAGCCAGCTCTCAGTAAGAATACAGTATTTGTCATTGTGTTTGTGAGGAATAAAAACACCTGTAATTTAACAACTGGAAGATTGACAAGTAAAATGTCGTTCCAAATGCCAAACGCCATTGGGGACATTCCAGGCACAGAAATAACAGACAATGACATATCTTCATGCAAACAGAAAAGTGACATAATGCACCTTTAATGCACAGCTATCTATAGTACACACTTTCTGGAATTAATGAAAAGACCATTATCTGCACTAAATTTAGAAAGTCTATTTTAAACAGCAGGGAGTTAAACCGAGGGAAATAAATGAGTGAGGTGAGCAGATAACCTTGAAGAAGATTGATCAACCTGGCGCTAGCTAGCTGAGGATGTTAGCAATTAGATAAGATGCATTTAATTCATCTTCTGTGTTTGACCTGTCCTCCAGTACCATCTGTCAGCAGCAGTGGGCGCTCCAGACACCGAATCATTTAGGATCACGGAACATATGATTCTAGAATTCTTAAACTGAGTTGAGACGAGTGACAATTCTCAGGTGAAGTGTTCTGTTTAAATGTGCATAGCAGGAATATAACGATATCCAAATCCCTCAGTATGATATTATCATGATATCATCTGTTACGGGCTCCGACCCTTTCATATTTGTTTAGAGTGCTTCTCTATTTGCTTTTGTGTGTGTATGATGCGATCGGTCCGCGAGCCCTGGACCCGGATGTGCGGGAGCACCAGACGCCGGACGGAGGCTGACGTCGCACCGTGTCGAGGATTGGCTGGTCACCCCTCCGCCCCCACCAATCCGCGGATGCCACCTGTGGTAGTGGGGGTTTAAAAAGGACAGTGTTCCACCTGCTCGGGGCGGCTGGATCCCTGCGGCCAGCTCGCCCTTTTGTTTGATATTTTTGGTTGTCTCATTTTGTGTTTTGTTATTTGGCCGGCTGTTGCCTCTGTGTTCGTTCGTTGAGACACCTTTGGTTCACATTACAACTTTAGTTAGATTTTTTTTACGTTGTACTTAGTTAGGGCTCCTAGGTTTAGTAAATTATTTTGTTTAAATCCTTTTTATTTTCTCCTCAAATGCACAATTTTTAGTTAAACCTTAAACTTCCTGGTTTTATTGTTACTTCCCTCTCTCCCCTAGCAAAGAGGACGTAACAGCATCTCACAGTACGATATTTATTGTGATATTCTGGAGAGGCTGATATAGTTGTAGATTAAGGACGCTCTTTTGCTTTTAAAATACCTTGACAAGATTTTGGTGTGAATTATTTTCATCATAATCCCAAGAATTCAAGTAAAAAACATATTTCTTTATGTTGTCTGCGTTGAAATGAATCATGGGATATGTAATTCCTGATGTTTATTAGCTATTGCTACTATAAAAAAAATAAATGCATTTAAGAAACATGTGGCAAGGTCAAGGTCCGCAGGCCACATCCGGCCCACCAAGCCATTTTATGTGGCCCACAAGGGGTTAAAAGGTATAATTTATTATTGCCATATTTTCCAGGCTATTAGAAAAAAAGACTGAAGTCTGCGACTTCAGACTGAAGTCACATGTCAAAAGATCAGATATGTATCAGTTTCAGGAGCACATATCCAAGTGTCCTGGGTCACATTTGAAAAAATCAGATCTGTGTGGTTCAGACTGTCATTAAAAGATCAGATACAGGAACATAGGGGCCAAAAAATTGGATTTGGGTCACTTCAGGCTGCAGTCTGAACGTAGCTACTGATATTACAGTTAAAGTTACAGTCTTAACTTTTACAACGGGCCCTTTGATTACAAACATGATCCAAATGTGGCCCTTGATGAAAATCAGTTTGACACCCTTGATTTAAGTAAAGAAACTTGTGATTCGATATATTGTGACGCCCCGCAGTATTACTGTGTGACTTTTGACGATACAATATCACAAACTTTTCTGGTGGGTCCGTCAAACGCTTTTCTTCATGGAGAAGTTTTTGCTTTGTCTGGAATGTTTCACAGTATGGCATTAAAGCTTTCTATCTTCATGGAGACCAAACTAGACCAAGTTACAGGTCAGATCTGTAAAAAGGCAACCCCGCTCACAGTCAGAATGTCTTGTTTTTCTTGGTATTTTTGAGCTATAAAACCATCTGTAATTGAATAAATGTAAAGTCGAGCTGTTTAATGTCACATGTGGAACATTCCAGGCAGAACAATGACATCTCCATAGAAACAATCAGGTGATGGACATCCTATGAAAAAGTTACCTAGTGCACTGTCAGACTGCAGATTAGTTGATCTGGTTTATGTTTCATATCTCTGTAATTACCAGGTCTATCCACACGGAACAAAAAACTGGCACAAATTTCTTTTCTATCAGCATAAATAAACTAAAGTGATTTTTTTCCACAGTAGCTTCAGAAAGTGGTGCCATTATTCAGCTCCAAGGACTAAGGTAGTAAGAGTAATGAGACAAGTCTGTGGAACCAATCCCAGACAAATAACGATTTTCACTCCCCTAGAGTTATATAAGCCCAAACCTTCCAGCGGAAACTCCCACTATATCCCATTATACTTGGTCAGAACTACCTTAGCTGGAGGGTTTTACTGGGCATGCTTTGGGTTGATTTGGGAAAATATCTGTGCTAGAAGAGGAGTTGAGGAGGGTGAAGAGGCTGGTGATTGTGCTGCTGCGGCGTGGATAGTGTGTAAGAAGATTGTAACAGTAAAAGCAATGAAGTAGGGAGAGAGAGTGCATTTCTGTGAACGTCTTGCAAGATTATTGGCTCATACAATTTGGGAAAAATATGTAAATGTGATTTTTCTGACAAGCAAAGCGATTCAATTTGATTTGTGATTCATGATTTAATAATAAGATTCTTTTTAAATGTGCATTGGGCAAATTTTCTGGTGGAAGGTCCTTCATCTGCTTGTCTTCATGGAGATGGAATTTCTTTGTTTAAAATGTTCCACAGTAGAGATTAAACGTCTATATCTCAAGGGAGACAACTATCCAGGTCAGGTACATTACAGGTCACGTCTGTGGAGAGAAGTATGGTGTTTTTGAGCAATAAAAACACCCGCAATGACTAAATGCCAGATCGATGTGTTTAATGTCATACCATGGAACACTACAGGCAAAGCAGAAGATGGACCCTCCATCAGAAAAAATTGCACAATGCACCTTTAAAGTTCACTTTTTAAATCAGGCCTATTCAGCAAAATTGACTCTTCAGAGCTTTTACCATGTTATACTTTTTTCCCCTCATAATTTACTTTCTGAAGTTGTATTTGGAGTGATTCATGCGTGTCTGAGTAATCTTTATTTGGTTATTTTAAAGATGCCATATTGCTGCTGATCAGGGTTCCCACGGTCATGGAAATCCTGGAAAAGTCATGGAATTTTGTAAATTCAATGAAAGTTTTGGAAAAGTTGTGGAATTTTTGTATCTCTTTCACACAACTCCAGCGTTCTGTGAAGTTGTCATGAGGCTCTTCTAATTTCTGAACGTTTGCACCTTTTGTTTAAAAGGACAGATCAGAATTTTGGACAGAGGACCTAATTTCCTAGTGAGCCAAAGTTTTGGAGACGTGTAGAGACACTTGTTAAATATTCCATCCAGTCCTTGTATTTGCAGAGGTCGCTGGTGCTAGACTAGTGCATGTCAATACCACATAAATCTTTCCAATGCAAGGTTGGTTTTACTTCTAAAATGATTCTATCAGCACAGACATTCACATGGACAGTCTGGAGTAATAATAGATTTGTTTCGGGTGTTTTGTGGAGTGGGTAAGACTGTTTTTAGTGACAGGAGAACTATGACCATTGACATGCACTAGTCTAACACCAGTGACCTCTGCAAATACAAGGACTGGATGGAAGATTTCAAAAAGTGTCTCCACACGTCTCCAACACTCTGACTCACAAGGAAATGAGGTCCTATGTCCAAAATTCCGAACTGTCCTTTAAAAGAGACAACAATAAATGCACTGAAAGTATTTTGAATGTTTAAAAACTATAATCCCAAACCAAAAAGTGAGTGGAAAAGGTTAACATTTCATATTTAGTCCTAAATGTCTGATCAATTCTACACATGTAGGTGCTGTAAAGTCATTGAAAATTCACTTTAGGCCATGAAAAAGTCATGCAAAATTTATGAAATTTTGTCAGTGAAAAAGAGTGGGAACCCTGGCTGCTCTGTACTCAAATTTTATTTTCTTAATCAATGATATGTGTAGGATTTGGCAGCCCTGCATTGTCATGTTGGTACAAATTTAAAATTTTAAAAAATGCTGTCGTGAATTGCAGCTATACCTAGGAGGTGCTGACAACTTCACAGCTCTTTGTTGTGATGACGTTTATGGTGATGTCAGTGAACTAATTCTTTTATAAAGTAGTTTTAGATGAATATTGTGATTTTAAAATGCACAAATTTTGAACACAATGATTCAAAGATGTCATAGGTTATAACTGGGTCTGGTCAAGTGGCAACGGAGGGAAACAGGGGCAGATTTTTGACATTCAAATGTCTCTTATTCAGAAACTAGAGGAACTATTGAAATAAGTAAAGTATCAGAATGTAGGAAAGAGTTACACTCCAACAGGGTCAAGTTAAACCTGTGATATTCTTTCAAGTTGTTGACAAAAAATTTTTAAAACTCATGTCGGTAACGGAGGGAATGAAATATGCAGCACTTTTTGGGCAATAAATCCAAACAGTGATAACTCTTGGTTCTCACTTCCATATCCTTAACAAACTGGTTTGAATATTTGCTTCATATAGTTTTCTACCATATGGTACAAGATTAGGTTGAAAAACCTCTTACTTTTTGACTCATGAGATTTTTTATTAAGAAAGGTCATGGTAACGGAGGGAAAAGTAACGGAGGGAAAATTGTACAAACAAGTAGAAGGTGCAGGATTTTACATCATTTGTTGCTTTTTTCTTCTGAATACTTTAATATTACTTCAAAATGAAAGGAAACTATTTCTATAAAATATGTCAGTCCTTCCAAGCAAATTTTTATCATTTTAAATACATTTTTTTGAAAAATTCTGTACCTTCATCAACAGTTCAAAGATGGAATAACACAAGATATGATGAAATACATCCATTTATTGACATGATTTTCAGGTCTTTGAAATTTGGGGAATCATTTTTGTTCCATGTTTCATACATGGTCTGTTTAAAACATATGGAACTTTACAACCAAAAATGGTACAGAAAAAAGGTCAACAGTTTCATAAACTAGAGTACATATGTATCTGTTCAATACATTTTTATATCAGATGAATTCACTTGAATTTTTGGCCTTGTTGTTTACTTCTGCTTGACCGGGCTCAACTCTAGAGCAGACACACAATAACCACGTCCAGAAGAATCGATCAAAAGCCTGAAATATGAACTGACAAACTAATACAAGAGTCACATTTCAGAACTTGAGTTAGCAGTTTTTATGCAAAAGAAGACTGTGCTGTTTGTGAAGGAAATTACACTACTTCAAAAATGTCTTTTCCTAATCACGTCCTTTCAAATTCCGATTCCATCTCAAATCATCTCGCAGCTCCATTCCTCCATTGGATGCTCTTACTTTTTGAGCATGTCACAATTTGCCTATACAAATACCATGAAGCATTCTGGACAAATTAGCATCCTGATTTCCTCCCAGCAGGACGTGCGGAGGCTGTGGAGGGCCCTTTTGGTAATGAGCTCCACTACACAGAGGAAGACGAGCATTAGCAAGAGGAAGAGGCATCATTAGCCCGCGCTAGTACCCGACCGACCGAGCGACCAACCAGCGGGCCGGGGGCACTCTTTTAAATCACTTTGAATGTCAACACGAGGCACAACAATTTCCTGAGCCCACCGAGCGAGATTGCCAAAATAATAAATAAAAATAACCAAGCCGCGAGCGCAGGAGGGAGCGGCGTGATAAGGAGGGCTGGGGTTGGTTCAATACGCTGGGAATGGCTGTGTTTTGCGAATGGCCAGTCCAGTGAGTTACAGGAGGACATTACTGCTCCAGGCAAAAGGGCAGATCTGAGTGGAAGTCAAAGGGAGCAGAGAGAGAGAAAGAGGTGTGGGGGGTTAGATAAAGGAGAGAGAGAAACCTTGAGAGAGAATCTTGTTCAGTAGAAAACTCAAGCGAGAAACTGTACTGTACGATTGTTTTAGATAAAATATATGTAGAGTTCCTATGTAGGGATATGACAATAACCAAAGTTTCGTGATATCGTATCGTCAAACTTCGCACAATAATATCGTGGATCATCACAATATATCGAATTACAAGTGTCTTTGCTTAAATGAAGGGTTATGGTGCAACAATAGCTAAAAAAAAAAAGACAGAGAACTACATAGACCATGATCCTTTGCTCCATTTCAGTGCAGACTACAAGAAGAAATAACAGTTCTAATACTTTTAAGTCTTAGTCCTTTGGGTTAAATCTTGTCAAGGCATTTTAAGAGGAAAAAGTAGCATATTAACAGTTTTGTGAGCCTCCAAAAATATCACAATAAATATCATACTGTGAGGTTCATACTGTGACAACATCTGTAAAAAAGATGTAACCTGGATAAAAATCCATGTGTTAAAAATACATTTGCAAAAGCATATTTCATAGTTGTAAAAGGTTGAAAAGACATTTCATTTTACTTCATTATTCATTAAAATATATAGTTTGTGTTATGGTTAAAAACATATTTTCTAAAACTAAAAAGGGATAAGAAATATGAATATTTTATTTACAAAACTGTACATATAGTAAAGTGTTTTTCCTATTCTTATATAGTGCGTGAAGGTAACATGAGTTCTCGTAAGATGCATGGAGAGAGAATAGAGAGAGAAGGATCTGACTGGGATGCCTGGGAAAAAGCCACAGCTAAAGTTGTCACGTGTTTTTGTGATTTTATTTATTTTTTTTATTTCTTGTAAAGATTTGTACGTGGTTTGTCACTAAGAGAATCCACCGTGAGTATCAGTGTGTGATTTGCGGTCAGGGACAGTGTTAGTTTCAACACAAAACTTGTGAACTGTGCTTTTGCCTCTTATTACTAACTTATTGAGTAGTCATCCTCAAGAAATTGACTGTGGGCTGCTGTTTCCCAACCATGCCTTACAAGGGATCTTACAGTGGATCGCTGCCGGACTGGACAACGAGAGACAGACCCCAGATAGTGCTCTGAGTGTCCGCGACGCTCAAAGTACATCTGGCAATGTGAGATACGGGGACAAGATGTTTTGCACACACACCTGGATCGCTGTTGGAGATGTGCTGTAACCCGGTGCGCTGTGCTGTTTTGTTAGAGGAGACGAGGATGCCACAGAACTGGACTGGACGATCTGGTGGGATTCACACATTTATCAAGGTACCCTGCTTTTATTTTGCTTCTGCTCTTTGAGTGAAGTGACCCAGAGTTTTTAGTCACACTGTACCTGAGCATCGATACAGGCCTGCAGTGTAGAGTATATACAGATGTGCTATTAGGACTAGTTAATAAGCAAAAGATTTGCTGTACATTTTTGTGAAGCTTAAAAACATTTAAACTTACATTTTTATTTTATTTTATTTTATTTTTAATAAAGGGAGGGTTATTTTTCCATCTACTGTGTGTCTGGTGTTAATTTGGTACCCAACAGCCTATCTTCGTTTGGTCTCATAGTGGCCCATATTAAAAGTGCTGAACTGAGAGCCAAAATAATTAGAAGTAGTTCAGGTTTAGTACAAGAGTACACTGTAAAAGAACTCAGAACCCACTCAAGTAATTTATGAGTATATAAGTGCTACAAAGAAAATCTGCAAATTTAAAATGATACTATGTAACTTTCTGGAACTGGAAAGTGAACTGTATGTATCCATGGAAATACAGAGTTAAACATGTGATAGTATCAGGTTTGTCAGTGGCAATTTTGATGCTGATTTATTCTTAATTACAAAAACACTGGGCAAGTTGCTCAAGTTGCCATTTGGTGTTTTGCTTTTCAAGCCAAATGTCAAGTGAAAAAAGCTGATTCATTTTGAGATACATGTTCCTGTGATTAAATCCAGAGTCTCTGATCTGAATGGTCACAAACTCAACCCCAGCCCCTGCAGCCAGTCATGAGTCAGTGCTAGTGCAGCCTCTGCAGCTCAGGGAGGAAATGCTGGAGGTCCTGAGTTTCACATGAGGAATGACCTGTCCATAAACTGAGAATGAGACAAACTTGTACTCTATAGAGGGCAAAGCATTTTAAGGGAAGCCATTTATCAAGACAAACACTGAGAACACAAGACATACAGTTTCTTTAATATGTAGGATGACAAAACATACATGAATAAAACAAAACACAACTCCAGATATCTTTGGATGAGTAAGTAAAGTAAGTACATTTAATAGACTTTAACTGATACTGTTTTTTATTACAGCATTATCACTTACAGGGACAGTCCAGAATTTTGGACATAGGATTTCATTTCCTAGTGAGCCAGAGTGTTGGAGACGTGTGGAGACACTTTTTGAAATATTCCGTCCAGTCCTTGTATTTGCAGAGGTCGCTGGTGCTAGGCTAGTGCATGTCAATGGCCATAGTTAGCCTGCCACTAAATACATTCTTACCCACTCCACAAAACACCTGAAACAAATCTATTATTACACCAGACTGTCCATGTGAATGTCTGTGTCGATAGAATAATGTTTAAAATAAAACTAACCTTGCATCGCATGAATCGTCACATGTTATTTTCTCATATATTAGTCCGCCACTGAAAAGCTTTCTATCAGGAAGTACAACTCGCTGCTGCTTCTCAGACATAAATCCTTCAAATGCAAGGTTGGTTTTACTTCTAAAATTATTCTATCAACACAGACATTCACATGAACAGCCTGATGTAATAATAGATTTGTTTCGGGGGGTTTGTGGAGTGGGTAAGACTGTTTTTAGTGGCAGGCTAACTATGGCCATTGACATGCACTAGCCTAGCACCAGTGACCTCTGCAAATACAAGGACTGGATGGAATATTTAAAAAAGTGTCTCCACACGTCTCCAACACTCTGGCTCACTCACTAGGAAATGAGGTCCTATCTCCAAAATTCTGGACAGAGTGTCCCAGAAAGAAACTTATTTCTCTCTCCAACATTAGACTATTAATACACACAGAGATATAAACTGTGAGTGTACAAGCTTTAAATACTATTCCAATTCGTGCCAATTCATGTAGAAGTTAAAATTAAGATGCTGGCAGAATTGCAAAGGTTTTAAATAGTTAAAGGAAGAGCTGGAAAACATTAATAAAGCTGCCCAGAAATGTTCACACTTGATAGCTGAAGACACACTACATTAATCAACACAGGACTAAACTGGGTCTATTTTTTATCTACAAAATGTATGACTTGGCATATATGCTTTTTCATTGACATCTGAGTTACTGTTAAATCAATTTAAAATCCACATACCGTTATATTTCATTGTATTCAGAGGGAGCCTGTGTGATATAGACAGCAGACAGCAGGTTAGTGCAGCTGTAAAACCTCCACAGAGTGATGGATGAGAGAGGAGATGGGGCTGGCTCTGGGCTGATACAGACGAGAGCGGGAGGGCGTGTGACAGAAGACTCTATAACCTGCACCTGGACTTTAATGGCATCTTAAAAACACAAACAGTCGCCCAGCATAACCCACAGCAAATAATCAGTTGTTTTACCTGCACCACAAGACCCATTATACCCCCAGTATAAAGTCACCCATTATAGATATAAAAACAAGTGACCCACCTTACCCACAGTAAAGAGTCACCCATTATAAATGCACCACAAGATCATTTATACCCACAGCCTAAAGTCACCCATTATAATCATAAAAACAAGTGACCCACAATACCCACAGCAAAGAGTCACCGATTATACGTGCACCACAAGACCCATTATACCCACAGTATAAAGTCACCCATTATAACCATAAAAACAAGTGACCCACCATACCCACAGTAAAGAGTCACCCATTATAAATGCACCACAAGATCCTTTATACCCACAGCCTAAAGTCACCCATTATAATCATAAAAACAAGTGACCCACAATACCCACAGCAAAGACTCAATGATTATACCTGCACCACAAGACTCATTAACCCACAGCCTAAAGACTCCCATTATAACCATGAAAACAAATGACCCATTATACCCACAGTAAAGAGTCACCCATTATACCTGCTTCATATACCCACAGCATTAAGTCATCCATTATACCTGCATCACAAGACCCATTATACCCACAGCTTAAGGTCACCCATTATAACTACAAAAACAAGGGACCCCATATAACCCACAGCAAAGTCACCCATTATACCTTCACCACAAGATCAATTATACCCATAAAAACAAGTGACCCATTATGCCCACAGCAACAATTAACCCAGCATAACCCACAGCAAAGAGTAACCCATTATAACCATAAAAACAAGTGACCCAAGTAACCGCACCAACAACTGACCCAAAGAGTCACCCACTATGCCTGCACCACAAGACACATTATACCTGCAGCATAAAGTCACCCATTATAAACATGAAAACAAGTGACCCAACATAACCACAGCAAAGAGTTACCCATTATACCTGCACCACAAGATCCTTTATACCCACAACATAAAATCACCCATTATAACCACAAAAACAAGTGACTTATCATACACACAACAAAGAGTAAGCCATTATACCCATAAAAACAAGTGACTCATTATACCCACAGCAAAGAGTAACGCATGATACCCATAAAAAACAAGTGACCCATCATACCCCCTATTATAACCATAAAAACAAGTGACCCATCATTCTCATTTCAAAGAGTCACCTTTTATAACCATAAAAATAACTGACCCATAATTTCCACACTGACAACTAACCCAACATAACCCATGTCAGAGTCACCCATTATAACTGCACCACAAGACCCATTATACCCACAGCATTAAGTCACACATATCCAAGAAAACAAGTGACTTATCAAACCCATTGCAAAGAGTCACCCATTTTAACCACAGAAACAAGTGACCCATCATACCTACAGCAAAGTATCACCCATTAAAAACATAAAAAACAAGTGACCCAACATAACCCACAGCACAGTCACTACAAGACCTAATATACCCACAGCAATGAGTCACCCATTATAAACATGAAAACAACTGACCCATCATAACCCACAGCAAAAAGTGTCACCCATTATAAACACCCATTATAAACATGAAAACAACTGACCCATCATAACCTACAGCAAAAAGTGTCACCCATTATACCCACAAAAACAAGTGACCCAACATAACCCACAGCACAGTCACTACAAGACCTAATATACCCACAGCAATGAGTCACCCATTATAAACACGAAAACAACTGACCCAACATAACCCACAGCAACCCGTTATAACAATTTAAAAAATGAAACCTATCAGACCCACACCAACAAATGACACATACCAGGTTAATAAGAAACCCATCATACCCACATCAAGTGACCTCTCATGCGAATCATAAGTGACATGTCGTACCCACAACAAGTAAACGGTAAACAGCAATAGTGTCGCGTAATCCTTTTGGTACAAATGAAAAACAAACGTGACCTGCAGTGATCTATAGGAGATGCTAACTCTTTGTTGTGATGACGTTTAGGGTAACGTCAGCACAAGCGCAATAGGTCTTCTTTAATTAAAACAATGGATGTAATGGACAGACAAGCCAAAGTAATTAAACTCATTTGTCATTGTCAAGAAAGAAGTCAGTTTTTGACAGGGCTGTACCTTTTTTTTTTTTTTTTTGTAATAAAAATATGTCTCGCAAAAGTAGATGAGGTACTTTTGGGTCAAAATGAGATCGCTTTGGATTCTGTAATAGGGCTGGGTATCATTAAGAAGTTGCCAATACGATACACCCCTCGATACATGGGCCATGATACAATACATATCTTAATACAGTGCGCTTTCAAGTTTGATACGATTCTGTACAATGTTTGAAATAAATTCCATACGGTTCAATAAAAAATAAAGGCTAAATCGTGACTGCCATAATAAAAGTCTTTGTTAAACCACTTCTTGTGCAAAGTGAATATGAAGCCCATCCATTTGAAGTCATCAAAACCATGAAAATGTCAAATGTGTCTCATTAAAGAATTTATTTCCTCTGATCAAACAACAAAACTGTAGCGATGTAACAAAATTATTTAGTAAAATATACCAAAAAATACTTCATACAGCAGCTCACTGTATCAATACTGCATCATCACATTAAATGCTACTATATATTGATAAAAAAGGTTTCAAAAGAAGCGCTTCCTGGACCTCCAGAGGATAATACACAGTAAATAAAAGTCAGTGGTTCTCTTTGGGAAGGGAAGTCAGTTAGAAGATGCAAAAAACCCAAGGCACTCACTGGTTAAAATAAAATGCCTTTATTAGTTTACAGCATGTCTTAATGGACAACTTACAAAGTCCCGACACGTTTCAGCCTGTGGTTTCCTCAAGGGACAGAACATGTGATTTTTTTTTTTTTTTTTAGTTTTATTTATTTAAAAGGGACAATGGATATTCATGAACATATACTTGTAAATACGCCAGAATTAGCCCGATGGCTACTTTTCATCTGTAGTCCCTGGCAGGTCAGAGAGACAGAGACATAAGACATAAAACATAAGAACATAAAACGCATCACAATAGACAAACACACAAGCATGACATACAACACTGATATTTACATAGGAGCAGAACATTAGTGGTTACAGATCTGGTTTCTCTTAAGCCATCGTTTCAGATTGGTTTTAAATGAACTGAAAGTGGTGGAGTCTCTTATAGCAGCTGGGATGTTGTTCCAGATTTCTGTGCCCTTGACTGATTCAATACAAGAAACCCACTAATAGGGCTGCTCCACCTGGAAAAGGAGGAGTGGAGATTCACCTGTGGACACCACCTGAGAAATGCCACAAGATGGTAGTGTTAGAACTGTGGGACGTCATCGGGTATATAAAAAAATCATTATGTACAAAAATATATAAAATATATACAAAAAATATCACTCAGTTATAAAAACACAGAGAAGTGCATATCTTCATTGAGCCCAGAATATTTTGTTGCCTGTAATTTATAAATCCAGTAGGTTTCACACTGTTTGAGTTTTACAATCCAGTTTCATTTTTGTAAAGAGTCTGGTGTGTGATCAGTTCCTTGTACCTGCAGATTGGATGGGTTGCTGTCATGAAAGTTTAAAAAATGTCTGGCCATAGGATAGTTGATATTACCTGTACGGAGAACAGATTTATGCTCAGCCAAGCTCTTGCAGATGCCTTTTGGTCATCCCTATAGAACGCCTTGCACGTAGGGCAAATGTTGTGTTGCAACTGATAAAGTGTTTTATTGTATATTCTTTTTGTGAATGATAGTCCAGAAATGACTTGGTTTGACATATGTTGGTGCAGCTGTTACACTTAAAAGAACCTGTTGGTTGAGGTCCAAGCCAAGTACATGTAGGTGCAGGTGGCTGGTAGCTGTGGACATATCGAGATGTTCATATTTTTGCACACCCCTACTGTGTAGCTTTCTTATTGTTCGCCAACCATGATTATTAGCATGCTAGTTGTTGTTAGCAGAGGCATGACATTAATCTAGGGTGACCAAATGTCCGTTTTTCCCCAGACATGTCCGTTTTTTGCGTCCTGTCCTGGGCGTCCGGGTTTTTTTTTTTTAAGTGGTGGAAATGTCCGGGTTTTCGTGATCTTTCATTGGGGCCATTAAATTGAGCGTCTCTCATAGCTCTCTGTGCATCAGAAAGAGCGAGCAAACACAAACAGTCAGTCAGTCTGCAACATGCCGAAGCACAAATACGCATTTAACAAAGACTTGTACCAGAAATTCTCAGTTTTCCGTCCCGATCGGGACAAATAGGAGGCCATGTGCACAGGTTGCGAGGTGAGTGCAGTGGTCCCTCGTTTATCGTGGGTGTTAAGTTCTAAAAATAACCCGCGATAGGTAAAATCCACGAAGTAGTCAACTTTATATCTTACATGTATTATATCTGTTTTAAGTTAGTAAAACCCCTCACCACACACTTTATACACTTTTCTCACACAGGACAGGTGCAATCCTTTTTACTTCCTTCTTAAAACTTATTGCTGCTGTCGTCCTTTTGTTATTTTCCTCCTTCTTTATGTAACAAACTGAAGATTCATTTATTCCGTAATGGAGCCCAACAGCGCAGAGTCCTGCACGGCTCCATTTTTGGAGACCCCCAGTACAACACCGCACCCGCGCAGTACAACACCGCACCCGCGCAGTACAACACCGCACCCGCGCAGTACAACACCGCACCCGCGCAGTACAACACCGCACCCGCGCAGTACAACACCGCACCCGCGCAGTACAACACCGCACACGCCCGTTAACCTGAGATTATATTAAACTTTTGCACTGCCTACGCCACAGACTGAACCAAGACTAAACCAGGACTAGCCCAGGACTAAACCAGAACTGAAACAGGACTCAGAGTCGGGACGGGCTCGGAGGTGACCACAGAAGAAAGGACCGACGGAGAGCTCTGCACCCCACGGAGGTAAACGCGGCAGTTGCTCGATCGCATTTTGCGGACAAACTGCTCGGTGTTCTCTCTTAAGTCCAAGATTAGTCCTGGTTTAGACCTGGTTTAGTCCTGACTCACCCGTGTGTAATTACTACCCGCCCATAATACACAATACACGTTCATACACTGTAAAAAAAATAAAATAATCAAAAATAAATAAATCAAAAAATCTGACAAATGGCGAGACCGCGAAAAGTGAACAGCGATATATGGAGGGACGACTGTAGCTCAATGTCGAGGCCTCACCTCCCACCCCTGGTAAGGTGTCTGGGTTTTCACAGACGGAAATATGGTCACCCTACAGTAAACAGCTCAGCTCCTGTGGCCTCTGAAAGTTTTGAAAAGTTCTTATAAACTCATGATGGTGGATAATTAGAATTCTCAGAGGACAACACAGTGAAAAGCAGATACAAAGTGTTGTCTTGTCTAATCTTCACAGAGGGGACATGTCTCTGGAGCAGGAGGGGTGTCTGTAGATTGGACATGTCTGCTGCTCTCACGTTGCCTGTCACGCTGTATATTCCCCATGGCTCCGAGCTGCTTACACCCACACATCGCACACGTACACCGCGACAGGGTAAGCATCCCAACACACATTTTAATCACACAACGCAGTCGCATTCTGGGGAGTTGCAAAGGCAGCAGAATCCAATCGAAACAAGCGGGACAATGTATTCACAAACAATGGAGGCGGTGGAGAGTGAGGGCCTCAGCAGATTGAACAGAGGAGCCATTTTTCATCGCGCCGACCGCTCAATCCTTCAGCCCAGAGTTTGGTCTGTCAGGAAGTCCTTGGACCAGAGGTGAAAACTGTTTACGCTCAGATGAAGAGGTGCACGCGGCGGCCTTCACATAATACAAACTTGGGCTTTGTGAAGTCTGAGTCAGTCCTTCTGATTCATCGCACTGAACCATGACACTGTGCTTGGTCAGTGGATAAAGGAACAACGTTTAAAGGTATCTGATTTAAACGGCTTAATATGATGAATGCTGTGACAGTGCTATAGAAAACTGGTTCTTAAACTTTTCTCATAAAATAGGTCTACCACTTTTAAGATATATTTCGCCTTCTGAGTTCTACCAGATCTAAACCAGTTCTTAAAGGGCCCATATACACTTTATTCTGATCTATGTTATATTTGGACCTGGAGTTGTGTTCTGTCATATGTTTAACACACAAACCTGCACATTTAATTCTTCTCTGTTCCACCTTCTGATGTCATGTGGTAATACAGGAATCATGAACCTTCGCTGGAATCATTCGAATAATTTGAGCCCTGGAATTGCCAATGTCTATCAAACTAAAGGTAAAAGGAGCTGTTAATTTGAAAACTACTGCTTCGTGACATCACAAGGTGGAACAGAGCATTTTAAACTTTGGAGATGCAGACAGACTAACAATAAAGTGTTACTCAAACATGTGTGAATGGGACAAAACACAACTCCAGGTCTGTTTTTGATGATGTAACAACATTCTAACATGGCTTAAAGTTCACGAGAATCAATTCTGTGTAATACAGGATCTTTACATAGGACTACACCAGGTCTATACAAGGTCTAAAACAATACTAAATGAAACAAATGCAAGAACTGAACCACCAGTGCATGTACTACAGTTTGAGAAACACTGCTGCAGTGTTTCTAAAGAACATACCTATATTCTCAAGTTGTTGAGAGCTCAGAGCTAATGTTTCCAAACATTAGCTCTGATGCATTTCTTATGCAAGCCGGGGTTTCAAACTGGCCGCCCATTCAAGTCAAGGGGCTGAGGTTAATAGCGCGTGATTCCAGATTCGCCTTTAGGCTGGCGAGGTACTTCCAGTGGCTGTGGGCTGACCGAGCATGTGCAGTAGTGCTCTGTTCTTCTGCGGGCACACGCAAATGCACGTGAGCACATGCACAGAGCGCAGGCTCGCGCATCATGTGATCGCTTTGACCAATCGGAGCGAGAGGAGCTAGAGCGGAGCAGAGAGGACCTGAAGCAAACAATTATAAAGCATTTTTTTTAAGACAACTGAAGGATTTTGAGCTGAGAAAAAGTTTATGATCTAAAAATAGGTCAAAATCACCAACAAATGCAACATTTTAGTTATTTAGTTATAGGTCCCTGTCAGCCGAACACGAGCAGTTTGTGATCACATTGTGCTCTATGAGAAAAATCTTGTCTCAGCCCAGGGGATTTTTTCTGCTGTAGTTCCAGAGAGTCACTACATCAACTGGAGGCAACTACAAGCAACAATACCCTATCTGATTATTTTAATAGATCCATGTTCTTATGGCAGAGTTAGCTTTAGATAGTGGCTGATCCAACTTCCATATTCTGGAAATATGTGGTGTGTAACCAAAGAACTGATCAGGAGCGAGTTTGTTGAAGGTACACATCCCGTCTTGCTTTGACTGTTGGTTTGGTAACTGGCTCTATAAAACACATAGACTGTGTATATAAATGGACATAGCTAACGCACTAGCTGCCGTATTCCAAATATTAAGTTCTCATGTGGCTCTTCCGGCTCCTTCTGACTCCGGCTCCCATTGACATACACTGGAATATTGCCGTTTCTCTCTCTGTAACTGCAGCTGTGAGCCTCGTCACTTTGGTTTTAAAATATTCGTATTAACCTGCTCTACATGATCCTAGTGTGTTTTTTTTTTCATTGTTTTGTCCGTCCAAAAAAAAATCCTGCTCATAATATACAGCCTGGCTCCAAATTCTCTCCTATATCCATTAGCATCGCGAGCTTCATTTGAGTGGAGCCGAACGTCACACTCGATTAGTCCACTTATTTTAAACAGTCTATGATAAAGCATTATCTTCAGTTAGAGGCTAATCTCCAACCAAGCTCTACGTTTGAAAATCTAAATGTGCAACCAAAAAGCCAATCGGGAGTGAGCCTTTCAAACATTGCAAACCGTGAAAAGCTAGGGCTGTCTTGGGAAGTGACAACATCGAAAAAACATTGCACTTTGTTACAGAAAATGAAGGTACTCAAGGTTTATTAAAAGAACATCTCGATCACAAAGCACCGTGGAACGCGATGTACCCAATTTTGAGAAACACCAACAGAAGGACAGGGCTTGGCTTAAACTTTTTTTCACCGAGGATTACTTATCATTGAAACGAATTGGAAGCTCAGGGCCACGGACAGATGCTCAATACACTGAGTCATTCAGACGGTGCATTCAATAAAGCTTTGACAGAACCACTGTACTTTTAACAAGGCTCAGAACACTCATTTTAGCTCTGTGCCATAATTCAGTGTGATGTATGGGGGGTTGTAGAGGTAGAAAGTACAGTCTAGACTAATTTGGGCCAAAAAAAATGGTGTCAGAGGACTGCATTTTGCCTCCGGGCCACAGTTTGGACAGCCCTGATTTAAAGGTCTCGATATATTACACTATTTTCTGTTCTAATGCCATTTCCTCATCACAAACAAACCTGGAGTTGTGTTTTGTTTCATTCACACATGTTTAACACACAAACCCTGCAGATATATTGTGAGACTCTGTTCCAACTTGTGATGTCATGTGGTAATACAAGAAGTGCTGCACTGGGTTTTTAAACTCCATTCACTTGCACTAAAATCATTTGGATGGTTTCAGCTCTGGAATCGCCAATTTTTAACTTGACTGAACTAAAGGAGCCCGGTCAAGCAGAAGTAAACATCAAGGCCAAAAATTCAACTTAATGCATCTGATATAAAAATGTATTGAACAGATACATATGTACTCTAGTTTATGAAACTGTTGACCTTTTTTCTGGACCATTTTTGGTACAGAAACATGGAGCAAAAATTGATTTTCCAAATTTCAAAGACCTGCAAATCATGTAAATAAATGGATGTATTTCATCATATCTTGTTATTCCATCTTTGAACTGTTGATGAAGGTACATGATTTTTATTTTTTAAAAAAAAAAAAAAGTATTTAAAATGATAAAAATTTGCTTGGAAGAAATGACATATTTTATAGAAATAGTTACCTTTTATTTTGAAGTAATATTAAAGTATTTGGAAGAAAAAAAAAAGACAAATGATGTAAAATCCTGCACCTTCTACTTGCTCGTACAATTTTCCCTCCGTCACTTTTCCCTCCGTTACCATGACCTTTCTTAATAAAAAAATCTCATGAGTCAAAAAGTAAGAGGTTTTTCAACCTAATCTTGTACCATATGGTAGAAAACTATATGAAGCAAATATTCAAACCAGCCCTGTTGGAGTGTTAACTCCTTCCTACATTCTGATACCTGATACTTATTTCAATAGTCCCTCTAGTTTCTGAATAAGAGCTATTTGAATGTAAAAGATCTGCCCCTGTTTCCCTCCATTACCGCTTGACCTATGACATATGTCATTGTCATACGTCACGACCAAATAGCAGCGACTGGTTAAATGATAAAAAGTACCCACCTAACGTCGAGCGAACGAAATCTAAGGCTGCGAGATCAGCCGGTTTGTATGAAGTGTAACGAAGTAAAACCAGCTGATGAATCAGGCTATGTAAAATTAACCTGATAGATCAAACTTTGTCTAACTCCATTCAAGTCTTTGTGTCGTTCTTTTCTCTTCCTCCGTCTTTATCCTCGGTTGGTGTTACTGTGTCTTATCTTAGCTCATACGTTCTACTTTTGCTTCACCTTCAAGCAATGCAAGAATTCCAGTGGAGTTGGAAAATTCATCTGATTAACAAATGGGCCTGTTCACTTGAAAACTACCACAACATGACATCACAAGGTGGGACAGAGCATCTTGAGGACTGGCGATGTAGACAGACTATTAATAAATGGTTACGTGTACGTGTAGAACGTGTATGAATGAAACAAATCAACTCCAGGTCTGTGTATGATGAGGTAACAACATTCTAAAATGACTTAAAGCTCCCAAGAATCCATTTTGTGACATACAGACCCTTTAAACTTTTGTTGTGGTCACAGTTTGCTTGTAACTGTCACATTTGACAAGTTTCAGACTCAAAAGTGGAATTTACAATGACTCCAACAGCAACAAATGTCAGAGCATCCTCCAGGACAAACAGTACCTCTTTGTATTTCTTCAGTTTGTGATGGATGAATACTGTACTAAAAAAGCAAGCGTGGGAAAAAAAAGTATGAAAATAGATTTTTAAAGCGGGGGTATTTTGCAAAACCGACTTTTTAGAGCTATACCATGCTTTAGTTTTAGATGTCATCCATGCATGTTTGAGTAATCTAGCGATCTCTCCCGAGCCCTATACGAACCCTCCTTGTGGTTCGCAGTAAGATTCTGTCCAAGCCTACATCACCCATGATCCCAAATGTCAATCCTCCATAAATATACAAAAGCAAACCTGTTGGAGTGTAACTCTTTCCTACATTCTGATACTTTACTTATTTCAATAGTCCCTCTAGTTTCTGAATAAGAGACATTTGAATGTCAAAAATCTGCCCCTGTTTCCCTCCGTTACCACTTGACCAGACCCTAATAGGAATAAGTCCTTTTTTTTTGTTATTGTTGTAAAATCCTGCACTCAGCTCCACTTTTCTCATGTTGGACATTTTTCTGATGAGGGTGTCACGGTCAACAGTCAAAACGATCGTCCTTTAAGAGCGTTTGGAAAGAGACAAGTCTTCATTTGTGCTGCTCTGGTGGGAGGGGCCACGTACAGAGACGCTGGAGACGCTGCTGTGATAAACACCACAGAAAATTAACAAGATTTTAATAGAAAATATAATTCAAATATTTTAGTAGAAAATCAGCCAAGGGCCAGATTAAAGGTCTTGGAGGGCCAGATGTTTGACACCCCTGATCTAATGCATGTGCGTGACTGGGCATTGCCCAGATATTCAACATCCTTTTTTTTTTTTTTTGCAGCACATAAAATAAAATCTAATCACTTTTTTTTGTTTTTTTACTGGGGTCCCCTCTTCCCCTGGTCTCACTTTTTTCCAGGTGGGACATGTCAGATGTTGCTCATGTGGGTTTGACGAACGCTCTGGGATTGAATGTGTTTGCTCAGACACATGAACATTTCGGGGAACATTGCTCTTGTGGTGTTTTTAAGTCCATAAACCATCACTGGACTCATTGTGCAGTCCAATCATTTTTACAACAAACAGCATAGTATTCACAGAGACTTCTTGTGTTTACTTTCTAAATGTGTATTCATAAATGCCACAATGTAAACAAATGTACTTTATAACATGTATTTTCCATCATGCAGAGATTATTTTAAATTACATCATGTGACATACTGACTAAAAGCGTCTTTAAAAGAGAAGTAAAGCCACAAATGTAGCTTGACCATGATCAGGACTATGAATCCAAGTATTTATATCATTCTTAAACATATATATATATATATATATATATATATATATATATATATATATATATTTTTTTTTTTTAGCTTTTATCTTGACAGTGTTTGCTAATATACTATGTCTCCATGGTAACTTTCCACCGTAGAGATACAAGTAGAACACCCCCAGCGTGAAGTCACTCCAGTACGAGCTTTCTCCAAAACAACACAAGTTAACCAGGCCAGAGCACATTTTACCTGATTTAGCCCAGTCCACAGAGGGACTTTAATCTAGGACCTTGAAGACAGAACAGCCACATACTAAGATCATAGAAATGTGGCCGGTGCATAATGTTTTCTAACCCAGTAACCTTCATCAGATCTGGGAACACAGCTCTGAGCCAAAGGTTAGGCCCATTTGTTAATCAGATGAATTTTCCAACTCCACTGGAATTCTTGCATTGCTTGAAGGTGAAGCAAAAGTAGAACGTATGAGCTAAGATAAGACACAGTAACACCAACCGAGGATAAAGACGGAGGAAGAGAAAAGAACGACACAAAGACTTGAATGGAGTTAGACAAAGTTTGATCTATCAGGTTAATTTTACATAGCCTGATTCATCAGCTGGTTTTACTTCGTTACACTTCATACAAACCGGCTGATCTCGCAGCCTTAGATTTCGTTCGCTCGACGTTAGGTGGGTACTTTTTATCATTTAACCAGTCGCTGCTATTTGGTCGTGACGTATGTCAATGACATATGTCATAGGTCAAGCGGTAATGGAGGGAAACAGGGGCAGATCTTTTACATTCAAATAGCTCTTATTCAGAAACTAGAGGGACTATTGAAATAAGTATCAGGTATCAGAATGTAGGAAGGAGTTAACACTCCAACAGGGCTGGTTTGAATATTTGCTTCATATAGTTTTCTACCATATGGTACAAGATTAGGTTGAAAAACCTCTTACTTTTTGAGTCATGAGATTTTTTATTAAGAAAGGTCATGGTAACGGAGGGAAAAGTGACGGAGGGAAAATTGTTCAAACAAGTAGAAGGTGCATGATTTTACATCATTTGTCACTTTTTTCTTCCTGAATACTTTAATATTACTTCAAAATAAAAGGAAACTATTTCTATAAAATATGTCAGTCCTTCCAAGCAAATTTTTATCATTTTAAATACTTTTAAAAAAAAAATCATGTACCTTCATCAACAGTTCAAAGATGGAATAACACAAGATATGATGAAATACATCCATTTATTTACATGATTTTCAGGTCTTTGAAATTTGGGAAATAATTTTTGTTCCATGTTTCATACATGGTCTGTTTAAAACATATGGAACTTTAGAACCAAAAATGGTACAGAAAAAAGGTCAACAGTTTCATAAACTAGAGTACATATGTATCTGTTCAATCCATTTTTTTATCAGATGCATTAACTTGAATTTTTGGCCTTGTTGTTTACTTCTGCTTGACCGGGCCCATGTAATGCACCGCTAATGGGGCTAACTGGTATATTAAGCTTTTTTTTTCAAAGAAGAAGGGCAATAACGTATTCCCCTTGATGAACTTCACCAAACATTCTCTTTGTTCTGGCTTTAAATCCTCGATCTCAGGAATCGTTGACAACACAGAATGTCTGGCTCTTCTCTGATTGGCCCGAGCTCACACTTCCAGGGTTTTTGCGAACTGTCTAGTGTATTTTGATTCCTGATCTAGTTGCTGCAGAGAAATTAAATTGAGCGGAGACACTAGGTGGCGCCAGTACCTCTACTTCTACTGGCTACAAGTACAATGGAAAAAATGCTTGAGCAATAACTTCAGTTAAAAATGGCTTTACTGAAAAAATGTTGCCAGTGTCAAATCATCATATTTCTGTTACAACTCACTACATTCTATCTCACATGTTTTTTGTTTGTTTTTAAATATAAATGGTCACATTTTTCTATAGCACTTTTTCACCTTCAAGGAACCACTCACCCATTCACACACCAGTGTACACAGACACTGTGGGCAAGCTGGGTTAAGGGTCTTGCCCAAGGACACAACAACAGCATTCATCTGTGGGAGCTGGAATCACACCAGCCAACCTGTGGGTCAGTGGATCTGACCGCTCAACCTGTGATGTTTATGTCAAGAACTGGATTCAAACCACCAACCTTCAGATCAGTGGGTGAATGTTCTACCAACTGAGCTACTGCCGCCCGTGACAGTGCAGTTACATCAGCTGAGGGTTTCAGAAAACAACATCCTTTGGAATACAGAGAACCAACGCCATCTATGGGTGAAATATCTGGTATACAACTGAAGGAAAATAATCCTTTTCTAGTTTTAAATAACAAATACATACTTTTAAACATTAACATGTAATAACAAATGAACTAACCTTTTTTTCTAAACCCTTTTAAACTAAATAATCAACAAACCATGCAGTATATTTTGATTCTTGATCTAGTCGCTGTAGAGAAATGAAATTGAGCGGATGCACTATGTTGTGCCAGCCTGGCTAAATTTTACGTCAATGAAATTTGAAAACACACCAAAAAAAAACACACAAAAAAAAACTCAGGGGGGTCCGTCACTTGCTTGTTTCTGTGGATATGTCATTGCCTAGAATGTTCCACAGTATGATTTTAAACAGCTCTACTTTACATTTATTCAATTCCAGGTGGTTTTAGAGCTCAAAAATGACTTGAAAAACACACTGTGACTGTGAGCGGGGTCGCCTCTCCACAGATCTGACCTGTAACCTGGTTTAGTTTGATCTTCATTAAGATAGAAAGGTTTAATGCCATACTCCGAAACATTCCAGACAAATCAACAACATCTTCATGGAGACGAGCATTTCAAACACATTCCACCAGAAAAGTTACACAATCCACCTTTAAATAAACTAGGAACTAGAAATAAATGAATATTAAAAAGATTAGAAGCGCTATGTAACTTCTAATTCCATGGAGACAAGCATGTGGCACCACCAGGTCAAGTTACACGTCAGATCCTTGGAGAGGCGACCCAGCTCACAGTAAGAATACATGTTTTTAATTGTCTATCTGAACAAACAATATGGTGAAATATAATATTCTGTGGAAGATTTGAGACAAAAGCAGTGACATCTCCATGGAGACAAGCACATGGCGGAGACCTCCACCAGGTCAAGTTACACGTCAGATCCGTGGAGAGGCGACCCAGCTCACAGTAAGTAATACATTTGTTTATCTGTCTATCTATCTGAACGTGCAAAATGGTGAAATGTAATACACTGTGGGAGATTCCGGACAAAAGCGATGACATCTCCATGGAGACAAGCACATGGTGAACCCCCCACCGGAAAAGTTCCATAGTGCACCTTTCACACAGACATATACAGTGGTGGGAAAAGGACTTTAAAAACACGGAGGAGTTTCATAGACAGCCACATATGCAGACGTTTACCAGTGGGGCAGTGAAGACCAAATCAGCTATTGACATTTGTGCATAAACAGTGTTGGGAAGGTGACTTTTAAAATGTATTCCCCTACAGATTACAGATTACATACCCCAAAATGTAGTTTGTAACAGAATCCATTAAGTTACTTAAAGTGAGTAACGTAATCTGAATACTTTGGATTACTTGATATTGTCATGCTTTTTCACTTGTTTTGTATATTATCATTTGTCATTTAATAAATAAATAAAATATATATATGGTCATGTTTTTTAAAACTACATGAATGTAACAACCACATCGTGAAAATTCTTGTTTGTTTACTCTTTACTCGACCATATAAAAAAATATTATTGATAGAGAAATTATTTTTATATTAAATCACATTTATGTCCACCTACAGTTAGTGTCATATTGTATTAGTTTAGTCCTGGTTTAGTCCTGGTTTTAGTTCCAGTTTTAGTCCTGGTTTTAGTTCTGGTTTAGTTCTAGTTTAGTTCTAGTTTAGTCCTAGTTTAGTCCTGGTTTAGTCCTGGTTTAGTCCTGGTTTTAGTCCTGGTTTTAGTTCTGGTTTTAGTTCTGGTTTACTTCTACTTTAGTCCTAGTTTAGTTCCAGTTTTAGTCCTGGTTTAGTCCTGGTTTTAGTTTCAGTTTTAGTCCTGGTTTAGTCCTGGTTTTAGTTCTGGTTTAGTTCTAGTTTAGTTCTAGGTTAGTCCTGGTTTTAGTTCCAGTTTTAGTCCTGGTTTTAGTCCTAGTTTAGTTCTAGTTTAGTCCTGGTTTAGTCCTGGTTTTAGTCCTGGTTTAGTCCTGGTTTTAGTCCTGGTTTAGTCCTGGTTTAGTCCTGGTTTAGTCCTGGTTTTAGTTCTGGTTTAGTTCTAGTTTAGTTCTAGTTTAGTTCTAGGTTAGTCCTGGTTTTAGTTCCAGTTTTAGTCCTGGTTTTAGTCCTAGTTTAGTTCTAGTTTAGTCCTGGTTTAGTCCTGGTTTAGTCCTGGTTTAGTCCTGGTTTAGTCCTGGTTTTAGTCCTGGTTTAGTCCTGGTTTAGTCCTGGTTTTAGTTCTGGTTTAGTTCTAGTTTAGTTCTAGTTTAGTCCTGGTTTTAGTCCTGGTTTAGCCCAAAATGTGAAAACAGGAAAATACCTCCGTGTAATCCATTTATTTCAACAAAGTAACTGTAATCCAATTACCACTCACTGAAACAGTAACTGTAACTGAATACAGTTACTCATAATTTGTACTCTGATTACGTAACTCTGGTAAGTGTAATCTGTTACTCCCAACACTGTGCATAAGAAACTTAAAAGTGCATTTGACAGATTTGACTCTTCCCCAATTTCCATTCAAGCAGGAACACGCACAGGTGTCTCCTTCTATTTGAACCCGTCGGACAGTCTACAGCAGCAGTGTCATCTGGGCACCCAAAGGCCGTCAGCACGCCACCCGCTGCTCAAATTAGATCAGAGTTCTAATTTTTCAGTGTCAGAGCATCTCCAGGCTTTTTGTCAGAGAGAAGACAGGAAATAAGCACGTGGTGTCAAAATACATTTCCAGTGTCCTTTCAAAATATGTTCTCTAAAACCACCGCGGTCGTGTAAACATCGAGCGTCGCGTCAGGAGCTCGGGGAATGGCTCATAATGGACACGGAAAGTTTACAGCCGCGGAGGATAAATATAAAACACTTAACGACATCAGACAGAAACTTTACAAGAACTTCTGAAGGAAAAGTGAAATGGTGACGAGCTTCATTAATGCAGCTCCACAGATACGGCTCGTTATCGCTGCAAAACATCGTCTCTGTTGTTGTCGACTTTGGTTTTGTGATTTAAAACATAATTCTTCCAATCAACAATGAATACATAAAAAATAAATGTGTTTAAACGTGAGAAAATACAGAGGCTGGAGTCACAGGTTTGATTACGTTATGAGTCACTGATGTTCCTGGTATAAATTCTGAGTATATTTCACTGCAACATATTGTAGCAAGTAAAATTATATTTAAAATTTTACAAAAAAATCTTGTCTTTTTAGTTGTGTTTATAATATTACCTGGTTGGACACACAGAGCACATATGACAATTTCAGGACTGTTACCTAGCGACCAAAACACTAATGAGGACCAAAACTTACACAATTGCACAACACCATATTTTTCAGACTGTAAGTCGCACTTTTATTCATGGTTCGGGTGTTTCCTGCGACTTATACTCCGGTGCAACTTATATATTAAAATGTTCAGACTGACAGCGGTGAGAGGCTCTAGGCTCGTGTGTCAGTATCTAGTACTACTGTTACTCCTGTACCACTGTCACTTCGCACTCTACTGCGCATGTCTCCTGTAGAAATAGCCGCTGTCTTGCTGCAAATACTGAAATATTCAGCCAAAAACGGTAATGAAGCAGCAGAAAGAAAGTTTGGAGTGAGAGAGAAACTTTTTGTGAGAGAGATTGACTGGCAGAAAGCGGGAATGGAGAGAACACAGTTTCAGGGCAACCGGGAGGATGCACCGTGCAACTTTTCTGGAAATCACTGACTGAATGGATAAAGTCTGAACTTCAATGACAATCAAAACCATCCTGTCGGGATTCAGAAAGGCCACAATAATTCTAACTGGAACTGATGCTGAGTCTGACGACAGCTACACAGAAGAGGAAGCGGCTCTGTTTACCTCATGGATCTATGGTTTATCTCCGGAGGAAGTGCAGAAGTGACACCGAGGATGAAGAATTCAGTGGATTTAGTCATTTGGAGTGAGATTGTGAGTTGGTAAACTTATATTGTTTATGCTATAATTATCTGAATAACATATGAACAATAATATGTTCATATGTTACGTAAACATATTAACAGTTAACATATTGTTGTTATTACTAGAACTTGCCTTTCAGGATGAAATATTTGTTCCTGGTGTCTGATTTTACAAAATACATTTCCCCAAAAAGTGCGACGTATACTCCGGAGCGACTTCTAGTCTGAAAAATACGGTACTTATAAATACGGTATTGTCCAATAACCAGGAAGTGTGCACCAGCATGCCAGTTGTTGTTAGCTTTACTGTCACAGTAAAACTCCGTACAGATCTGTGAAACACTTATAAACTCATTGCAGTGACTCTTTTAACTGCTTCCTAGAGAAACACAATTTCATCTTGTCTGCACTACAGCTGTCTGTAAAGCAATATGAAAAGCAAATAAAGCAATAAACTTTGATTTGATGATTTGATCTTGAGGTGCTCCTGCTGTCACATTTAAATTGGCCCAGCAGAACTGTGGACCAATCACATCACAGCTCTGATGTTTGTGTGGAATCCTGAAAAGAAGCACCCCAATGAACCAAAACAAAAGATGGTGACACCGACAGACGCACTTCAGTCTGTTTTACAGACAATACACACTCTTTAGTTTAGTGCAGAGGGAAGAGCTTTGTGCATTTGTGGACAGGAAGATGTCTGTGCTTTTCTCTCAACTATGAACTAAAGTTTGATTTTTCGTCTTGTCCCTGTGGTAGCACTTCGACCAGTAAGATTCAAATAGTTTTCATGGCACTCCATGTTTTTCTGATCTTTTTCAGCGAGAGTCGTTCCACACTGATCATGTGTAGAAGTCAGAGCGACACGCATCAATCTAGTGTTTACATATTAACGCCTGTTCAATCTGTTGTTCTTTATTCTTTTGTTATTGCTAGAACTTGCCTTTCAAGATGAAATGTTGGTTCCTGGTCTCTGATTTTACAAAATACATTTCCCCAAAAAGTGCGACTTCTAGTCCGGTGTAACTTATGTATGTTTTTTTCTTCTTCATTGCGCATTTTTTGCCTAGTGCGACTTATACTCCGGAGCGACTTATAGTCCGGAAAATGTGGTAGTTAAGATTAGACTGATACAACTTTATTTACTTGTATTAACACCTTTATTTTTGGTAAATTAAGTTACAGTAAAGTGTATTTTGGATTGAGTTTTCGTGTTAATGACAGGTAGAGGGATTCTATTTTAAAAGTCAGTTTGATTTCCCGTATTTTTGCCTCTTAACTAGATCTTACCTGATGTAAAAATATGATGAACACTGACCACACGTACAATCCACCAAACCAGGTCAGAAAGAGAAGAGAAAAACCCGTCAGTGCACTTGAACATGTATTGAGGTGAGCTTTGTTCAAGCAGCAGGCAGCCGCTCTGCTCTCTCCTCTGGGAGTACAGTACCAACGCAGACTTTGAGCTCATGGCAGCACAGAACAACAAAAGGGCATCATCTGGGCATCGTCATGGCGACTGTTACCATGGCAGCACCCTGATGCTCCCTGCAGTGAAGCTTGGGGGCCTGGCTGTACGCAGGAGTGCAACTAACCAAACAGCATATGTGCACGGAATCTGGAGGAATGAGAAAAGATGCTGAGGAGAGGAAACTCTTATTGCAATATGATCATTTACAAGAATACAGTCTCCATTTTTAAAGAAAGATATATGTTTAATTATTCAAAAGAAACAATATAAGACAATGGCCACACAAGTTTAAACTTGACCTCAATACCAAGGAACAGACTCGATAGAGTCTAGAATAGAATGTGATTTCCAACATTAAATTATAGACGTGTCTTTTCTATTCTTATATGTGTTTAATCCTCAGTGGTCCAGTAGGTTCCATAGTGTCCATGGGCCTATACTAGTCTATGTGCTAGGGCTGTCACAATAACCGCAAAAAATTAATCACCAAGGTACTAAGAGGTCCACCGTGTTGCATGTTGGGTCACCACGATCACCGCATGTGACCAACCTGACCTGACCCAGAGTCCTGCACTGGTTCATTTTTAGAGACCCGCGCCTGCCCGGACCCATTAACATTCCACCTGTTACCGCCCGTGAGAACCCAGGACTAACCCAGGACTAACCCAGGACTAACACAGGACTAACACAGGACTAACCCAGAACTAACACAGGACTAACCCAGGACTAACACAGGACTAACACAGGACTAACCCAGGACTAACCCAGAACTAACACAGGACTAACAGGACTAACAGGACTAACACAGGACTAAGGACTAACACAGGACTAACACAGGACTAACACAGGACTAAACAGGACTAACACAGGACTAACTAACACAGGACTAACTAACACAGGACTAACACAGGACTAAACACAGGACTAACCCAGAACTAACACAGGACTAACTAACCAGGACTAAACACACAGACTAACACAGGACTAACCACAGGACTAACTAACAGGAACTAACACAGGACTAACACAGGACTAACACAGGACTAACCCAGGACTAACCCAGGACTAACCCAGGACTAACCCAGGACTAACACAGGACTAACACAGGACTAACACAGGACTAACGTGAGCTCCGTGCTGTACGAAGGTAAGGGCAGGAATCTCCCGATCGCGCTTTGAGGACACCTGCTCCGTGGGCTCAGGGGTTCTCTCTCTTAAGTCTGTGGGTACCCAACCTGGTGCAGGACTCTGACTCGACCTGCTGCAGGACTCTGACTCGACCTGCTGCAGGACTCTGACCCGACCTGGTGCAGGACTATGACCTGACCTGGTCCAGGACTATGACCTGAGCTGTCACAGTGAGAGCTGGAGAGATTCAGCGGCACTTGTTCCAAAACCAAATGTTACTTCTCCCACACTACACACTCTATATCCACAAGACAACCAATGTACATATGCATCTGCGCAACAAACACATCATCGGAGAGAGTTTTCAGAGCTGCTGGAAATATTGTAACTCTGGGGGAAGGGGGGTGGGGGAAGGGGTGTGATATCACTGCATACTGCGGTGCTGAGCTGCTATACCACACCCCAGGAGAAATTCCCTAACCGTGACAGCCCTACTGTGTGCTCTTCTACTTGTTCTGATACAGCTCAAGATCATTCTAAAGACATTCAGGAAAGGTCCATTTCTGTCAATAGAACTGTTTTAGTATCAATACCTGCTCAAGTAAGTATCTAGTCAACCCTAAGACCTTGTGAATGTCCAATCTTATCTCAACACTGGAGCTAATCTGAAGGTAGAAGGCACCACATCACCACATCACCACATCACCACATCTCCACATCACCACATCACCACACCACCACATCACCACATCACCACACACGTCACCACACCACACATCTCCACATCACCACATCACCACATCACCACATCACCACACCACCACATCAGCTCAGTGGTGAAATCCAGCTGCTGTAAACCTAAGATGTCTCTCTGATCTGAACAGTCTCTCCCTAAACCGCAGCACCTGCATCATCATGAGTCAGTGCTAGTGCAGCCTGTGCAGCTCAGGGAGGGAATTCTGGAGGTTGTGAGCTTCACATGAGGCCTGTCCATAAAGTGAGAATGAGGTTCAGTTGTGATTGTAGCATCTTTGTAAAAGTGTAAAAGTGCAGGCTCCGTGCAGTTTGTGTAATTGGAGCAGTCAAGAAGCTATAGGTCCATATATAGATTACACACACACTTTTCAGCGCGTGTGTTTGTGCTGATACAGAGGTGTGATCCAGCCTCCTCGACATAACAGCGTGTGGAGACGCAGACAGGAGAGGTGATAAAAGCAGGTCTTCAGCACTATAAAGCAGATCTTTATCTTCATCTCTCTGGCTCCTCTCATGTTCCTCAAAGGTCAGCTGCATCAGGAGCACAGAGCTTTGTCCACTCAACACTCTACAAACACGCACAGATGTGCTAAACACACAATAAGAGTGTGAGGTCAGCACAGAGGACGATACTGTCCACTAATACATATGGACTTTTTCTGCTTACCACTCCTATTCTTATTGTTACATGTTGTCCAAATAAAACTGAGAACTAAGCAAAAATGAACAGAAGGAGGCACAAGAAGTTCTTCTCTGATGTTGTGCACAATCCTTTTAGACATGTGAAGAGCTTTAACTCTGTCTTGTGTAGTTATTCAACCTTTCTAATGTCAGATCAGATCTGTGTAGGTAAGGTGCACTTTATTGTCCCTGTAGGGAAATGTGTCCTCTGCATTTGACCCAACCTTCAATGTCACTGGGGCATCTCCTCAAGAACAGAGCTGTCCTCTGGGACCCTTCTCCAGACCTTGGGCTCATGCTGGTCAGGACTGTCTTATCTGAATGGTAGTACATACTAGTAGGGCTGGGTGTCATTAAGAAGTTGCAGATACGATACACAGGCCACGATACGATACATATCTTGATACACTGCACTTTCGATTTGATATGATATAATTCAAATCGATTTGATACGGTTCAATAAAAAATAAAGTCTAAATCAGGGATGTGATACTAAAGTGTTTGTTAAACCACTTCTTGTGCAAAGTTCATATGAAACACAAACATTTTAATAATCAAAACAGTGAAAATATCAAATGTGTTGCATAAATGAGTTTCCTTTCACTCCACAAGCCACAAAACTGTAGCTCTGTAACAAAATAATTTAGTAAAACACACCTAAAAATACTCTTGCTGATATATCGATACGGTAGCCCACGATATCGATACTGCATCATCACATTAAACAATACGATATATCAATATTCCGATATTTTTGCACACCCCTACATACTAGACATGTTTGGGTTGAAGGGCAAAACAGAGGAAACCCACCCAGACACAGGGAGAACATGCAAACTTCAGACAGGCCTGAATTGAACCTGAAACCTGTTGTGAAGTGTGAGTGCTAACCACTCAACCACTGTGGTAAGGTGATTCCTCTCAGCAATAAAAACACCTGAATGACTCCAGACTTTGTATTTATCAGAAGGATGGTCCAAGTTCCTCACAGATCCATGAGTCAGCGCTGCAGATCCTCACATTGCTGGTTCTTTCGGGTCAAAGTTACCTTCATCACTAACCTCACTGTCGTTAGAGGGTCTGTCTTGTACCTCTTGCCCTGGTGCATTATGGGATTTGGAGTCTAAACGATAACATTGAAACTCTGCTTTTCTGAGTCTATCTGAGGACATATGAAGCCCAGAGCCGTGTGCGGTGATCAAAGCTCTCTCTCCTCTCTCATTCACAGTCATTATGTAAAACTCCAGAGGCTGCATCAGGAGAAGGAGAACTGTGCTTCTCACTGTCTCATCATTATCTTCATTATGAACCATAACCTTGGACTCATCTGCAGGAAATGTCTTAGAACACATTTTGACAGCATTTATTTATTATTAAAGCTTCTGCAAAATGGACTTTTCTGAGCTTTTAACCATATTAAAGTTGTTTCTCCTCACCGTTTACTCACCTTGAGTTGTATTTGGAGTGATTGGTACATGTTGGAGTCATCTTTAATCATTTACAGTATTTTATAATGATCCGTGGGTTTATAACTCTAACTATAGAGCAGACACAAGCACCATAGATCTTCTTTAAGTCAGAGGAACATGGTCTTTCTATGCTTATACAGAAATGGAGTTTATGACCGTTGTCTCCATATGAAAAACTGCAGGAGCTGGAGTTGAGTTTAATTCAGGTTTGGCATGAATACATGGAAAACAGCAGAATATAGAATAATATAAATAGGCTGATGCACCTTTAAAATCTCAATCTTCAAGTTAGTCATGATTCAGCTCAATTTTGACAAAAGTAGTTACTTTTTTAACCTGATTAAAACTGCATCACTCTTCAGTACAACCACAGTCTGTGATACACTGACTTAGATTCTATCTATCCATCTATCTATGGGTCTGGTCAAGTGGTAACGGAGGGAAACAGGGGCAGATTTTTGACATTCAAATGTCTCTTATTCAGAAACTAGAGGCACTATTGAAATAAGTAAAGTATCAGAATGTAGGAAAGAGTTACACTCCAACAGGGTCAAGTTAAACCTGTGATATTCTTTCAAGTTGTTGACAAAAAATTTAAAAACTCATGTTGGTAACAGAGGGAATGAAATATGCAGCACTTTTTGGTCAATAAATCCAAACAGTGATAACTCTTGGTTCTCACTTCCATATCCTTAACAAACTGGTTTGAATATTTGCTTCATATAGTTTTCTACCATATGGTACAAGATTAGGTTGAAAAACCTCTGACTTTTTGAGTCATGAGATTTTTTATTAAGAAAGGTCATGGTAACGGAGGGAAAAGTAACGGGGGGAAAATTGTTCAAACAAGTAGAAGGTGCAGGATTTTATATAATTTGTCGCTTTTTTCTTCCTAATACTTTAATATTACTTCAAAATGAAAGGAAACTATTTCTATAAAATATGTCAGTCCTTCCAAACTAATTTTTATCATTTTAAATACATTTTTTTTGAAAAATCATGTACCTTCATCAACAGTTCAAAGATGGAATAACACAAGATATGATGAAATACAAACATTTATTTACATGATTTGCAGGTCTTTGAAATTTGGGAAATATTTTTTGTTCCATGTTTCATACATGGTCTGTTTAAAACATATGGAACTTTAGAACAAAAATGGTACAGAAAAAAGGTCAACAGTTTCATAAACTAGAGTACATATGTATCTGTTCAATACATTTTTATATCAGATGCATTAACTAGAATTTTTGGTCTTGTTGTTTACTTCTGCTTGACAGGGCCCCTATCCATCCATCCATCCATCCATCCATCCATCTATCTATCATCTATCATCCATCCATCCATCTATCTATCTATCTATCTATCTATCTATCTATCTATCTATCTATCTATCTATCTATCTATCTATCTATCTATCTATCTATCTATCTATCTATCTATCTATCTATCTATCTATCTATCTATCTATCTATCTATCTATCTATCTATCTATCTATCTATCTATCTATCTATCTATCTATCTATCTATCCTATCTATCTATCTATCTATCTATCTATCTATCTATCTATCTATCTATCTATCTATCTATCTATCTATCTATCTATATAAAATAGTGTTCTGTAGCACTGTTTTTGGACTTCACAAAACTGTTCCAAAGCATTTAATTTAATGTTAAAAACCTTTTTAGGTGTCATCCATGCTTGTTTGAATAATCTAGAGATCTCTTCTGAACACTTTTCTAAACCCAGTTAGCTATGTCTGTGCTCCGCCCACAAGCCTACGTCACCCATGCTCCTACACAACTATTCTCCATAAATAATTATACAAAAACATGATACAAAACTGTTCACTGACTGATATGTGATGTGCAGTAGTTTCAATAGTGGGATACACGCTGATTGTGTTGTGATAGTGCTCTGAAGGGGGAGTAAGTTAGTGCAGAGAGCAAAGGGAGGGGAGGCTCATAGTGTCAAAAATGAAACTTATAAAAATGTTAATCTGTTGTTTTTGGTGAATATAAGTGAAGGATGTAAATATGTTCTGAGTTAGCAGTTGTACCCCACACAAGTAAAATCCTGCCTCTTTAAAAAAAAAAAAAAAAAAAGACTGGTACTGGAGTTTTTAGGTAACCATCCCCTTCCCTTTTTAAATAAATGCTTTTGGTTCCGAGGGGCCTTGAGGAGGTACAGGTCCACTACAGTTCCAGAACATGCTTTAACTGTCCCTTTGACGTCATCAGTAGTTCTTCAGTCGTCCCGGAACATGAAATATGGATTCACATTTGAACTGTTTAAAAATGCACCAGGTGTCGGCTCTTATTCCACCAACTCGTGATGTGACGGTTTAGTGAGTGCACCTCGTGATACACAACTAATGTTACACAGTAGTTCATTAAACTGAGCTATTCTGCATTCTAACAGAGAGCAGGGTCACCGCTCCACAGATCTGAACTGTTACTTGCCTACATCACCTTCTCAATGGAGATAGATAAGTTTAAAGTCATATTCGGAAATTGAGCAGCTCTTTAAGAAAAGTTCTAATCTTTTAATAATATAACACGAGTAGAAGTATAAGGTAGTGTTCTAAGAAATTACTCAAGTAAGAGAAAAAAGTGAAAGAGATTTAACAATCGATGAAGTTAATATAATTGGAAGGACAAAACATTACATTAAAAAAATCTGGTCTTTTCAAAGGACAGACACAAAAATGACACAAACTAAATCAAATCTGAAGGAGCGGCAAGAAACACAACTGTTCAAATCATTTCAGATTGTCACATAAAACTTTAATCACTTTAGACTCACTCACAGAGGGAAGAGGAAGCACAACTTTTACTCAAGTAAGAGTACTGTTACACTGTACAATGTATTACTCAAGTAAGAGTACTGTTACACTGTACAATGTATTACTCAAGTAAGAGTATTATTAAACGGTACATTATATTACTCAAGTAAAGGCCATCACATTCTACAGGAGAATATAAACTCACACCACAGACACAAGGAGAATCTGATGAGTCAGATTCTCCTTGTGTCTGTGGTGTGAGTTTTTTGTCACATGTGTAAAAATATTTTAAGGCCGAAAAACCCTGTGGTGTGTAACAGTCTTTAGAGTACTGTTACTCTGTACTATATATTACTCAAATAAGAGTACTGTTACTCTGTACTATATATTACTCAAATAAGAGTACTGTTACTCTGTACTATATATTACTCAAATAAGAGTACTGTTACACTGTACTATATATTACTCAAGTAAGAGTACTGTTACATTGTGCAGTATTACTCAAGTAAAGGTCACCACACTCTACAGGAGAATATAAAATCTCATATGATTCTTGTCGTGTCTGTGGTGTGTGGTTTTGTCACAAAAAATGCTCACCACAGTATTTAAAAATCATTTAAGACCAAAAAAATCCTGTAGTGTGAGGCAGCCTTTACAGTACTGTTACACTGTATAATAAATTAGTAGTAATTGAAGTAAGAGTACTGATACACTGTACAGTATATAACTCAAGTAAGAGTATGATTACACTGTACAGTATAGTACTCAAGTAAAGGTCGCCACACTCTACAGGAGAATATTAAATCTCATCAGATTCTCTTGGTGTCTGTGGTGTGTGTTTTTGCTGCATGTTTAAAAAATCTTTTAAGACCGAAAAATCCTGTGATGTGTAACGGCCTTTAAAGTACTGTTACACTGTACTATATATTACTCAAGTAAGAGTACTGTACTGTTAAAGTTACACTGTACTATATATTACTAAAGTACTGTACACTGTACTATATATTACTCAAGTAAGAGTACTGTTACACTGTACTATATATTACTCAAGTAAGAGTACTGTTACACTGTACTATATATTACTCAAGTAAGAGTACTGTTACACTGTACTATATTACTCAATAAGAGTACTGTTACTACTATATATTACTCAAGTAAGAGTACTGTTACACTGTACTATATATTACTCAAATAAGAGTACTGTTACACTGTACTATATATTACTCAAGTAAGAGTACTGTTACATTGTCAAATATATTAGTCAAATAGTGTTCAAAGTGTGGTGTACAGGTGTATTAACTACACTTGTATGTGCTCCTCACCTCAGATGAACTGTGAGTACTGTATCTACATTTAAATGAATACCGTAGCCTGAAGAGTCTTTAAATGCTCTGTCATCACAATGTTCAAATACTGAAGGGACGTAACTGGAGGCAAGAGGAAATGGACCATAACACACTTACACTGAGTTACTGGCATCAGCTCCTAATGTGAATGATTTAAGTCTGTATAACAAAAATCTAATAAACAAGGAACCACTTCCAGAGATGAAAAAACATGCAGCCTCAAAATGCAAGTAATATGTTATACATCTTTAGACAAAAAGAATAAACTAGTAAAAAAAAAAAAAAAAGTGCTTGGTTTGTGCGTAATAATCTCCTATTAAATAAACAGATCATGTAAACTAGAACAGTAAATGTCTTTAAACCAGGCTCAAATATCTCACATGTATCTGTGATTTTCATTTGCCAAACTCACCTAGATTTTTGAGAGGGATCTGTCCACAGACCTTCATGTAGAGGACCCTCATGTGACTCACACCCACACACATTTCCATAAAAGTAAGTACTTATAATTTAAGGGGAATGTGTCTCTTTAAAATGGCCACAGTCCGTACAACAAGGAAACGTTTTTGTGTTTCAGTTTGTGGGGTCAAAATCTGGAACTCTGAGTGATGAGCTCAAAAAATACCCAAATATGAAAGAGTTTAAACAAAGATATAAAGACATGGTTATAGCATGTCTTAAGTGTGCAGAAGAAGGAATTGAAGTTAGTATTATTATTATTAAAAGTGGCCATGATAACTGAACACTGGTTTTACTGTAACGTTACTAAAGTGAACATTGTTTTACTCTTAGACAGGCCCACACTCTTTCCCTGACCTTCACAATTACAGCTATGTGCCTGATCTTCACCACACACAGACCTACGGCAACACAAAAGGACAAAATACTGATGTTATTTGTATTTACATCATGTTGTCAGTTAAATATGTTTGCGACAAGATGTTTTAAACTGCTCATTTCCCTTTGCGAGCCAACACAAGGATACTTTCAAATGAGGACACTTTTAGAAACGCACTGGGGATTAAATCTACAATCTTTGAAAATGTATAGAAAACTAGGGCAAAAACGGAGGAAAAACTAATTCATTTGCTTATGAAGAGTAAACTAATGAAAACAGTGAGGGACATGTGGGTGGAGGTGCGTCCTGGTGGAGGACTGCAGGGTAGCGTCCTCTCTTGAGACTTTTCATATTTTGGGAATTTTTTTTTTCAGGCTCATCCCAATTCCTCCACTGGAATTACATTACCATATTTTTCTGCGACTTATACTCCAGTGAGACTTTGTGCTATGTGCAGACTGCAGGGCTTAACGCTCAATTCCGATTTTTTTGTGAAATCCTATGTTTTTGTGAGGTCGTTCACATTTCCAATTAAATGTGACTTGTATGTGACTCCAGTTTGAACAGTAAAGGGCCTAAAGTGTCCCACATGTGCACTGGAGACACGATGACGTCAACCACAGCGAGCGTCTCTGTGTTTACAGAAGTTGTCCAAACATGGACGCAGCATCGAGCACCTGGAGATTTTAAAGTTCCTCTTGTACTGGAGCCAGAACATGAACAACTTACTTGTTTTAAGGAGGAGATTGAGAAGGAGAAGGACGAGGTTTTTGGCCGTGGTGTTTTGTGGGACAGCGGCAGCGACGTCCGTTGAAAGGAACGTGTGGATGTGAAGATGAGTGGTGATGTGCTTCGCTTCAGTGACACGGAGTTCGTTAACAATTTTCTCCTACTTCAGCGCAGAATAGTGACGTTTGTGGCTTGTTGATAATGTGTAGGTGGATTGTGGTGGATCCCTCTGCCACCACTCCATAATGTCAGTATTATTTAATTTTCATTATTATTTACATTAAGTTAATTACACTACACATAATTTAATTCCTTTATTTAGACTTATGTTCTAATTTGAGTGCACACATTTTAGTTAATATAAGTCTAATTTACTTACACTTGTTCTTTTGTTTTTTTGAGCACTGGACGGAGGACCCTGGGAGAGACCATCAGGACTCAGCAAAGGGGGAGCACTATTTAGTTTGTTTTACTAAGTTAATTTGTTTAGTTAGGGTTAGGGTTAGGGTTAGGAGGCAAATGTGCGACTCATATATGTTTTTTTTTTTTTTTTTTCCATTACGCATCTTTTGCTGGGTGCGACTTACACTCTGGAGCGACTTATGTTCCAGTATGTTCCAATTCACTTTTTGTTAACAGAATTGAATCTTTAAATGAGTCATAGAAAAGTGCAATTTTTAACATTTATTTTTTGCTAATCGACTTTTTACTATACGAGTATTGAGTGTGGGGTGATCAGACGTCCCTATTTACCCAGGACAGTCCCAGTTTTGAGCCCTGTGTCCCTTGTCCCAGCAGATTTATACAAAAACATCAATTTGTCCCAGTTTTCTACAAGAAATGTCCCAGGTGTCTCTATTTTTGACCAATTCTATACCTGTCGAAAGTAAAAAGAGGCATAAACTGTCTTTTGTTTAGGTATAATCAGTGTTGGGAAGGTGATTTTTAAAATGTATTCCCCTACAGATTACAGATTACATACACCAAAATGTAATTTGTAACATAATCCATTAAATTACTTAAAGTGAGTAATGTAATCTGAATACTTTGAATTACTTGATATTGTCATGCTTTTTAAAACTACATGAATGTATAAACGACATCCTGAAAATTCTTGTTTGTTCTCTTCAAATCTCCATGAATAAGCAACTGTTTGCTGTAGAGAAGCAAATACCAGGAAATCTTAACATAAGATGTTTTGTTTTGTCTGCTAAAAGAAAATAAAAAGACCAGTCTTTACTTAACCATATTAAAAATATTATTGATAGAGAAATGATTATGAGATTATCAATATGAGATCACTGCTGCTTTAAATTATGTTCACTCTGCTGTTAGTGTCAGATTGTTTAGACCTGGTTTACTCCTGGTTTAGTCCTGGTTTAGTCCTGGTTTTAGTCCTAGTTTAGTCTTAGATTAGTCCTGGTTTAGTCCAAAATATGAAAACAGGAAAATATCTGACTATATAATAATCCCGGTACATGTAATCTGTTACTCCCCAACACTGGGTATAATACAAAAAAGATGCTTAAAAATGACCAAAACACAAAGAAAATGTGACTATACTGACTCATATTAGTACTGAGTGCAGTTACGGACTCGTTTCACAATTTTATTATCACCGACCACCAAAAAAACGGGGATGTCCCAATTTTAGATGTTGAAATTCTGGTCAGTGTACTTCAGTAACTCTTTGACCGTTCATCTAATGGTTATAACCCATTTGTTCTCACGTTCCTTTTCACATGCCTGTGTCCAACAACGCCCAACAGCTGCTGACCTTTGACCTCTGGGACCGCTTTTTAACCCCCTCCTCCTCCAAACAATTTGTCAACAACCTCGATCCGCTCCAGCGTCAGCGTCAGGAGGGCTTCAGCGACACAAGCCCACCATCGTGTCACATTTCTGGGCTGAGTGTCGGGGACGCGCTGGGGGCTGCTGGTCCATTAGCGCCTTGTCCTGTACAAACCCGGACGCTTTAGCGCTTTGACAGTTAAACGCACATATGGCGAGCTTAAAATAAAACTTTGACGTCGGTAACAGCATGCTAACGCCGCACTTATCCGCCGCTCCTGACTGACGCGAGCCCCGGTGGGAGGCATTTGGACAGGCTGGGCAGGTGGAGGAGAGGAAGACGAGGAGAGGAAGAGATGATGGACTGCTCAAAGTCAAAGGAGTGGACAGCTGCTGACCCAACAACATTCTGCACAACACTTTTGAAGTGAACAACAAACTTTAGCCCAGACGTATGCTAACTGTGAGACAACAACTGGCCCAGCAGACACGAGGAAGGATTAAAGAGCGACTGAATCCATTCACATGATGCTTTGATGATGTGAGGTGCAGGAGGTTCATTAGCAGGATGCACGCTGATTGTGATAGTGCTCTGAAGGGGGAGTGGGACTCAGAGCAACAAAAAAACTAAACTGAAACTTATTAAACAACAACACGCCGTTTTGGGTGAATGCAGCATTTTCAGAACAACTAAAGGAACATGGTGATTTAAATGTGTTTTGTGCACTTAATCCCCCAGAGAAGTAAACATATGCAGATGAACCTCATCAGTTATCAACTTAAAAATAATAACATATCTGAATACATTTGATTTTGTTAAAGTGTTGTTGGTTTTCATTATTATTTATCATCATCATTATTTCTAAACCCAAAGACGTCGATAACTATAACTCAAAAGCTCAGAAGCAGAGCTCATTTACACTCAGGTTCTGGACTTGATTCTTAACCAGGTTTAGAAACATTCCTTTCCAAAGTCGTGTGTAATCTCTGCAGTGGAGGAGGATAGATCTCTATGGCCTGGGGGCCACACGCAGGCCTCAGGCCAATTTGTGTGGGCCCTGAGGCCTTCTGCTGAATAGACCAGGATCACAGGCAGCACTGTTTTACTGAAAACTCAAGTGATTCTTCCACTAAAATGTCCATAACATCACATGTGTGATTAGGGTTGTCAAAAGTATTGAAAAATCAGTTACTAAAACTAGTATCAAAACTAGATACTCATTTGAACAGGTAATAATACTAAAAAAGTCCTATTCACAGGACAGAAATGAACCTTTCCTGAATGTCTTTAGAATGATGTTGAGCTGTATCAGAACAAGAGCACACAGACTAGTACACACATGACCAAAGCTCCTGTACATCACTCTACTGCAGGGTTGGCAATTCTTTTTTCCATGGGACCACATGAGAAATAGAAAATATTGTGGAGGCCACAATTCTGAACTCAATTCTGTATAAATTTATAAAAAGCAGTAAATATCATAGTTTTCATGAGCTGCTCAGACTGGGAAGAGTTTATGTTCTGACTAAACAATGAAAAAGTGAGACTGCCAAACAAAAAATATCATAAAAAACAAACAAACACACATTTAAAATAAAAGCAATGCAGCTTTAGTCCAGGCATGAGGTAAAAAAATGAAGGTGAGATGAAATATGTTTATTTTGTCATTCCAGATGAGCTTAAACGGGCCAATCAGAGTCAAACAAAGGGCCGTATGTGGCTCTGGAGCTGGACAATGCCCAGGTCTGCTCTGCTGTTTAGCTCATTATTTTTCTTTTATTAGAATAATCTGTCAACTGAATATCAATGCTCTCTAGCGCCATCCACATTCCCTGTGTAACACGTGTGATAATAATGACTCTAATCCCGCTCCATAAGCCTGCTGACCCCTGCTCGGCCTCTGTGTTAGCCTGAGTGAGTGGAGCTGCTGAGCGGAGACGTCTGACAGCCCACAGTGTGCTCGCTGACACTCGGAGCATTAGCATCAGCATCAGCACATTCAGGTGTGTTTGATCAGACTGAGAGTGGAGCCGTCAGCAACACAAACAAAAACGCTGGAGTTTACAAAAGATGGTGTCAAATGCGTTAGTGTCTGGAGCTATAACAGTCTTATATAACTTCATTAAACACCACAAAGCTGCACCCTTATGTGTGCAAACTGGTTGTTCTGAATAGACTTTAAAAACACAGAGGAGCTTGATGGTTAACTACAAAAAGTGATCCAGTGATCCGATACTAAAGTATCAAACTGGAGTTTGATTTCCACAGTGGTCCATGGGTGTATACTGGTCTATGTGCTTGTTCTGGAGGTTTCTACTACTCTCTGGTTCAGTAGAGTTGTGATCGTGGAGTGTGTATCGGTCAGAATGCAAGGACCAGGCAGAAAGATCTTTACTTCTCTTTTCTGTGAACTTGAGACTTTGGATGGGTTGGGTATGAGGGTGTGTGTGTGTGTGGTTCTGTAAACAAAACAAACAAACACAATATTAGAAATAGACTAGATTAATCATATCAATAATAACACATAAGGTAAGTAATAATAGAAATATAAATGAATGAATGTTTATTTGGACAGTAATACATAGAACATAAATAAAAAACATAAATACATAGATATGACACAAAAAGTAACTATTTCTATTCTATAATAACAGGCAAATAAATGTTACACCAAATTTTCCTTGTGTCCAAAAAATGAGTGGGAGGAAGTAAATACTTATTTAACCCTAACCCTTTTTTCTACCGTCCCAAATTAACAAAGAACACATATAAATCCAAAATATATATTAAACAGTATGTACTCAGCAGCCACGTGAAAAAGGTAGGCCTCAAAACCTCTACTACTAATGAACTATAATGTAATGTTGTAATTAACAATAAACAAAGGCGTCACAGTATTGTCCTGTGACAAACATAATCCCCAAACATATACATAAGGCTGTCTGAGGCTTATAAACAGAAGAATGGAATAACATGAATTAAATAATAAGATAAAGTGCACATAAAACGAGGAGTAGCTTAGCGAAATTTAGCATTGAAGCTAACATGCGCAGTAATTACATAAATAACATAGAACAACTTAACCACTCAGTTTTCCTCATCAAACACCCTAATACAACATGACAAACACCCACATGTCTCATGGACACACACTACAATAAAAAGAAACAGAGATATAAGACACGACAACACACGTCCAATGCACAGACTAATAATGAACAACACTAAACTTATCATCTGCTCTGCGCCCCTAGTGGTCCGGCGTGGTACTGCACCCTAACTGAATAAACACTATAATACAGCCTTGTCTTCATAACAGTGCTTTTACATTTGTTCTGATACAGCTCAATAAATCCTTTTATAAAGCACGTTTAAAAACAATGTTTACAAAGTGCTGTACGATCAGCAAAGAACAATACAAAAAGAATAAAAATAGCAAACAGAAAGCTCATAAAAACAGACAATGATGCAAACAATCCAATAAATTATTTAAAAAAATAATATAAAGAAATTGAATAAAAATAAAAAAGGAATAAAATCAAGCTAAAACCAGTTAAAGGAAGGTCAACCAATAAAAATTTGTCTTAAGAAGTGATTTAAAAGATGATACTGATGGTGTGAGTCTTATCTCCTCAGGCAGGTCGTTCCAAAGCCGAGGCTCCCGAACTGAAAAGACTCAATCACCTTCACCCAGAGTCTGGACTTTGGAACTGTCACAGGGACCTGCATGAGGATCTGCGGCTGCTGGAGGCTCGCATGAGGTTAAAAATTCTTAAATGTTACTTGGAGCGAGACCTAAACGAGCTTTAAAAGTGATCAGTAAATTCTTCAAATCAATTCTAAAACGCACAGGCACAAGATCATTCTAAAGCTCTTCAAAAGGTGCATTTCTGTCATGTGAACTCTTTTACTTTTTTAGCATTGATAAAAAAGTCCAAATGTGTTTCTAGTTTTGATATTAATTTTAGTATTGATAAGTATCTGTTTTTTGAAAACCCAATGAGTCCAATGAGGTTCATTTGGTCTAATTTATGTTATGAGATACTTTTTTCATCTACAGTCCCACTTCCTCAGGACATAATCTTAGGTGTGTGAGCGTAAAAAAAGCCCCTCGTCCTGGTTAATCATCCCGTGGCATGTTTCCGTGTTTCGATTGCCTCTTTAATCCAGAGACGATGTTTGTTTTCCTCTGTCCCAGTGATGTTTGCTCCAGTCCAGAAAGTGCTTCTCTCTTTTACAGTGGTCAGAGGCATCACAGGAGGAAGACAACGCCAAAACTGGTATAAATCAGCTGAGCGGACATGTCATGTCAACATCACGTCCAGACTGTCAAGTACGAAAATAAAATCTTGGTCTGAAAAAAGAACGTAACAACATAAACCTTAGTGAAGAGCAGAGGTTTTGAAAGCTGGCGAAAATATCAAAATGCTTTTAGGTAAAATTTGAAGCAGGGGATCCTCTGGTTGGTGGGTGGATGCTTAACACAGTGCACCACTTTTGACCCAAAAATAATTAAATTTTAAACTTTTTCATTTTGTGTATTAAAGGCCCTGTATCCAATTTGTTCCCCATATATCGGAGATAGATTTGTCTCGCCCCAGTGCACATATATTTTATAAGCAGTTCTTGAAGTCGAAATTAGTCTGTTCCATCTAATTAGAAATGTTTTACAGTCCGATAATGAGGAAGTGCGTGTTAGTATGCTAGTTGTTAGATTCACTGTTCAGGAAAAACTCTGGTTGGTCTCTGAAAAGTTATGAGAAGTGATTCTAAACTCATTTTTTTAGGGTTAGGATGCTCTTAATGCATAAGGTAAGCGAAGAAGTTCTTTAGATCACTGCAAACTGTACTGTTTTTCATTCTCATGCAAAATCAACTTTTCAGAGCTTTCTACCTTCTAAGAGTGATGTGTGGGACTTGTATTTGTCGCCGAAGTGTTTTTTAGATTCGGCTTTTGTTTTAACAAATTGCAATGTATTTCTGCCACCCTCCCGCGTGACAACGAACTAAAGCTGCTACAACAATGACGCGGCAGATACACCTATGACACATTTGACGTAGCAGAAAGTGCTTCACACCATAAACACAAGTTTATCTACGAGCATTTATTAATACTTTACCAATCAGTAATGTTCAGCTGATGTGGACGCGGTGCTTGAGCTTCGTGCTCCTCAAAGTCCTCGTCCGATTCCGGGTCCAACACATGCGGCTGAACGCGCTGTATCTCCATGATCAATAAAAGTTTATTTCTACCACTATCAGGGTCATGTCTGTCTCCCCCTCCCTCCCTGAGATGGGCGGAGGAAAAGCGGCTCACTCAGAGTCTACATCATGTTTGGAGGGCGGCGCCTGTGCTTTCTCAGGACGGGTGGGGGGAGGAGCAATAGTCGAGTTTCAGCTGACGTCATTGTTATTAAAAGCCCGCGTTGCATGCTGGGAAATATTTTGGTCGGAGGCAAGAAACAGGATAGCGTCAAACACAGTGCGTAACCTCGCGTATTTCTCCCCGATAATGGTAAATTCCTGCTGCATTATCGGATGCACAAATAGAAGCACGGAAGAAGGAAAATGTCTTTTTCGTATTCTGAGTGAAAAGAACCACTAACAGTGAATTAAACAACTTTCAAACATTCACAGAGCAAACGTAGAAGATCCTAACAAACCGTGGACTCCAACAAGTTCAACAACACATCGAGACTCTTGGAGGTTTTCATCTTTTCTGCTGTGAATGGCCCAGGAGTTTCCACCAAGTCATTGTGGATATCACCAAAGTGAATATTTGTCCAGGTCCAGGTAGTTGGAGATTCTGACCAGAAATTTGGTTTGGTCCAGACTCTGTCGGGGTTGAAAAGGGTGATTTGGCTCCATCGATGCTTATGACCAATTTCTGGTCAAATGGTCTTGGGTCCTCTGCTGTTAGAGTGGATAAATAACCAGGATCAATATCCTTTACGTGCTTTCTCGCTCCGTCCGTCATGTCGAATTAGTGTTTATTGCCGCCGACCAAAATAATTCCCAGCATGCAACACGCGCTTTTGTCAACAATGAAACTCGCCTATTGTCGGTCTTTCATAGTTCCTGGTCTGTGACTGTTTCCAAGAAATCAGTAAGATTTCAGAACTATTGTGTAATGGATGTTCCAAAACCCAAATTGTGCTTGAATATGTGCAGAAGATACAATGTGAAAAGAATTATTTTGCATGAGATGGGCCCTTTAATTACGCACTCATTTCACAATTTTACTATTACTAAACACCACAAACTAGGAATGTCCCAGTTTTTTATTTTGAAAATCTGGTTACCTTATAAAAGGTGAGTGCAATTCTTACTGTGGAACATTCTACACAAAGCAATAACATCTCCATGGAAACCAGCAGCGGGGAGACCTTCCACCACAAAAGTTACAGAGTTGAGGAACTTTCATACATTCAAGATCAGCCAAACCAATCACTCCGGTCACCCCTGCACCCCCCAGTCCAGATCCTATTTCACGGACAGCATTCACCCCATTCCAAAAATACAACTCCAGCAATTACCCAGCCCCATGCACCTGTCTAATGAGTGGAGAATGTAATGTACTGGTGTGGAATGGGAGCGAGTCGGGGCTGACAGAGTGCCCACAGCAGATGCACATGTACTGCATTAGCATAAGTGTGGCTCATTTTGCCCACACCAGCATAGCATTTCTCTTCTCTACTGTACACAGGAGCTCGCTAATAGACAGGCTCACTCAGCTTTTTTCTCTTAAGGCTGGATAATAGATAAAAGACGCGAGAAGCTAAAGGATGTGAGTAAATTGGGGGAAGAGAGTCATTACTGTAATGGGAAGTTTGGGTGAGTATTGCTCAGGATATAACAGTCATTTTCCCTAGTCTTTTCTGCACTGGTACGAGATGTGCAATTGATTTATTTACGTTAGTTCACAGTTTGATTATCCTCGTACAGCAAGATGGAGTCTCACGATAGAGTCCATCTTGAGAGACTCTTGCATGTTGCAGCGCCAGTGTTGGGGAGTAACAGATTACATGTACTGGAGTTACGTAATCAGAGTACAAATTATGAGTAACTGTATTCGGTTACAGTTACTGTTTAAGTGAGTGGTAACTGGATTACAGTTACTTGGTTGAAATGAATGGATTACACAGCAATATTTTCCTGTTTTCACTTTTTTTTTCTTTTTTTTTGGTAATTCCACTCATTACCGGACACTAAACCGGGTCTAAAACCAGGCCTAAAACCAGGTCTAAACCAGGTCTAAAACCAGGTCTAAACTAGGTCTAAACCAGGACTAAAACCAGGTCTAAACCAGGTCCAAACCAGGACTAAAACCAGGTCTAAACCAGGTCTAAAACCAGGTCTAAAACCAGGTCCAAACCAGGTCTAAACCAGGTCTAAACTAGGACTAAACCAGGTCTAAATCAGGTTTAAAACCAGGTCTAAAACCAGGTCCAAACCAGGTCTAAACCAGGTCTAAAACCAGGTTTAAACTAGGTCTAAACTAGGACTAAATCAGGCCTAAACCAGGACTAAACCAGGACTAAAACCAGGTCTAAACCAGGTCCAAACCAGGTCTAAAACCAGGTCTAAACCAGGTCCAAACCAGGTCTAAAACCAGGTCCAAACCAGGTCTAAACTATGTCTCAAACAGGATTTAACAGCAAACCAAGTAATCCAAAGTATTCAGATTACGTTACTCACTTTAAGTAATTTAATGGATTCCCCTACAAACTACATTTTGGGATGTGTAATCTGTAATCTGTAGGGGATTACATTTTAAAAGTCACCTTCCCAACACTGTGCAGCGCTGAGGTTTGAGCAGAAGCCATGAACTAACCCCTGGTGTACTCTGACTGCAGGTGTTTGGGTTCGGTGCAGTTTAACCCTGGTGTACTCTGACTGCAGGTGTTTGGGTTTGGTACAGTTTAACCCTGGTGTACTCTGACTGCAGGTGTTTGGTGGTGCAGTTTAACCCTGGTGTACTCTGACTGCAGGTGTTTGGGTTCGGTACAGTTTAACCCTGGTGTACTCTGACTGCAGGTGTTTGGGTTCGGTGCAGTTTAACCCTGGTGTACTCTGACTGCAGGTGTTTGGGTTCGGTGCAGTTTAACCCTGGTGTACTCTGACTGCAGGTGTTTGGGTTTGGTACAGTTTAACCCTGGTGTACTCTGTGTGCAGTTTAACCCTGGTGTACTCTGACTGCAGGTGTTTGGGTTCGGTACAGTTTAACCCTGGTGTACTCTGACTGCAGGTGTTTGGGTTCGGTGCAGTTTAACCCTGGTGTACTCTGACTGCAGGTGTTTGGGTTTGGTACAGTTTAACCCTGGTGTACTCTGACTGCAGGTGTTTGGGTTTGGTACAGTTTAACCCTGGTGTACTCTGACTGCAGGTGTTTGGGTTCGGTGCAGTTTAACCCTGGTGTACTCTGACTGCAGGTGTTTGGGTTCGGTACAGTTTAACCCTGGTGTACTCTGACTGCAGGTGTTTGGGTTCGGTGCAGTTTAACCCTGGTGTACTCTGACTGCAGGTGTTTGGGTTCGGTGCAGTTTAACCCTGGTGTACTCTGACTGCAGGTGTTTGGGTTCGGTGCAGTTTAACCCTCGTTGTACTCTGACTGCAGGTGTTTGGGTTCGGTGCAGTTTAACCCTCGTTATACTCTTGACTGCAGGTGTGGTGCTGGTTCGATGAGGTTTTATTGCGACTTGTGCCCCACTGACTGCGCTCTCTGCTGCTGTGCGGTCGAGACGGGCTGCCGCGTCCCGAGACAACGTGTTCATGGGGATTCACGCTCTGGTCAGGAGTTCACGCCATAGATTAACATCAATAGACCCTTGACTGGCATATAGAGCCGTAGCTCGCCATCCGGGTGGCCAACGCACAGATGATTTGATGGGGTGGGTGTCAAAATTGAGGACTGGGTTTGGTGGAGGGGATTCTGGAGAACAACTGCATTGAACTTTTGTGTGGTGAATGGTATGGCGTCTTTTACACGTGCTGCCTGACGTGCTATGCATCATGTATGTAATGTGCCGAGGGCATTGTTAGCATGCACAAGAAGTCAACAGCAGTATTTTACACTACGACCACTTTCTGGTGCCTTTGGAGACCACTTTCTTGTGCTTTTGGATACTGTGGCTACAATGGGTAAGTATTTGCAAAGTACCAGGAGTGTGCAGAGGTATTTTATTCTGAAAATACAACAGTTCTATGCGTGATTTCCTGTTTTGCTCATGTGATTTTGTCAGCTTGACGTTAGAGACCACAGCAGTGTCTGGTGCTCACCCACACCTGCACCCGCACCACACTCAGGTCAGTGTTGCAGGGGGGGTCAGCCTTATCATCAGAAGAAAATCCATGTTCAGGTAGTGTTACAAATTGTTACAAATGAAATTGTATTTCAAGTTTTAAAAAGTAAATATTAAAAGTAATAAATATATTAAACCCTGAAAATACAGCAAAAATGTTTGAGGAAATAATGATTTGGGTGGAAATGTCTGTCTTAAGTGTAACAGGGTTAATAATTGTCTGATTTTCAGGTAACAACTTGCAAAATGTTCAGTAATTCGAGCTCTACAACCTTCATTTCAGTTCTATTTTAAATCTTTTTCTTTTAATATAGCATTGGTGGGTTTGTAAACCAACAAATGAAGTAATTCTGGCCTTAGCTAATGCTGTTATGCATGATTATGCATTTTCCTGTCAATATCTCTAAAAATGTTGATGTTGCAGCCATTTTTAATTGGTATACATCCAAAAGTTTACTAATTCGTCCCTGATATCCAGGGATTATTCCCTGTTGCTTTGATCAAATATACATTCAATTTTTCAAGAGAAATGTTGCTGACAAACCAGTAGAAGAGGTCATGATTTTCTGACTAGGGGGCCTTCTCACTACAGGGCCTTCTGATGATAAGGGTGTAACCGTTGCAGGGTGCTACTGATTTTAATAACTTTCTAAGTCTTGCGGGACCCATCCTGAACCTCACTACACCTGCAGTCAATGTACACCGGGCGTAAAACAAACATGGTGACACACACAGACGTATTTCACACTGTTTTGGCATCAGTACAGACTATTATTTTTATGGAGAAGAACGGAAGAGCTTTGTGCTTTTGTGGACAGGGAAGATGTTTGAGCTTTTCTCTCAACTGGATCTAACTAAAGTTTCATTTTTTCGCCTTGTTCTTCTGTTGTGTTACTTCAACCAGTCAGATTCAAATAACAGTCATGATGTTCTGTGTTTATGATCTTTTTCAGTGAGCCGTTCAGATTAATAATGTACAGAACTCAATCCATGAGCCGAGTCATCACTTGATAAAGACAGACCACGTGTTTCTCTGATTGTCTCTTCAAGTTAATCCTGCTGGTATGAACTGAACTCTGGGAGATAGAACTGAAGCTCATTGATTTAAAGGCAAAGCAATAACGTATCAAGGTTAGGGGCAGACCCTCCACTAAAAGATATGTAAAGCACCTTTAACTATAGGAAAGAAAAAGTAGTCTCAGCTGTCCGGGCTCCTTCATCCAAGAACTGTCTCTGAAACCTGATGTACTGCTCAAATCTACAACAGTTTTCAAGATCAGCTGTACAAGTAAAACATGACATCCCACTGCAAGTACGTCTCCATTAAACCAGCATCTCCTCTTCTCCTCCTCCTCTTCTTCCTCTTTCCTACCACTTGACCTTGCGTCTGGCGTCCCGTCTGCTCATAATGATCTGTGAACATCTCTTCACGCCCTCCGCTCATGCGTAAAGGTCCCTCTCCAGAGTGACACCTCGGCTCCACACTGTGCTTTGAGCAGCAGACAGCCCAATGACAGCCAGCAGGACAAGACGACGCTCCTCGCAACTCCTCAGCCTGATCTCCTCACTGTCACGATGGACTGACAGCTGAGGGCGTAGGAGACGACGGAAGGAGGCGAGGGAAGGAGGCGAGGAGGAGAAGTGTGCTTAATGCTTAATGGGGACAGGGATGAAACGGGATTGTTCCACTGACAAGGTGGAAATTAGAGATGTGTTCTGCATAATTGGACACTACTGGTCTCGCCGCCGAAGCAAAGTGCTGGATTATTTCTATCAGCGCTCGTCCAACTGTGTGTCACATTTGATTACCACCGGGATATGTTCACGTCTCTCTGCAAAGGAGTGTGGGATTAATTGGAAATACAGAGGAATAAGTAGAGTTAAGTATGCGCTTTGAAAATGTTCAAAAGAGATCATAGTTTAAAGGTTCTGCATCTGATTTTTTCTCCATTTGAGCAAAATGTCTCTTGCTGCAGTACTGATATATTATAAAGCAGCTCTTGAGGTCAAGATAAGTCTGCTGTGGACTGTCTGTGTCTAAGTAAGAAGGATTTACGTGATAATCAGGAAGTTTACATTGGCCACGTTTACATGATGTTCTGAATTAGATAGTTCAGACTTAAAATATTCTTTTTCGAGTTTACAAGGAAATAATAATTCTGAATTGAGCTTTACATGGAAAACTCGTTAAATCGTCTTTATTTAATTGGGCTCAACGTCTGGGGGTGGGGAAGGTTCTGATTGGACAGAGACACAAACATATTTACATTGACCAGAAGAAAACACACACTTCAGCTGCTACCGGCTTTTCTGTCATCTCGGTTTGTTGTTACTCCACCGACACAAACACAATCCAAACTTTTTGTGCAGTGGTTCTGATGATAATTGCACAGCAGCTGGAGAATTGTCTCATCACACTTTACGTCTGTCAGCTGAGGAGGAGAAGGGAAGAGTGTCGGAGAAGGAGGAAGAAGACAAAGTGAGTGTGAGGCTGTTCTACCTCAGCCCACTCCCACATCCCGCTCACAAATCCAAAGAGACGTGGATCAAAGTCCAAAGCCACGAACTTGGTGGAGCCGGATCATCCAGATCGTGTCAGAAGGGTGAAATTAATTTGACTTTAAAATTGGAATAAACCAAACACTTACTTCGGAATTAAGTTATATTCTGAATAATCATTTTCATTAGGACTACTAAAGTATTTACATGGTCTTTTTAAAGCAAAATTTTTTTTAAATTTAGAATTAAATAATTTTTATTCAGAATTAAAGCTCTCATATAAACGTGGCAAATATCCTGTTAGTCTTTGTCGGCTTTATCATGATGGCAAATCTCTGCTCTGTTCGCTCAGACTCATCGTGGTGAATCATTAGGAAACTCTGAATGAAGAAGGTAAATGACGAAGAACTTTGGACCACTGCAAACTCTTTACTACTTCTGTTTTCTGAGCCTTTAATATTGAGCTGGAGGTGATCATTACCGTGGTGGAATCAGCTCTTTAAGAAGTCTTTTTATGCTTTCCACTGAACTCCAAAGGTGTGAACCCTCACCTGTTCATATGTGTTCACACTTTGGGTACAGCTCAAGTGACTGTTCACACGTTGGAGTCGTTCAGGGTTCTCCAACCTCTGTCGTGAAAAATACTGAGCCCAAAATTGGCAGTAACAGTGGATGTTTTGTTTGTAATTTAGTTCATACATATATTTTATATATTTTACTTCATAAATATATTTAATTTTAAAATCCAGCCTCCTTCTTTTTGTTGCAGCCTTGGCACAGGCTCTTAACACATTCAATAAATACACATTTGTATTCAGTTATTCTTAAATGATCTTTAATGTGAATGTATTTGGTGTATTTATTTGTACTGTACACACTATACTGCAAAGTCACTAAACAGGAAATCCAAAGCTCTTCTAGGTCATTTCAAACAAACTCCATGATGACTCAAGCTTGGTGAGGTGTTTTTCTTAGAATGGATGGAAGTCTGGGCAAATAATAATAAATAAATAATAATGATCCTGTCAGTTTCGGCCTTTTGTCTTTGCACGAAAACTTATTTCTGGCTCAAGATACAAAGTCAGAGAACAGGAACTGACAAATAAGGGTCACAGGTCAGTTTTGAGCTCAATATTTTTCACCTATTATACTTTTGTCTGGACAAAACAGAAAGTTGGAAGTCATTTTTCTCAGTTTCACACTCTGGAGAGTTAAGCTCTTTTACCTTTGTAGAGCAGAATGATAATGGTGTATGTTTTTAAACCTCTAACTCTTCCTATTTAAGGCCATGGTTTTTTTATAATTACTATATTTCTTGTGGCCGCTAAAATGAGCAGCTCTCTGGCACTTTTGTTTTGTAAAGGAGCTCACCAGAGGAAAAAAGGTTGGAGACCCCTGGGTTAACTAATAACAGATACTTCTTACTGTAAGAAAGGTATCGGAGGTATAACTTTTCTGGTAAATGGTCTGCCACGTCTTTGTCTCCATGGAGATTATATTATATATTATATTTTATGTGTTTTTATTGATTTAATTTATTTATTGGTTTATTTATTTCTATTCTATGATTTTGTTTTTATTTTATTTTACTGTTTTTATTATATATTTATTATTATTAAGATTTGTATTATTTTAGTAGTTTATTTTATCATCTTATTATTGTTGTTATTATTATGTATTTGTGCAGCACTTTGGAAACTGTTTGTTTGTGAAATGTGCTATAGAAACAAAGTGGACTGGATTGGATTGGATATTGCTTTGCCTGGAATGTCCCACAGTACATCATTAAACTTAAATATTTCCACGGTGTCAAGCAGGTGGCGCAAACAGGCCAAGTTACTGGTCAGCTCTATGGAGAACACAGTAAGAACACAGTTAAGAGTTAAGTTTAATGTTGTATAGTAAAATATTCCAAGAACAGCAATAACATCTCCATGAAGATGAGCAGTTTAATGGAATGAACCAAACCAAACTGCAGACTCTAATGCAGTAATGGAAAGTCTAACATGAAGCCTTCACTCAGCTCGTGTGTCAGTGCAGTGTTGGTTCAGCCAGCAGGCCGTGTGCAAACATGAGCGTTAGCCTGGAGTGTTGACTCGGGTTCATTAACATACACTGGACACAGACGGGATGCCCAGGCCCTCCCGGAGATACGGTTGGTCGGCAGCAGGTGTGGAAACAATATTACACAAATGAATATGTCCACAGTGTTTACACAAGGTTAAATGATAAGAGGAGTATTATATGAGACATTAGTGCTGCAGCCGCTACTCACACGACACACGAGCTCAGGTCACGATCACTTCTTATTAATTGTTAAGTTTTAAAAAAAAAACACAAAACAAAAACAAAAAAAAACAGCACTTTATTTTAGACAATTTTATACAATAATATAAACCATCCAGCCCTCGCCAACAGCTCCATTATGTTGGATCATTACACTGTAGTAATGTTCAATGTAAAACAAAGTTTGGGCAAAAAACTTGTTATATTGGTGTGAATAAACTGGTGAAGTGAAGTAGTACTGTATTTTCTGGGCTATGGGCTATTCTGGGCAATCCAGAGCACCTATACACGAATCCACTCAGGTGTCCCAGCACGACTTCAGTAAACTACAAAGACGCACCACCCACAGAACACACAAACACACACGGAGCAGACAGCGACCGCACAGAGAAACACACCCACAGACACACACATCACTCCACACCGACGAGGAACGGAACGGAGGAACGAACCAAAAAGCGAGTGCAATGTGCCACTTCTAGACACAACTGAACAACTGAGTCACTGTGAACACGCCGACAATCCGTTGGTCCCAGACACACCCTCCCTACACTCCACAACTGAACAAAGCCCAGAGTCACCGTGAAATAGGGACGGGCATTCGATTAAATCTTCTTAATCGATCGTCGAGAGAATTAACAATCGATTATCAATTAATCATTAACATTTTTATATTAAAATGATCATCATTATTATTACTATCTGCACTACTAATCTGCATAAATAAATTAAACTTTACGACATATAAACCATAACCACTCTAGAGCCACATCAGTCCGTTTGACATTATAATGTGTTTAATTCAGCTTTGTGCAACTCTCACAGAAACAAAACTTAAAACCACATGGCTCATTTGCATAAAGTAAGAGAAGAAAAACAAACTGCTCTTGTGTCGCTGATGTGACATGACTCAGGTGAATACAGGTTAGTGTGACCATATTTGCGTTTGACAAAACCAGGACACCGTCCGGGGGGAGGGAGGTGGGGACTCGTCATTGACATTGAGCGACTCTCACCTGGTAAAACTTTTTCCCACTGGACACAGAAACATATGTGCTGCTTTATACACTGTGCACAAGGACTCACACTTGTCCCGACAGAAACGGAAAGTGTGGAATTTCTTGTACAAATCATCATTAAATACACATTTGCACTTCGGCAAATGCACTTGTTGCACTTGTTTGTGTCTCGCTCCTTCTGAGTGCAGAGAGACACATGTACAGACCCCTGTTTGTCCCCTGACATGGACGTTTGGTCACCCTACACCACGCACAGCAACATACATTCGTTTGTCGATTAAAATGAATGTAATCGATGAAATTCTTAATGATCAATTATCGATTAACCGACTAATCATGCCCATTCTTACCATGGACGCGCCAAACAAAGTCCCACTGACCCATCCAACTGTTTGTTTAAAGTCCGGTGTGGTTTGTTTGTGAAAAAAGTTTGAAAATTCACCTTATAAGTCAGAGCGCCTAATCGTGCGGAAAATACAGTATTTTTATACTCAAAGGAGCTGTATGTAGCCTGTGTTCTTAAAAAAAATCTTCTTCTATCTTAATAAATGACAATCCCAGCTGAACCTGCCACCAGAGTCTTCACCTGCAGACAGAGACACGTCCATCTGTTTCTCAGTTTATGGACAGACCCAGCACTCTAACATCAACCCAGGGGATTATGCTGCCTTCATGTGGAGTGGGAAAGATGATCCTTTCCACTTGTGAAATGGAAGTTACGAGTGTGTTGTGTTCAAGTGCTTTGAAACATGGTAGTGAAACATGGCGGCAGAGTTTATACTGATCTGTTACTTGGGTAAAACAGACTCACTAATTCATCCGCTACAGCAAGAAGAGACAAAAAATAATTTTAAAAAAATTACAATTATTTTAAAAAACGACAATAAGTGTAACTGGTGATGTTATTAAAATGATGTATACTACAGCATTATGTAGTCTACAAACACACCAACTAACAGCAGAGAGCGTTTCACAGAATGCAGCTCTCACCATTCACACTTTCACTGCTCTCCGCCGGGTTCAAAGGTCAAAGTTGATCTCATTTCAGCAGCTCGTGTATGAATGACGACGTGAGTGGGTGTTCATGTGCAGTGCAATTCTGATGTCAGCTTTTGGTATTTATGATAATTATCTGGAGACGTGAAGGCTCCATTAAACCCAGAACCTTCCTGCTGTAAGTGTGAGTGCTTAACCACTCAGCCGCTGTGCAACAACGAGGTAATGAGTAGAGATGTAATGATATCCATATCTCTCGGAACGATATTATCACGATATGCATGTAACGGCGCAACGATATTTACTGCAATATTTTGAAGAGGCTGATAAAATTGTAGATAGGACACTTTTTCTTTTTTTTTTGCTTTTAAAATACCTTGACAAATTTTGTGAATTTTTTCCATCATAATCCCAAGAATTCAAGTCAAAAACATATTTTTTTCATGTTGTTGCACTGAAATGAATCATGGGATATGTAGTTCCTGATGTTTATGAGCTGTTGCTTCTATAAAACCATGAATTTAAACAAAGGAACTTGTGATTCGCTGTATTGTGACAGTTGTGTATTATTGTAGGGATGTTCCAATCACATTTTTTTGCCCTCGAGTTCGAGTCATTTGATTTTGAGTATCTGCCGATACTGAATCCTGATCCGATACTTCTATAAAACATTATAAAATGATCTAAGAGCAAAGAATAAGATCCAGGATGTGTGCAGGATCAGATTGTGTTGATTTCATGTGTTGTATTTGGGCTGAACTTGTGAAAAATCAAATGTCCAAAACTTTAACTGTATTAACTTTTCTAACCATGAACCATCATTGTTGAAAATCTTGACTTTTCACAGTTTGGTCTTGGAATGTGTAACTTAGTAAACTTAATGAACTGAACAAAAGAGGAACCAGACCAGAACCAGATCAGACCTGAGACTCGACTCTGCACAATCTACACTTTGTAGATTTGATATTATATGTTTGCCTGTGCATTCTGTTTGAAACATTTAGGCTCATCTATGGTCCAAATAATACAAACTCTTACCAAATAAAAATGAGATGAGAAGCCCCACAGCCTCTCTCCCCCCACCGCCCCCACTCCCTGCACCACCACCACATCCACAAACCCACAGTGGAACACACCGCAACATCAGTCCCACCGTTTAATAGACACTCCATGCCACTGTTCCCACCCTCCCCACCAAAAGCACCAGCTCCACTGCGCAACATGCAAACAAACGATGACGCCATCGGTCATGCAGGTGTGAACACGGACCACAGAACCTCAGGTAACAGTGCCCGAGCACGACACGACCCAAAAGTCCCAGCGTCAGTACACCTTTAGTACAGTAGGAGCAAATCCCACGCCTCCAAAAAACTGTTGTGTGCTGTGTGTTATATACGTATATTATTTATCCGATACCTGATCAGCACATAACGTCTGAGTCCGGATCGAGTCCACAGTCACGTGATCGGCGCCGATTTCCGATCACATGATCAACCCTATATTATTGTGAGATTTTGATGATACAATATCACAATATTTCGGTTATTGTTACATCCCTAGAAGTGTCAGACTAATCAGATCAGAGAGAAGCATTTCACGTTTAAACCAGAGGTGTCCAACCTTTTTTCATCACACATATCTCAACACAGATGAAGCAGAGGGTTGACCGAGGGCTGGAGACTGATGCTCAGTACAGTGAATAACTGAAATATGTGCAGGTTTAACACATTAAAATTACCTTTTATTCATTCTAAGATCCTTAAAACCACACACTAAATATGAAATATTCGCTTTATCAAGGTAGATTTTCAAAAAAAAACAAAACTTGCAAGGCCATTTGGGCCGATTCACCTGGAAGCCTGAGGGCCAAGAAAAATGTGTCAACAACGAACTTGGCAACACAAGAGAGAGACATGTGAGGCTCATTCTGCTTTCTGATTGGATAATTGTCTTGAGAACAAGTCGGCATTACAATAGTTCTGAGTTAAAGCTTTATTTGATTTGAACATGTTTATTTCACATCTGGTTAGAAACGACTTTTTACCAACTTTTTGATGAATCTTTAAATTCACAAAAGTGTAATTAAAAGGAGTGAAAATCAAACTTGAACAGAGGAGAGGAGACAGAGGGACAGAGGAACCACGGGAGATCTGCCAGAGCCTCAAACATTCATGAGCTCGGAAATATGAAGACGCCGCAGACCGAGGAGGAGGAGAGAGGGGTAACTTAAACTGATGAGGAGCGAGGGAGGAGGAGGAGGAGAGGAGGAGGAGAGAGGGGTAACTTAATTTTTTAAATTTGGTTAAGTAAAGTCTGGGCTTTTTCTTTTCTTTTAGCAGATAAAACATCTTATGTTACAATATCCTCGTCTTTGTTTCTCTACAGCAAATCAAGTAATCCAAAGTATTCAGATTACATTACTCACTTTAAGTAATTTAATGGATTACGATACAAACTACATTCTGGGGTGTGTAATCTGTAATCTGTAGGGGAATACATTTTAAAAGTCACCTTCACAACACTGCCCACATCACACTGTATCACCTCACAAGGAGAGGTAAGGACAGAGGAGAGATGGAGAGAGAGGAGGAAAGGAGGAGAGAGAGAAGAGTAACTTAAACCAAGACAGTAGACGGAGAGAGAAGAGAGAGGAGGAAGAGAAGGAGGAGAGTAACTTAAACCTACAGATGCCTATACATGTATGAATGCACAGGGACACGTAAGGACAGAGGAGAGAAGGAGCGAGAAAGAGGAGAGGAGGAGAGAGAGCAGTAACTTAAACTGAGATACAGGAACAGGGTCATTATCAAGGCATAAAGAGAGGTGAAGACAGAAAAGAGGAGGAGAGAGGGAACTGGAGGAGGAGAGCAGACTAAGATAAAGTGAGATAAACTGGTGAGGGCAGAAGAGAAGAGAGGAGGAACACAAACCTAGGTAAGTAGAGAGGAGGAAGAGAGGCAAGGACAGAGGAGAGGAGGAGAGCGAGTAAAGATGGAGAAGAGAGGAATGGTAGCACAAACTGAGATATACAGGTCAGTGTCCTGCACCAGTCCATTTTTGGAGACCTGCACCTGCGCAGCTCAGCACCGCACCCGCCCATAAACTCATGATTTTTTCAAAGTTAAACCCACAACCGCCCAGACCTGTTAACTTTCCACCCATTACCCGCTTGTGCCCGTGATAAATCACACACAAATTAAAAACATTCTATCTGAAGCATCCATCAGAATACGAATTGAAAAGTTACCATTTCAAGAATTACGATCACGAAATGAAATGAAACGGTTACACTTCCTTCAGAACGAACATGAATTTACAGACGTGACTCGACTGTCATCACTTCACAGGCTCAGTGTTGGGAAGGTGACTTTAAAAATATATTCCCCTACAGATTACAGTTTACATACCCCAAAATGTAGTTTATATATTAAGTTATTTAAAGTGAGTAATGTAATCTGAATACTTTGGATTACTTGGTTTGCTGTAGAGAAACAAAGATGAGGAAATCTTCACATAACATGATTTATCTGCTGAAAGAAAATAAAAAGCCCAGACTTTCCTTACCAAATTAAAAATATTATTGATAGGGGTGTCACATTATTGTGTTAATTGCGATTAATTAATTGCAGCCATATTTAGCGCGTTATGTTTTTTAATCGCGTTAATCTCATTTTTAATCTCTAACTTTACTGATTCTGTATGCGAGTTGCCTTATTATTAAATCCGTTTTTATGTGTTGAGCTCCTTGTGCTTGAATTGTTGGGGGTGGAACCATGGTCAGTCACACCCTGTTTGCAGGGCAAGATGAGGAGCGGAGATAAAAGAGAGGAGAGGAGACGTGACAATGGAGGAGCATTTGAGAGTTGGACCAATGAACGGGAAATTTACATTTCACAAACGCCCCGACGGCACCATTAATAAGGGTAAAGTCATATGCCTTCTGTGTAAGAAGGAGTTTGCTTAGCACCGAAGCAGCTCAAGTTTAACCTATCACATCAATGCAAAACACCCAGCCGCGAGTGTAGCCACGGCTAACGTTAGCAGCAAACACGTTAGCAATTTAGCAAGCCAAAGCAAAGCTCTTCGCCAAACTACACTGGAGGAAAACACCACACGTTTGAGCAAGTCTGCTACCGACAGGCTGACGAATGTTCTTGCCAAGTGGATAGCGATGAACTGCAGGCCGATAAACATAGTGGAAGACGAAGGGTTATCAGAGGTGTTGTAAACTGCGTCCAGTGACCCGTCATACAAGCCACCGTGCAGGACTACAGTGACCACCAAAATCAGCAAGATGTACGACAGCGAAAAGAAAAACAAACTTGAGATTTTGGTGGAGGATTCGCCCAACTGTGTTGCTATAACCGGAGATCACTGGACCTCAGTTGGCAACCACAGCTATTTGGGGGTGACCGGACACTTTATTGATGGTGAGTGGAGCTTTAACTCATTTGCACTGACAGTCATGAAAACAGACACCAGGCATTTCGCTGATAAATGCGCCGAACAGTTCCTCAAGGTGGCGAATGACTGGGGAATTGAAAACAAGATATCCACCATCGGTACAGACAGCGCAGCAAATATGCTGGCTGCTATGAGAGCGCTTCCATACGAGCACATCGCCTGCAGTGCTCACATTCTCCAGAGGACCATCACGGTCTGCCTCGACAGCAGTGGGTTTGTCGGTGTACTGGCAAAGTGCCGCAAGATTGTTGGCCATTTCAGACAAAGCCCTGCGAGTACCACAGAACTTAACAAGCAACAAATAGCACTTGGAAAAAAGAGCGAACAACTTATACAAGAAGTACTGACCAGGTGGAATTCGACACTCGCAATGGTCTCACGCCTCCTACGCAACCGAGAGGCTGTCCAGGCTACGCTGGACCAACAGAACAACCACAGATTGGTAATGCTAACCGAAGCTGAGTGGGGAAAACTGCAGAAGCTGGAGCTCCTGCTTGAACCATGCAGGTAAGCTCAAATACACATCTGTCCATTTTAATGATATGAACTGCTGTCATATGTGTAATCTCAAAAAGAATGAACATTAGGTAGTAACTTTTAAGGACAATTAAATTGGAAATCAGTTGCACTTTAAATATCCAGCTAAGTTTATTTAGTAAACTTGTCCACCTCTGTAGGTATGTGACAGAGCTGCTGGGTGGTGAGGCCTATGTCTCTTGCTCTGTAGTGCTGCCTGCTTTTCGCCATCTGGACCGTGTCATGGACATCACTGACGATGATCCAGCCTACGTGGTGAAGTTCAAGAATGCCTTCCAGAAGGACCTGGCAGCACGGCAAGCTAATGCCAACGAGACATGGTTGGAGGTTGCCACAGCACTGGATCCACGTTTCAAGGATTTGAAATGTCTTCCAAAACAAAAGAGAGAACAGGTAAAGACTATAAGGATAAGATGGACTAATGAGTCCAATTTATTATTGAATCAAACTTTATTTATATGCAACAGAAAGTGCTTCATTAAATGAAATAAAATAAAGGCACTTAGTAATAATGACAATCATTCATTCATCCATTCATTTATTCAGGTGTGGACCAGTCAGCTCCACGCAGCAGAGTCCAGAAGAGCAACTACTCTCCAGCCCTACACAGAAGATGATGAACCAGCTCAGAAGAAGAGGAGGAGTGCACTCCTGCTGGGGTCCGACTCTGACTCAGAAGATGGAATGGAGTTTGGAGAGGTGCAGCGCTACAGAGCAGAGCCCAGGACTGTCCCCTACAGTGGTGGTATGCTCACTCAGGAGCCTATGAAAAGCTGTCAGCCCTAGCACGCAAGTACCTGGCCTCCCCGGCAACCTCCGTACCCTGTGAGAGACTGTTTAGCCTCGCAGGTCACATAGTGCAAAAGAAAAGGGCAGCCCTGCTCCCAGACAATGTGACCAAGCTGGTGTGTCTCAGTGACTGGCTGAAGAAGTAAGAGGCATGATGTCAGCATAGCTGCTCTGTCCTCTGTAGCCTACTAGAAGTGATTGCTTGATGTTATATCAGCACTTTATTTTGTGTTACACGATGTTACTTTTGATGTGCTAACTTACAGCACTGTGATGTGTTTGTTTTAATTTATTTTTTTATTATCTGAAGCAGAGGAAAAGCACCAAGTTCAGGGTTGTAGTGTTTTTGCTGTTTTTTGATAACTTACAACACTTTATAATGTGGACCTGATGTTTTATTTTATTTGTATTTTCTAATTATTTACAGTTTATCAAAAGAACACAGCAGAATGTAAATGGCTGCATCTGTTAAAGTTCATTAAAAAAAATAAATGACTTTATGAAGTATTTTTTTGTTCTATATCAGTCTTTTGATCTGCCACAATAATGTAATAATGAATTTAAATGAAAATCCCACTCTCGCTTGGGGTTCTCTCTCTCTTAAGTCCAGCATTAGTCCTGGTTTAGTCCTGGTTTAGTCCTGACCCGCCCACATACCCGCCCATAAAATTCCAGAACGTTAAAATCCGCCCGTTTCAGCAGCTGTTTGCCCGTACCCTTCGGTACCCGCGGGTAGAACTCTGATACAGGTAAGGACAGAGGCGGGGGAGAGAAAGGAGGAGAGGAGAGAGGAAAGGACAGAAAAGAGAAAGGGGGAGTAGAGTGAATGAATAGGATAAAGGAGAGAGAGGAGACCAGGTGGAGGACAGAGGAGGATAATGGAGGATAGAAGATGGGAGAGGAGTAGAGGAAGGAGGGATGAGGAGGAGATGAAGGAGGAGAAGTAAGGACAGAGGAGAGGAGGAGAGAGGGAAAAGGAGAGTAAGGAAACAGGAGACAGAGAGGAAAGAGGGCGGAGATGAAGGAGGAGAATCAAGGACAGAGTAGAGGAGGAGAGAGGGAAAATGACAGTGAGGAAAGATGGAGGAGAGAGAGATGTAACATAAACTGGGATATACAGATAAAGACAGAGGTGGAGGAGAGGAGAGAGAAAGAAGAGAAGGGGGGAGCGATTTGGAGGGAGTAGAGTGAAATAATGATAAGGATAGGAGGAAAGAGGAGGATAATTGAGGACAGAAGATGGGAGAGGAGTGTAAGAGTATAGGAGAAAAAGAGAGACAGGGGAGAAGAGAGAGAAAGAGGAGCGAGGGAGGAGAAACAGAGAGATAGAGAGTGGGGGGTGTCTAATCATCTCTCTCGGAGCAGATTGCACAAATTGAAAAACTCAACAAGTTGTAAATTCTCGAGAGGCTGAGAGCAGCTTGTGCTCCAGACACTCTTCTCTCACTCTGTCTGGGAGAGCGGCCATTGTTTCCACATGGTTCTCATCCAACAAGACGGGATTCAATTATCTGTGCCTCCAGGTTCAGTCCTTATGGTTCTCACCCCAAAAAACTCCTCTAAACGAGAAAAAACGACGATAAGAAAGAGCGACGATGAGAAAGAGCGACGACGAGAAAGAACGATGACGACAAACAACGAAGACGAGAAAGAACGACGATGAGAAAGAACGACGACGACAAACAACGACGACGAGAAAGAACGACGACGAGAAAGAACGACGACGAGAAAGAACGACGACGAGAAAGAACGACGACGAGAAAGAACGACGACGACAAACAACGACGACGAGAAAAAACGACGACGACAAACAACGACGACGAGAAAGAACGACGACGAGAAAGAACGACGACGAGAAAGAACGACGACGAGAAAGAACGACGACGAGAAAGAGCAATGACGACGAGAAAAAACGAAGACGAGAAAAAATGACGACGACAAACAACGAGGACGAGAAAGAACGATGACGAGAAAGAACGACGATAAGAAAAAACGACGACGAGAAAAAACTGACGACGACAAACAACGACGACGAGAAAGAACGATGACGATAAAGAACGACGACGAGAAAGAACGACGACGAGAAAGAACAAGAAAAAACGACGACGACAAACGACGACGACGAGAGAGAACAACGACGAAAAAGAACGATGAGAAAGAACGACGGTGAGAAAGAACGACGACAAGAAAGAAAACAAACACACCAGGGATATTCAGTTTTAACCATCTATGATCAGCTTGGGAAGTATTGAAAAAGTGTACTCAAGTAACAGTACAGTTACTTTTAAATAATATGACTCAAGTAGAAGTACAAAGTAGTGGTCCAAGAAAGTACTTGAGTAAGAAAGTATTTACAAAAGTACTGCAGTACAAAGTAAGAGTAACTTAAAACCCTTCCAGACTGACAGTATCATATGTAATACCTGGGAATATGTTTATATAACCACACAGAACTTTCCAACCATAAAAGATAGAAACTTCCTTTTGAACATACATTGACAAGCTGAGAGTTGTGGTTTTCCAAGTCGATTTCTGGCATTATCCTGCATCACACGGTGTGATGACGTAGGGAAAACGAGTGTCCAATAGGAACTCTGTTTTTCACCAAACTGGCCATATCAGTTTGTTAAAGCCTGATCCCGTCAGTTCTCAGAAGCTAAGCAGGCTGGGCCTGGGTACGACTTGGATGGGAGACCGCTAGGAGTTCCAGGTGCCACAGGGGCGCCAGTGGCAAAAAAACTGTTGTTGTTGTGTCCTTAGGCAAGACACTTCACCCACATTGCCTAGTATGAAAGTGGTGTGTGTGAGTGATGGTGGTGGTCAGAGGGGCTGATGGCTCAGATTGGCAGCTGCACTTCTGTCAGTCTGCCCCAGGGCAGCTGTGGCTACAGTAGTAGTTTACCACCACTGAGTGTGGAGTGACTGAATAATGAACTGTAAAGTGCTTTGGGTGTCTTGAAAGGTGCTATATAAATGCAATCAATCAATCAATCAAACTCATGCACTCCGTCCAAATTCAAATGAAAAGAAATGAAATGTGGCTTCTTACTTAAACACTTGATATTTTGCACTTTTGTAGCTAAGGCTCTAAATTAAGCATTTTTTTTTTTATGTCCAAAAAGTTGTTTAAACATGTTTGCTGTGTTCTTGTATAAAAATGTGTGAATTTTATTTATTGTTATTTTTTTATTTATTTATTTTTTTTATGTATATTTCTGGTCCTGTAGCTCATTCATATGACACAACTACAGCAGCAGATTGTGAACTAACAGGTTGTACTGAAAAAAGCATATATAACACTTCATTAGGGGGTAAAGTGGGCAGTTTTAATAGAACAATTAAGAAAAAAATCCAGGCGAGGACAAATGTACTAAAAACACCCTTAGGTCTTGAAGGTTAAAAAGTGACTGTCAGGACTTGTCATCTGATTTATAAGTTGAAGTAAAGCAGTTTGAAGAACAAAACATTAAAAATTGCATTACATACATACATTAAAAAAAGAGACAAAAATGAGACAAACTGAATCAGATCTGAAGAAGCTGCAACAAACACAAATGTTCAATCATTTCACATTGTCACAAAAAGTAAGAGTACTGTTACTTCCAAAACATTACTGAGGAGTAGAAGGGGTAAAAGTATGCTGCCAGCGAAGTACTCTGAAAAGTAACAATTTCTTTAAAACATTGCTCAAGTAAATGTATCTGAGTAGCAGATGGAAAATTTTGGAGGAAGAAATTTGGACTATTTTTGTGTTAAATCGCACTAATTAAAAGTATTCAGAGTTAATGTTCAGGAAATTAATGCTAATCTGTTTTTAATTTCTTTTTAATTAGACATGAGAAAATTACACCAAAAATGTACATGATTCAAAATGAGAAAAGACTGTAAAGATCATAGATTAAATGAAATGAACTCTTGTGGGCTTAAAGTCAGGTTATAAAGTTATCTCCTCAAAAACAGACCTGCAGTTGTGTTTTGTTTCATTCACATATGTTTGATCAAAGACTGCGACACACTACAGGAGAATTTGCCCGACTTTAGCTGTGATTTGTTTCTCCCTAAGTTCAGGAAGGCGTGACCCCACTTTGTGTTTTCATGTGCGATTTTGAAGCTGCTGCTCTCCTCGTGTGTGTGATTCTGAGCTGCTCTGTCTGATCTGCAACGCCACGGTAACGGCCAATAAATCAGAGCGTCAGGACAGAGGAGTGACGGACACAGAGACGCAACATACAAACTCGGGATAAAGTGAAAATAATGAGAAGACTTTATTCCTCACCTCCCATAAAATGATAAATTTAAAGTGCAGCATCTCATCTACATTATCCAAAAGAACTTGTCCTCTGTAAATAATGACTCCAGTCCACAAAACTGCACTGTGAATCCAGTTTGAGCCATTGTTTAAAAGTAAAAAGGTGGGAGTAGTTCCTCATGTGTGTCTGTTTACATCCACACAGCGCACAGATTGAGCTGAAGCTGCAGATTAGTGACAGTGACTCTACTTCCTGTGAACTTTATCTCCAATCTTTTATGCTTTAAAAATCCTGTATCACATTTCACAAATAATAATCACACAGTTTTGACTTGTGTCTAAACTAGAAGTGCAGAGTCTGATCTTTGAACACTTAGAGTCTCAGAGCGACTGGTTTTACTGTCGACAGGAAACATCAGCAGTGTTGAGGAGTAACAGATTACATGTACCAGAGTTACGTAATCAGAGTACAAATTATGAGTAACTGTATTCAGTTACAGTTACTGTTTCAGTGAGTGGTAATTGGATTACAGTTACTTTGTTGAAATAAATGGGTTACATGGTGGTATTTTCCTGTTTTCACTTTTTCACATTTTGGGCTAAATCCCCCCCCTTTTTTTTTTTCAGTAATTCCACTCATTGCTGGAAACTAAACCAGGAGGTCTAAACTAGATCTGAACCAGGTTTAAACCAGGTCTAAAACCAGGTTTAACCTAGATCTAAACTAGATCCAAACCAGGACTAAACCAGGACTAAAACAAGACTAAACCAGGACTAAAACAGGTCTAAAACCAGGTCTAAAACCAGGTCTAAAACCAGGTCTAAACCAGGACTAAACCAGGACTAAAACCAGGTCTAAACTAGATCTAAATTAGATCTAAACAAGGTGTAAACCAGGTCTAAACTAGAACTAAACCAGGACTAAACCAGGACTAAACCATGCTGCACAGACGTGTCTCCTCCTCTTCTATCAATAATATTTTTAATTTGGTTCAGTAAAGTCTGGGTTTTTCATTGTCTTTTAGCAGACAAAACATTTTATGTGAAGATTTCATCATCTTTGTTTCTCTACACAAATCAAGTCATCTAAAATATTCAGATTACATTACTCACCTAAAGTAATTTAATGGATTAAGTTACAAACTACATTTTGGGATATGTAATCTGTAATCTGTAGGGGAATACACTTTAAAAATCACCTTCCCAACACTGAACATCTGTATATCCTGTGGTCCACAGACAGATCCTGCTCCAGTCTTTGTGATCAGAAATTTCAAATCTCATCAGATTCTCCTCGTGTCTTGATGTGCACTTTCTGTCACATGTTTAAAAATCGCTTAAGACCGAAAATTCCTGTGGTGTGTGTCGGCCTTAACTCTTTATTATCAGTCTGTCTACATCATCTCACATGCTCAAAATGCTCTCTCCCACCTTGTGATGTCATAAAGTGGTATTTTTTCAAGTTACTGTACAGTAGAGATTTTAAATTCCAGGGCTGAAATTATCCAAATGATTCTAGTGAAGAAGTGTGGAGTTTAAAAACAACAACAACATGACATCACAAAGTGGAACAGAGCGTTTTCTGTTTGAACTCAGTCTAAATGTGCAGGGTTCATGTGTTAAACATGTGAGTGAAACAAAACAAAACTCCAAGTCAGAAATTGTTCGTACTTAAACAACATTATAACACAGATCAGAAAAGAGTGTAATATGTGCATTTAAAGTATCACTGTGATCGTTCTTAACTATATTTAGAAATAAGAGATAAGTTTGAAGACTTGGATGAGTGTGCCGTGGCTCCCTCCGGGTCTTATTAAACTGTTACATCATAAAACCACCGGAGAACAACACAATAATACAAGAAGGAGCCAGAACAGTGATAGACCAGGGAACACATGAAATGACACACTGTGGAACATTCCACTAAACAAAGCACAAACATCTCCATGGAGTCAAACAGGCAGTGGACCCTACACACAAAAGTTACACAGTGAATCTTTAAAGGACATGGACCTGATTTATTTCCCATGTATCCAAACGTGTCCTGGTTGGAGGTTTGATACACTCTCAACATAAACATCATGGGCTGAGCTGTACATCCACTGACACACAGGTTGGAGGTGTGATTACAGCTCCTACACATGAATGCTGCCGTTGTGTCCTTAGGCAAGACACTTAACCCACCTCACCCCAGTGTTTGTGTTGTGGACATCGGTGTATGAATGTGTGAAAGGTTTGGTTGGTTCCTTGATGTAAAGTGCTGTATACAAATGTGATCATTTACCAATAAGTCTGCAGTCTGCATCTACTGTATTTTTCGGAGTCACACTTTTTTTCATGGTTTGGGTGTTTCCTGCGACTTATACTCAGGTGCAACTTATATATTAAAATGTTCACACTGAAGCCATGAGAGGGCACTATAGGCCCTGGTGTCTGCTACTCCTGTTACTCCTGTGGTTACACCCTTATCATCACAAGGTCCACTAGTCAGAAGGTCCACTAGTAAATCATGACCTTTTCTATTGGTTTGTCAGCAACATATCTCTAGAACAACTGAATGTATATTTGATGAAAGCAACAGGGAATAATCCCTGGATATCAGGGAAGAATTAGTAAACTTTTGGATGTAAACCAATTAAAAATGGCTACAACATCAACATTTTTAGAGATATTGACAAGAAAACACATAATCATACATAACAGCATTAGCTAAGACCAGCATGACTTCATTTATTGGTTTACAAACCCACCAATGCTATATTAAAAGAAAAAGATTTAAAATAAAATTGAAATGAAGGTTGTAGAGCTCGAATTACTGAACATTTTGCAAGTTGTTACCTGAAAATCAGACAATTATTACCCCTGTTACACTTAAGACAGACATTTCCACCCAAATCATTATTTCCTCAAACATTTTTGCTGTATTTTAAGGGTTTAATATATTTATTACTTTTAATATTTACTTTTTAAAATATTTCAAACTTGAAATACAATTTCATTTGTAACAATTTGTAACACTACCTGAACATGGATTTTCTGACTAGAGGCTCTTCTGATGATAACACTGACCTCCTCTCCTGTACCACTGTTACTTCTCACTCTACTGCGCATGTCTCCTGTAGAAATAGCCACTGTCTCGCTGCAAATACTGAAATCTGCAGCCGAAAACGGTAATGGAGCAGCAGAAATAAAGTTTGGAGTGAGAGAGAAAAGCGGGCGGAAAGCAGGGATGGAGAGTACAGCTTCATGGCAACTGGGCAAGTGCAGCATGAAACTTTCCTGGAAGTCACTGGATGAATCGACAAAGTCTGAACTTCAATGACAATCAAAACCATCGCGTTGGGATTCAGAAAGGCCAGAATAATTCTAACTGGAACTGATGCTGAGTCTGACGACAGCTACACAGAAGAGGAAGCGGCCTGAGCTTTGAGAGATTTGTGGACAGGAAGATGTCTGTGCTTTTCTCTCAACTATGAACTAAAGTTTGATTTGTTTGTTTGATCGTTTTTCAGCGAGAGCTCTTCCACACTGATCATGTGTAGAACTCAGAGAGACACACATGTAAATCTAGTGTGAACCAGGTTTTGAATATGGTAAGTTTGGATCAATGCAAACTATTTTAAATGAACTAGTTCTGTTTTTCATGTTTTTAAGACAGTAAAAATCAGGTGCATTGAGTAACTTTTAGAGTCCATCAATGCTTTTCTCTATGGAGATGTTATTGCAGGACTTAAACCAGGTCTAAACTAGATCTAAACTAGATCTAAACCAGAACTAAACCAGGACTAAATCATGACTAAATCCTGCTGTGTGGACGTGTCTCCTCTTCTTCTATCAATAATATTTTTAATTTGGTTCAGTAAAGTCTGGGCTTTTTTATTTTCTTTTAGCAAACAAAACATCTTATATTACGATATTCTCGTCTTTGCTTCTCTACAAATCAAGTCATCCAAAGTATTCAGATTACGTTACTCACCTTAAGTAACTTAATGGATTATGTTACAAACTACATTTTGGGATATGTAATCTGTAATCTGTAGGGGAATACATTTTAAAAGTCACTTTCCAACACTGCCCGTAGTACAGCACCACACCCGCCCATTATCCCGAGATTATATCAAACTTT
>NW_026571070.1:33114644-33217144 GCF_026225935.1 Boleophthalmus pectinirostris
GGCAGGAGAACTATGGCCCTGGACATCTCAAGGGGCTTATCCTCCAAATAAATCAATTCTAAACTTACTTTGAAATATAATATCATGAACTAAAGTGTTATTGCAACTGTCAACATATTATACTATAAAACTTTTCTTTTGACAGAATCACAACTACAAAAACACAAATGTAACCAAACGTGATATTGTGAGGCAGAGTTGTGCACACCTGCTGCTCACAGACACAGGTTCAGTGTCAGTGTGTAAACTCTTAAACTTCTTCCTCTTGTACAGAGTGTGGTGACCCGTGTGTGTTTCTGGGTGAAGGTCACAGTTGTGTGCGCTGTGAGCATGTGTGAGTCGTGTTTTGGCTCTGTCTTTCTCTGAGGTACAGATGGATGGGGTGTGGATAGGTGCTGACACGTACGCAGCAGTAGCACCCATGGGCGCATTAACCTTGGGGCTGTGATGACGCCCGAGGTCACCCGCTCCTTGGCTCTCGCTGCTCATGTCTCTCCTGCAGGTTAGCGCTGGAGTGGGGCCAGTTCATTTAGGCAGAGGGCAAATACTTACAACACAACATACAAGAGCAGGTCAACGCTCAAGTTTATCTCCTCACACCAAAGCTCCTCGTCAAAGTCTGATCCTGTCACCTGTCAGAGGCTCAGCAGGACCGGGCCTGGTCAGGACCTTGATGGGAGACCACTGGGAATTCAAGGTGCCACAGTGGGACGCGAGTGTCAAAAACTTGTTGTCTTGTTGTTGTGTCCTTAGACAAGACACTTCACCCACATTGTCTAGTATGAAAGTGTTTGTGCGTGAGTGTTGGTGATGTTGGAGGAGCTGATGGTGCAGTTTGGCAGTGTTGTTTACCACACCAGACTGTTGAATGAAGAAATAATGTACCAAACTGTAAAGAGACTTTGAGTTAGAGTTCTGTGTGGTACACAATTTTCAGTCCCACTCCCGCCTGCGTCTGTAAAGAACTGTGATTTTCAGTCCCGCTCCAGCCGCATCAGCGATATTCTGTCTCACTCTCACCTGCAAATCCTGCAAAATGTGGACGTTCGCTTTTTGAAGCTCTATTAAACACGGAGAAGTGGAAAAGAATTGTCTAAAATGTGCATGAGATTAGACCATGTCCGCAAGTTTAGGCTGTTTAAAATGTTTTTATGAATGCCAAATAAAATGTCCAGCACAAATGATGTATGATAGACAAACATTGACCATTTGTATATTTTACTTTACACTCATATTTAGTTTATGGGACTGCAGTTTATCATCCCACCCACCTGTGCCCGCAATGAGCTTTCAAAATGTGTCCTGTGTCGCACTGTTTTACGTCAGGTCCTTCGGGTGCAGGGCTCTACTTTGAGTGTCATGAAAAGTGCTGTATAAGACTAATAATGCATTAAGAAACTTCTCAATGTATCTTATTCAGTTGTATCTTCACATGGTCCTTAGTTAGAATGTTGGTTCCTCAACAAAAACAGACCTGGAGTTGTGTTTTGTTTCATTCAACATGTTTAAATAACCCATATTAGTCTATTTACATCTCCAAAGCTCAAAATGCTTCTTGTGATGTCATGCAGAGGTAGTTTTCAAGTGAACAGGTACTTTATTACCTTCTGTTCAGTAAAGATTGGCAATTCCAGGGCTGTAATAATCCAAAATGATTCTGGTGAAGGTGTGTGGAGTTTAAAAACACAGTGGAGCACTTTCTGTATGACCACACGACATCACAATGTGGAACAGAGTGTTTTTGGTTTGAGAGAAAAGCTCCGTCTAAATGTGCAGGGTTTGTGTGTTAAACGTGTGAATGAAACAAAACACAACTGCACATCTGTTTGTGATGAAGAAACAACATTATAAGAGATAAAACTGGATAATATGGACCCTTAAGTTTTAATTTCCTAAGCAAAGACCATTCTTAGAACCTTTCTTACAGAGATGGTCTGATATGTTTTTTTATCGTGGCTGATGAAGATACAGATACAGAATCCAAAGCAACTGATGGTTAATAAAGCTCTGCTGAGATTTTGAGCCTCATTTTGATCTTTTTCCCCAAAAAGTACAGTACCATTCAAAAGTTTGGGGTCACCCAGACAATTTTGTGTTTTCCATGAAGAGTCACTTATTTACCACCATGAGCAGTAAAATGAGTAGAAAATATAGTCAAGACATTGATGAGGTTAGAAACAATGATTTGTATTTGAAATAATATTTTTTTTCCTTCAAACTTTGCTTTCAACAAAGAATTCTCCATTTACAGTAATTACATTGCAGACCTTTGGCATTCTAGCTGTTCATTTGTTGAGGTAATCTGGAGAAATTTCTCCCCGCACTTCTAGAATCCCCTCCCACAAGTTGGATTGGCTGGATGGACACTTCTTGTGTACCATACGGTCAAGCTGCTCCCACAACAGCTCAGTGGGGTTTAGGGTGAGGGTGAGGATTGCACAAGGGTTTTCTAATCATCCTTTAGCCTTCTGACACAATGAGCAAACACATTGTACCATTAAAACACTGGAGTGACAGTTGCTGGAAATGGGCCTCTATACACCTGTGTAGATATTGCATCAAAAACCAGACATTTGCAACTAGAATAATCATTTAACACATTAGTAATGTACAGAGTGTATTTCTGATTAGTTTAAAGTTATCTTCATTGAAAAAAAAACAGTGCTTTTCCTTCAAAAATAAGAACATTTCTAAGTGACCTCAAACTTCTGAATGGTAGTGTATTTGGATTTGAAATGACGACCAACATAATTACAGTCTATACATTTATTTGTTCTGCATAATAAAAGTACAAAAACTTTTCGACACACACAGCTCTATTTCACTACTCTCTTACGCAGGAGCAGTGCAGTCATGTTTTGTGCACATGTTAAAATAAAGCTGTGTCCAAATACAATATCAGCTCATGTGGGGAGATTTAACGCTGATCGTGGATAAAAAAAAAAGTGCAAATATATCAGTCTGTGCTCACTTTATAAGCAAAAAGTGCATCTTCAGCGAACGTAAATACTTTCGGTTCCTCCAGCTCGGTACTGACCAAGGTCCTGGCCTCATGAGACCTGCTCACTGCTGCACATGGATCAGGTTTAAAGGCAAGGCAAGGCAAGTTTATTTGTATAGCACAATTCGTACACAAAGTAATTCAAAGTGCTTTGAAAAAAAGGATTACTAAAGGGGTAATTCGAGTTTTTTTTACATGAATCTGTATGGCATCCCTGTCAGCAGTGTCGTGCATCCACATTGACTTACCCCCGACAGCGTTCAGTGAGTTGAGATACTGGCTGTTTTTGGTGCTGACGAAAGTAGTCCGGCAAGTTGGCTGGGGACACGAAAATAAAGCTTTTTTTTTTCTCAAAACAATATGTGTTTAAAAGAGTGATACATTTGCATCACAAAACCTTTGTCCTCAAAAAAGTCAGACCTTATAATCACTTGGCACTATTTTCTCTCTGTTTGTATCACTGCGCGCTGCCGCCAGGTAACAGCTGCACCTGGTTCACTTTGTTTACTGCTCGGAATGTTAACGACAACATGTCTGATTACGACACTGACAATAAAGACTTTGCCTTTTACCACAAAGCCAAGGGGAGATCTTTATGAACCCGAATATACTGATGCTGAAATTCAGCAGATTGAGTTAGAACGAGCAGAGAGAGAAGAGAGACAGAGAAGTGGTACAAGTTGAAGCTGGAGCCGTGAGAGACCGAGTGAGCGACACATTAGCTCTCTCGCGTCACGGCGGTCTGCGCATGTAAACACTGCCAAACAACTGAAGAAAGTGATAAAGTGATGGATTCGTGTGCGGCTGTCACCTGGCGGCAGCGCGCAGTGATACGAACGGAGAGAAAATAGTGACAAGTGATTATGAGGTCTGACTTTTTTGAGGGTGATGGTTTTGTGATGCAAATGTATCACTCTTTTGAACATATATTGTTTTGAGAAGAAAAACGCTTTATTTTTGTGTCCCCAGCCAACTTGCCGGACTACTTTCTTCAGCATCGAAAACAGCCAGTATCTCGGTTCACCAGACGCTGTCGGGGGTAAGTCATTGTGGATGCGCGACACTGCTCACGGGGATGACATGCAGATTCATGTCAAAAAACCCAAACTCTCCCTTTAAAGATGGTTCAGTACGGTCCACAGTGTCTGAGGCTCATGGATGATAATGAACATCACAATTATACTCTCAATCATCTGAAACTCTGATTGATGTGCTCTTAAAACAAAACTCTGAGAGCCAGCGTATTTATGACCATATGTGGTTCATGTGCTAAAATTCTCTGTAGATTAGACGAGTGCTTTTGCTTAATCATGGTGGACTCCCAAATCATTCAAAAGTGCTTTTCTTTCTTCCCTGTTACATCATTTTGCAATTAACAAAAACAATCTTTGTGATTGTGAAGTAACTGAAGAACTGCAGAACTAATTACATTCATTACACAGCCAGCTTTTAAAATACCATAATAAATATTCATGAGTTTCAGTTTTGAGCCATTCATAATCTGATGGGGCTATATTACACTACAGTATTGTCTGAATTATGTTATAATGAAGTCTCCTCATCACAAACACACTGGAGTTTTGTTTCAAACACAAACCTGTACATTTACAAGTTCTTCTGTCAAACTGTTCCACCTTGTGATGTTGTGTTAAAGAGACAGTTCAGAATTTTGGACATAGGACCTCATTTCCACGTGGAGACACTTTTAAAAAAAAAAAAATTCCATCCAGTCCTTGTATTTGCAGAGGTCGCTGGTGCTAGGCTAGTGCATGTCAATGGCCACAGTTAGCCTGCTACTAAAAACAGTCTTACTCACTCCACAAAACACCCGAAACAAATTTATTATTACACCAGACTGTCCATGTGAATGTCTGTGTTGATAGAATAATGTTTAAAATAAAACTAACCTTGCATCGCATGAATCGTCACATGTTGAGGGACTATTTTCTCATATATCAGTCCGCCTCTGCCAAACTTTCTATCAGGAAGAACAACTCACTGCTGCTGCTCAGACATAAATCCTCAAATGCAAGGTTGATTTTTGATCCGTGTCTTAGTCCCGGTCTCAGTCCCAGTCTCAGCCCAGGTCTGGTCTCAGTCTCAGTCCTGATCACCCCACAGTCTACACAGGTGCACCTCCAGGCCCATCCTAACACTCAGTCCTGGTTTAGTCCTGGTTCAGACCTGGTTTAGTCTTGGTTTAATCCTGGTTTAGACCTGGTTTAGTCCTGGTTCAGACCTGGTTTAGTCTTGGTTTAATCCTGGTTTAGTCTTGGTTTAATCCTGGTTTAGACCTGGTTTAGACCTGGTTTAGTCCTGGTTCAGACCTGGTTTAGTCTTGGTTTAGTCCTGGTTTAGACCTGGTTTAATCCTGGTTTAGTCCTGATTTAGACCTGGTTTAGAACTGGTTTAGACCTGGTTTAGACCTGGTTTAGTCCTTATTCAGTCCCGGTTTAGTCCTGGTTTAGTTGCAGTTTAAGTCACAGAAACAGGAAACAGCCATTATCTATTTTTTCATTTTGGTTTTGGAGACAAATAATGAAGAAATCAGTTGTTCATTTTCTCATTTTTGGTTTTATTTTGAAAAACGAATGAACGACCGACACACGGATTCTCACAAGAGTCAGTTTTGCATAATATAAGACCTTTAAACTGTAAATTACTATGGCAACAGAGCTACATTTTCGTTCTTCTGAAGTCCACGGATGGACCTATTGTCATATTTGCATCTCTCCTGGCCGTAACTAGGCCGACCGATCCACTGAAACCACTGAAGCGTGCGCTTACTTGAAAGGCTGAGAGCGCGCGTTCCATCCTCTGAAGAACACGGGGGCTATCTGCTAATGAAGTGCGGCTGATTAAAGAGGCGGGAGGAGGACTTACACCAGCGTCTGACCTCCGGAGGGGTCACGAGTTACGAGGATCTCATCAGGTGTAGAGGGAGACGGGCGATGCGGTGCGTGGGACGGGGAGGACGTGTCTGGGCATATCGTGTTTCTTTTCCCTCGGTTCCTCTTCTCGATTTTGCAGGAAACGGACGAGGAAGTGCGGACCGCAGAGGAAATAAAGAGAGGAGAGAGAAGTGAAGAAGAGAAGAGCAGTGGAGTGAGGAGCAGAGGAGATGGGGTGGAGGGACAGAGGAGAGAAAAACAGATGAGAGAAAGGGAGGAGAGACTGAAGCAGAGGAGAGAAGCAGAGGAGAGAGCAGTAGAAGAGAGAGGAGTAGTAATGTTCGGCATGACAGTGGAAAAAAAAAGTAATATTTTACGCGGTACAAATGTGAGTAACGCACGTTCCAATGCTTTTTTAACCTGGATTGAAGTGGTGTGTTTTTCTTCATACAAATTCACTAAAATCACCACGATATCAGCAGCTCTATCACTGTTCACTTTTCGCGGTCTTGCTGTTTCACAGATTTTTTTTTTGTGCAATTTTGCATGTCTTTTGTTTTTACAGTGTATGAATGTGTATTGCGTTCCTCCCGCTGCGTCCTGATTGGCTAAGGGACTCCTGTCTCCTGTACAGTACAGTACAGAATGTTTTCAGCTGCCAAATTTAAATACATTTTCAATCTGTATCAGTGTGATTCTGAAGTGTTGTATGTTTGTAAGTTTTCTCCCCGACAAAACCCACAACATCGACGAAACGTTCTGCACTGACAAAGGCTCCTGCACTCGCACCCAAAAGGCAGAGGAAGATGTAACCATCGCACAAAAAGTTGGACTTCTGGACACGCTGAAGGAAGGTAGAAGTTACAGGCTGTAGCAGAGTCTTACACCGGGTCGGGTTACTTAAAGTAATGCAATAGTAATGTAATGCCTTACATTTTAAATGCAGTAATATTGTAATGTATCGAATGACTTTGAAATGACAGTAATAAGTCATAAATAACTCATTACAGTTTTAAAGTAACTTGCCCAACAGTGCAGATAACCCCGTGTCCTGTCAATCATCAGATCATTGTTGCTCTCTCTTCCTGTGACCTTTTGTTTATAGATTTTATATCACCACTTAATACGACACATTTGATTGACAGCTGAAGAACGAAGGATAGAGGAATCAAGGAGAAGGAAGCGAGGAAAGAGAAATGAGAAGCGGCTCGACCCCGTGTGTTTGTGTGTGTGTGTGTGTGTGTGTGTAGGTGTGTGTGTGTGTGTTTGTGTGTGTGTGTGTGTGCGTGCAGCTGCGGTCACCTTGTGGAGGAACATGGCTGACCGCTACATTTTTGCACAATCAGCAGGTTGTGTCTAGTGTCTTGGGGGGTCTTGGGGTGATTTATACACTCGTCCACACATTAATAAAAAGCCTGGCATGATAAATGTGTAAAATATTAAAGCCCCCCTGCGTAACTTTTGCCAAAAATAGCCTGAAAAGTGTTTTTACTAATGTACATGTCAGCTGTTTTCTGACCCGCCCCGTCCGACCCAAGCCTGCTCACAGTCAGAATGTTTGTTTTTTGAGTATTTTTGAGCTCTAAAACCACCTGTCATTGACTAAATGTAAAGTAGAGCTGTTTAATGTCACACTGTGGAACATTCCAGGCAGAGTAGTGACTCCATTTGTTAATCAGAGCTACAGAAGATGCTTTAGGTGAGGCTGATGGTGCTCACTTTAGACCACAAGTTCAAGCGAAGGAGTTTTCCAACCAGATCCACCTTTTACTTCTCCTCAGTGATTTAACAGACCTGCACATCACTAGTGAGCACTGTGCATACTGTGATATTATATCGTCAAAAGTTTCACAATAATATCGTGGACCATCACAATATATCGAATTACAATGTCTCTTTGCTTAAATGAAGAGTTATGGTGCAATAGAGTCTTTGCACCGTCACGTGACCCCTATACCAACAGTACCTACGCCGCCATGACACCGGACACACTATGTCATTGACTTCAGCAGCATCGGAGAAACATGGGCAGGTTTTGTTGTGTATTTGGTTGTTCTAGACACTCTGAACGAGATAAAACGATTCGTTTCTTCACTGTTCCTCTGGAAATGACTCATCAAACTCAGCTCAAACATGGGAATTATTGAAAAAAGACGCGGATTATAGCTAGCAAAAATAAACCGCGAAGAGATTTCCAATGTTACCATCAAGACACCCGAAGTTTCATCAAGGTATTTGCTATTTAAATTGTTTCATAGTTTATTTAATGAAAGAAGCACATTTACTGAACAAAAAATTTCATTAATTTATCCAGGAAAACCTGCACTAGTTTACGATTCAACGAACCCACACTGGGTGGGAAGAGTCTGTGAGCCGAGCCTCGGAAGAATCGCCCATGAAAAGATCCTCGCGAACGTTAGAAAGATCCGCTCACAAAAAGCGATTCATTCTAGAAGACACAGTTGTGGATAAGAGAGGCAGTGAAGAAAACATGGGTCCTACGACGAGTGACATGTTTATATGTGCTGGAAGATCCAGTTTCTACTGCCACTCACACTGCAAATGTTTTCTTTTTACATTTTAGTTCAGTAAATGTGCTTCTCTCATTAAATAAACTATGAAACAATTTGTGATTTATGTTCTCTATCCATAATTCCTGTTTTTTTTCCCGATAATTCCCTTGTTTGATCCTGATGAGTCATTTCCAGAGGAACAGTGAAGAAACAAATCGTTTTATCCCTTTCAGAGCGTCTAGAACAACCAAATACACAACAAAACCTGCCCATGTTTCTCCGATGCTGCTGAAGTCAATGACATAGTGTGTCCGGTGTCATGGTGGCGTAGGTACCGTTGGTATAGGGGTCACGTGACGGTGCAAAGCCTCTATAATAGCTAAAAAAAAAAAATGGAGGGAACTACATAGACCATGATGCTTTGCTCAGTTTCAGTGCAGACTACATAAAGAAAACACTTCTAAATCTTAGTTCTTTGGATTATAACAAAACCAAAGGCTTGTCAAGGCAATTTAAAAGAATGAGAACTTCGCACATCTATTACTTGAGACGGGTGTTGGAGGAGAGGGAGCGGCACAAGAACATGGAGAAAAATCCTGCACACACCGTCTTACTTGCAAATTGTGAGATTTATTAGGACAAACCGTCACTAGGCCTTTGTCAGGCAAACAGGTTGCATGGTTTGTCCTAATAAATCTCACAATTTGCAAGTAAGGCGGGATTTTTCTCCTTGTCAATGCAATTTAAAAGGAAAAAAAAAAAAGTATTGTACAATTTTGCAATAATCATAATATCATACCGAGAAACTGGGAAGTGGTCACATCTGTACTCATGAGCAGCTTGCATCAGCCTGAAAGAAGCTAGCCTTCATTTATACATATATATATATATATATATATATATATATATATATATATATATATATATATATATATATATATATATATATACACAGGGTGTTCCAAAAATGTAGCATCATTTTATAGGCCAATAATTTTGGTAATTGTTATTGAAATAAACTCAAATTTTCACAGAATCTGTAGAAACAAATCAAGATTTTATATTTGCTGTTTTATTTTTGTTCTGTTTTCAAGTTGAGCCGTTCACTCCCAAAGAGAAATTATTTAGCATCTTTAAATCTGCTCACACACTCACCCAGGACTGTGCAGCTTCAATACAACATTTGGAAAATCTTCACCAACTGACAAACAAATTTGGACTTCAAAAATGTAAAGAGGAGGAAGGATCTGGTAGACCATCATAAACATCATCACTGAGCTGGACGTAGCAGTTTTCAAGATAACTGCTTCTATTAAATTATGTCAATTTTTTTGGGACACCCTATGTTTCAGTTTCATTATTTTACATAACTATAGGTGAGTTTTATTGTTGACAAAAGCGCGCGTTGCATGCTGGGAATTATTTTGGTCGGCGGCAAGAAACACTAATTCAACATGACAGACGGAGCGAGAAAACACGTAAAGGATATTGATCCTGGTTATTTATCCACTCTAACAGCAGAGGACCCAAGACCATTTGACCAGAAATTGGTCATAAACATCGATGGAGCCAAATCACCCTTTTCAAAACCCGACAAAAGGTGGACCAAACCAAATTTCTGGTCAGAATCTCCAACTACCTGGACAAATATTCACTTTGGCGATATCCACAATGACTTGGTGGAAACTCCTGGGCCATTCACAGCAGAAAAGATGAAAACCTCCAAGAGTCTCGATGTGTTGTTGAACTTGTTGGAGTCCACGGTTTGTTAGGATCTTCTACGTTTGCTCTGTGGATGTTTGAAAGCCGTTTAATTCACCGTTAGTGGTTCTTTTCACTCAGAATACAAAAAGACATTTTCCTTCTTCTGTGCTTCTATTTGTGCATCCGATAATGCAGCAGGAATTGACCATTATCAGGGATAAATATGCGAGGTTACACACTGTGTTTGACCTTTATCTTGTTTCTTGCCTCCGACCAAAATATTTCCCAGCATGCAACGCGGGCTTTTAATAACAATGACGTCAGCTGAATCTCGCCTACAGTCCTGTCACTATTGCGGTTGTTTTATTATTCGACTTTTCTCTCCTGATTGGTTCTTTGATTGGCTCTCTGTGGTCAAAATATAGAATTCAGCTCCAGATTTACCCCTAGACCTGCTGAGCTTCATCTGACTGGAGCCAAACACAATTAAAGCTAACCCTGACCCCGGGGACAAACCTGGGACCCTCTGACTGTGAGGTAACAGTGCTCCATGCAGACACAAGGGGGCGTGAGATGTACGTTGGTCTTGAACAGCAGTGAGTTAGTCCGATCATGCAGAGTAAGATGGTGGTTTTGTGTTCTGTGCTCTGTCTGTGCTGTGGGAGGTGCTCTGGGATCCACAGGCAGCGAGGGAGATCAGGTTATGGGGTTAACTCTCAGCAGGAGGCTCCTTCAAAACGTATTATGTTCAGGCTAACAGAGCACTTTATGTTTCTGGAGGTTTGTGCTTATCTCCATGTTGCTTTTTGTGCTCTGGTGCATGTGGAGCTTTGTGGATGGAGCTTTGATGTGCTCAAAAACACTGGTCACTGTTTCTTTGGGTGGAGTTTGCACACTGAAAAAATGGTCCAAGAGGAGTTGCTCAAATTGCCAAAACTATTTTGACATGACTTTTGTTTTTTACGTTTCTCTGTCCAGCATGTTTAAATCTTACAAAGGTCACTTGATTGTGGCCGATGTGAGACCTGCATGTTTTAATCAGGTTGAGGAAACATGACTTTATCATAATCTGTGGTGAGGCTCCTCCCTCTGGAATTCTCCTCCTCAAAACTTTTGGAGGGAAAATTCAACTGTAACAGGACACAGGACAGATCCAGGAGCAGAGACACACAGTGTGGAGCAGGAGGATTATGAGAGCTGATCTGGAGGTGAGACTTTTTAAAGGTTTATGTGCTGCTCTGGACTAGAATGTCGTCATTGTTAAAACATGTTTGTGGTGTTTTATTTGAAATTAGAGTTAATGTAAAGACTCCTTGAAACAAATTGTATTTGACTGTCCATCTACAAGAGTGTGACAGTTGTACTCAGATTTGACTGTGTTTGTTCCAGAGTCGTCTACAAACAAACAGTGACGTCCAGAGCTCTGCTGGAGCTGTGGGGAAGTTCATGAATATGATGTTTCAGGAAAAAGGAAGATGTTTGAGAACCAACAAAACACAGAGCACAGATGAACAAAGTAAGTAAACCAACTCAAATGATTTTAAAAGAATTTTTCAAAATGAACTTCCTATTGAAACAGTTATTGTGTTTCTACAGGGTGATGTGGCACTAGGAGACTTTATACCAGATGCCCTCCCTGTTACTGCGTTTAGAGGAAGAAAAGCAGCACAAGGTGAGTTTTGTTTCTGCAGATACACTTCTAATGTTCTTGTGATTCTGTTCTGGTCCATTATAGGTACTTTAAGTGTATTTAAACATGTAGAACAGAGTAGATCATCAGAATGTGATCATCATGTGTTATTCTGTGTCCACAGAGACCAGAGCTTCTTCACTGGAATAAATCTTCACACTGTCCAGCTCCAAACTGTGTGTCTCTGTACTTGTGTCTCTCTGTGTGTTTGATTCTGTTTAAGACAAAACAGAACTGTGGAAAACTAAAGACTGTTTTTGTTTTACAGAATTAGATCAATTAAATTAAATTATACATACTTATACATTTCACTATAAAGTAACATAAGATAAATATGCATATTCAGCATGATTTGATCAAATTTCATCAACATGAAAAAGTGACGTTCATGTTCTGAGAAAAATATATGTAGAGAGGATTAAAATAAGTTTCAAAGCCTAAACATAATTTTATTGTATGCAACCGCTTTCCATCACTTTTTTACACAAATCCAGCAACCTTTTTTTTCAGTGCATGTTCTTCCTACACATTAAACATCAGAGAAGTAGTCAGAGCTGCAAAAGTGCACACAGCTCATGTTTGATTTAAACAGGGAGTATTATGCAAAAGATATATTTTTTAGTTTTTAATCAAGTTACAGTGTTCCCTCACTTCCCCCAGTATACAAAAAATGATATAAATCTGAACTCTACAACTTCACAAACCTGATGTGATGTGCTGTAGTTTCATTAGTGTCATGATTGTGTTGTGATAGAGCTCTGAAGGGAGAATGATTTAGCATGGAGAGCAAAGGAAGGGGGGACTCAGACTGTCGAAAACTAACGTGAAATTTATGTTCATGCATTATTTTTTGGCAAATCTAGCATTTTCAAAACAATAAAAGGAACATGGTGACTGAAATATGTTCACAGTTAACACCCCACAGAAGTAAATATCCAATCTTTAAAGCTACACTTTTCATGTTTGTCTCAATATGCTAATAATTTGTCTGGAAAGTTCCACTGTAGGTTCATTAAATTAAATCTGTCTTGTGTTTTTATAGCTCAAACTTCCTTGAAAAAAACTGTAAAATATTGTGTACTGGGCTTTTAAAATCCGTGTATCATTTGTTCATTCGTTTTTTAAATGAAACCAAAAATAAGAAAATGAAAAAAACAACAATTTTCTTCATTATCAAGTCTGGCATTGCAGTTTAAGTCACAGAAACGGGAAACAGCCGTTATCTGTTTTTTTTTTTTTTTTTCCATTATTCATTTAAACACAAAATCAAAAAGTGAAAAGTTGAATTGTTATCCTTTTTTTTTTTTTTCTTTTTGGTTTTGGAGACAAATAATAAATTAAATTGTATTTTTTTGTTGTTTTTTTATTTTTGGTTTTATTTTGAAAAAACAAATGAACGAATGACGCACAGATTCTTTAAGTCTGTCTTTCGTCCTTGTTGGACCGTGATGACAAACGACCGTCACTGTTCATCCATCAAGTTTCCTCTGAGGAACACGTCTGAGGTGATGGTGTCCAGAAGAACCCCCAGGAGATCCACCTGCCCCACTGTCCTCCACACAGAAGACGTATGAGACAATTATCACATCTACACGGCGTCTGTCCAGCACGAGAGACGAGAGCTGATAGAAGACCAACTCCACACAGTCTGAACGTCGGCAAATTCTAGCGTTTTTGATGAAGCATTTACCACACAGTGTAGCCCACACGTTGGTCCACTCATCCGAAGATTTGTGGTGCAATTCCAGTTTCCAGAGCACAGATGAATGCTGTCGTTGTGTCCCTGGGCAAGACACTTAACCCACCTCGCCCCTAGGCTACATTCAGACTGCAGCCTGAAGTGACCCAAATCCGATTTTTTTGGCCTCTGTTCCTGTATCTGATCTTTTAATGACAGATCCGATTTTTAAAAATGTGACCCAGGACACTTGGATATGTGCTCCTGAAACTGATACATATCTGATCTTTTGACATGTGACTTCAGTCTGAACGGTCAAAGTGCATTCATCCACCTACACGTTATCAACAAGACACAAACGTCACTATTCTGCGCTGAAGTAGACGAAAATTGTTAATGTCACTGAAGTGAAGCACATCACCACTCACCACTCTTGGCTACGTCTCCACATCCACACGTTCCTTTCAACGGACACTGTCCCACAAAACAGCACGACCAAAAACCTCGTCCTTCTCCTTCTCAATCTCCTCCTTAAAACAAGTAAGTTGTTCATGTTCTGGCTCCGGTACGAGAGGAACTTTAAAATCTCCAGGTGCTCGATGCTGCGTCCATGTTTGGACAACTTCCGTGTCTCCAGTGTCACATGTGGGACACTTTTGGGCCGTTTACTGTTCACACTGGAGTCACATACAAGTCACATTTAATTGGAAATGTGAACGACCTCACAAAAACATCGGATTTCACAAAAAAATCAGAATGTGTGAATGAGTGAGTGATTTGTTGATGTAAAGTTCTTTGCATGTCTTGAAGATGGAAAAGCGACCATTTAACATTTAAAGGTGTATTGTGTAACCTTTTGGTCGAGGGTCCATCATCTGCTTGTGATGTATCCGTGTTACTACGGATACATCACTACTCTGCCTGGAATGTTCCACAGTGTGACATTAAACAGCTCTACATTTATTAAATTACAGGTGGTTTTATAGCTCAAAAAGACCTAGATCTGACCTGTAACCTGGTCTGGTTTGGTCTCCATGAAGATAAAATGGTTTAATGCCACACTGTGAAACTTTCTAGACAAACTGTAGCAATAACATCTCCATGGAGAAAAGCATTTGACCAGAAAAGTTACATAATGCACCAATGAAAAGCAAAAAAAAAAAAAAAAATCATCTGAAACCACAAACATCAGAGGTTTCAAGGTAACTCTAAGTATAAAACTACACCATATTTACTCGAGTATATGTACTTGAATGTATAGTTTCACTGTACATCTTTTCATGGTCACCTTCAGGTGTTTGGGTTTTGCTGGGGCCACTTTGCTTTAATGCTCCACTTGAAATATTCATAGTTGCATCTATAGGCTGATTTATATGAGCACTGCCCTCTAGAAAAGTTCACAACACACAACGAGGAGTGAGACGTCAGATTCTGTCGGTGGATGAAAACCACGTTCAAACAAAAGCCTGATTTTCACTAATGATTCAAAAGACTTTGACTTCAAGCTGGTGAAGAGGAGAAGTGAGATCTGACGGGCTGAAGGAGCACAGACACACAGGAGGCTGCACTTTCTGAACAACCATCATTTCCTCCACAAACAACAAAGTCTCCAGTCTCTTATTCTGTTTAAATGCTTTAGATCTGTACTAACATGCAACACCTGGAATGTGATTCATGTATTAGTTTGTCAGTTCAGAGTTTAGTCTTTTTGATGATTCTTATGGAGTTTTTAAAGCAGACAGATTGTGCTTGTGTCTGCTATAGACTTATAATCTATGACCAGTGTTGGGAAGGTGACTTTTAAAATGTAATCCCCTACAGATTACAGATTACATACCCCAAAATGTAGTTTGTAACGTAATCCATTAAATTACTTAAAGTGAGTAATGTAATCTGAATACTTTGGATTACTTGATTTGAGTAGAGAAACAAAGACTAGGAAATCATAACATAAGATGTTTTGTCTGATAAAAGAAAATAAAAAGTCCAGACTTTACTGAACCAAATTAAAAATATTATCGATAGAAGAGGAGGAGACACGTCCACGCAGAATGATTTAGTCCTGGTTTAGACCTGGTTTACACCTGGTTTAGATCTAGTTTAGATCTGGTTTTAGTCCTGTTTTAGACCTGGTTTAGATCTAGTTTAGATCTAGTTTAGTCCTGGTTTTAGTCCTGGTTTAGTCCTGGTTTAGATCTAGTTTAGATCTAGTTTAGTCCTGGTTTTAGTCCTGGTTTAGTCCTGGTTTTAGTCCTGGTTTAGTCCTGGTTTAGACCTGTTTTAGACCTGGTTTAGATCTAGTTTAGACCTGGTTTAGTTTTCAGCAGTGAGTGGAATGACTGAAAAAAAAGGGGGATATAGCCCAAAATGTGAAAAAGTGAAAACAGGAACATACCACTGTGTAATCCATTTCTTTCAACAAAGTAACTGTAATCCAATTACCACTCACTAAAACAGTAACTGTAACTGAATACAGTTACTCATAATTTGTACTCTGATTACATAACTCTGGTACATGTAATCTGTTACTCCTCATCACTGTCTATGACACATGACATTCAGAATATTTTGAACATTTCACATCACAATATTCAGCTAAACCAGGTCTGTACATAGTGCAGCTCCCACACCACAAACAGCCCTTTATTTAACACTGTCCAGCCTGTTTAAACTCATTTGGAACAATGACAACTACAACATAAACATATTAAATACATATTACAATTTGACCTCATGCATGAACTAAAGCTGCATTGATTTTATTTTAAAGATGTTTTTTTAAATGACATTTTTTCTAAGGCAACTTCACTTTTTCATTGTTTAGTCATAAGATAAATTCTTCCCAGTCTGAGCAACTCGTCTAAATAATATTATTTACTCCTTTTTTTTCTTTTTTTTTTTAATAAAGAAACACAATTCATATTAGGCAGATTTGAATTAAACATTTTGGCCTCCACAATATTTTCTGTTATACCCACCCCTGATCTAAAACGTCTTAATAAATGAAACAAGTGCGTGTTTGAAGACTGTGGTGTCTAGTGGGCACTGGCGTCGCTGTAAACATCATGACAACACAGCGTCGCATGCTGTGGGCCGCTCCTGTGAAGAGCTGCACATCACACCAGCTGATTCTTGTTTTTCTTTGTACTGAAATGACTATTGGATGCGGCTGAATCCTGAATATCAGCACGAATCACTCCAAACACAACTATGAGAGAGGAAATGGCGAGAGGAAACAACTAAAACACGGACAAAAGCTCTGGAAAGTCAGTTTTGCTAATCAAAAACTAAACTTTGAACAGAATCCTCTTATTTAAGGATTAACCAAAAATCTATTCACATTTACAAAGCTTGTTGGAACAATCGCAACTAGATATTTGACCCAAACCATTCAGCCCTAAAACAAATCTACGACTTTCATTGTCTGTACGAGGTGAGCGACGAAACAGAAACCAACAAAACCCTGCACACAACTCCAGTTTTGATCAACTAAAGTTTCACATTGCACTGACTACAAAAGATAAACAACTTCAATCATTTCTAACCAGTCATTTAAAGAGTTGTTTTTTTTTCTTTTTCTTTTTTACTTCTATTTAGTAATACACGACAGAAAATTTGAAAGTCTCTACAAAGTAAATCCAACAGAACTATATTAGAACCTCCCCAGTTTGACAACCACACTGTCAAATCTAACACTTTTGGGTTCACTTGCATTCAGCTCATTTACTTTACCACAATCATTAACATCCACAATTCGTAGCTGTGAGTAAAGTAACAGTTATTTTCAGGGTGAGAAAAGCACGTTAGTTGTCATTTAGATTAAGGTCAATGTGAATGAGACGAGTAAGTTCAACAGTGATGTGTGTTTTTCCCCAGTATATATTTTTTCAAATACTAATAAATATTCAAATCCTTGTACCAGCTGCAGATCTAAATGATGTTATTGTAGAATAGAACCTGTTTTTACTCGAACTTGTGTATAGAAGTAACACTTACTTACCGTATTTTCTGGGCTGTAGGCGTGTTTCAGCTGACGTCATTGTTATTAAAAGCCAGCTTTGCATGCTGGGAAATATTTTGGTTGGAGGCAAGAAACAGGATAGCGGTCAAACACAGTGCATAACCTCGTGTATTTATCCCCGATAATGATAAATTCCTGCTGCATTATCAGATGCACAAATAGAAGCACGGAAGAAGGAAAATGTCTTTTTCGTATTCTGAGTGAAAAGAACCACTAACAGTGAATTAAACGGCTTTCAAACATTCACAGAGCAAACGTAGAAGATCCTAACAAACCGTGGACTCCAACAAGTTCAACAACACATCCAGACTCTTGGAGGTTTTCATCTTTTCTGCTGTGAATGGCCCAGGAGTTTCCACCAAGTCATTGTGGATATCACCAAAGTGAATATTTGTCCAGGTAGTTGGTGATTCTGACCAGAAATTTGGTTTGTTCCACCTTTTGTCGGGGTTGAAAAGGGTGATTTGTCGTCCGTCGATGCTTATGACCAATTTCTGGTCAAATGATCTTGGGTCCTCTGCTGTTAGAGTGGATAAATAACCCTTTACGTGCTTTCTCGCTCCATCCGTCATGTCGAATTAGTGTTTCTTGCCGCCGACCAAAATAATTCACAGCATGCAACGCACGCTTTTGTCAACAATGAAACTCACCTATTAGTTGCTCTGGATTATAAAATGCACTGTCATTAAATGGTCTATTTTCAAACTTTTTTCACAAATAAACCGCACTGGACTTTAAATGAAACACAACAGTTGGCTGGGTGAGTGGGACTTTGTTTGGCGCGTTCATGGTGTGTTAAAAGTCCAATATGTATGGGACTACAATACCCATAATGCACCTGTTTGTAGTTCCGGTACGCTCGGGCCCCCAAAGTTCCGCTCTCTTGTTGTTGCATAAGTAGCGGAGCCTTTTTTTGTGTGTGTATATGTGCCGTGTGCGTTCATGCAGGGTGAGTATTGTTTATAATTGAGTGTGAATGTATGTTTAGTGTGTTTGTTTATCTGAAATGTGTAGTTGCTCCATTGCTATTACACGGTGCGGTGCCACCGTGGTCTACAGGGGCTCCATGTACAATTTATGTATTGTGTTGGAGCGCCCTCTTGTGGTTCTTCTGTATATTAGCAGTCATTTTCCCTGTTCATGTTGTTTTTGTTTTTCAGATAATCACACACATACGTACACACATACAACACACATGTAACCATCAATAAACACTGTCAAATATCACCTGTTCCCTCCTCTTCTATAAACATCTACCTTCGTATCAGTGGAGCTGCCTGTCCTTCTGACCGAGGACGACTCAGTTGAGGACAAATCAGTAATCAGTGCGTTCCGGACGCACACAGTACCTCACACGGTGACTCTGGGCTTTGTTCAGTTGTGGTGTGTAGGGAGGGTGTGTCTGGGACCAACGGATTGTCAGCGTGTTCACAGTGACTCAGTTGTTCAGTTGTGTCTAGAAGTGGCACATTGCACTCGCTTTTTTGGTTTGTTCCTCCGTTCCGTTCCTCGTCGGCGTGGAGTGATGAGTGTGAGTGTGTGTTGTGTTGCCGTCTGCTCCGTGTGTGTTTGTGTGTTCTGTGGGTGGTGCAGCTTTGTAGTTTACTGAAGTCGTACTGGGACACCCGAGTGGATTCGTGTATAGGACACTCTGGATTGTGGGGCGCAGTCGTTTTTTGATTGAGTTGGAGGCTTAAGAAAAAATACTGTTCTCATTTCAAGGCATCAGTTTCATGGATTTACCAAGTTCCTCTTAAAGTAAAGGTTACTACATATTTCAGATTTGGGTAACTGACTGATTCATTGGCTCAGCTTCACAACATGAGTTCTATGAATACAAACTAAAGTTCACTTCACTTGCTGTGCCTCGTTACATGAAACAAATTGACTGTAATCTCCACTGAGGAATTCTGTGTAAGCTCAGTTTTAGATTCACTTTAGTCCAAATTTTCAAGACAATCGGTTTCCTACATTTTTTCCAATAAGGTTAACTTATTAGATTTGACGGTGTAGTGATCTGAAACGGTCTAGAACAGAAAAAGCTCGTCATTGATTTGTAATGTAATTGAACACAAGTGCAGATATGAAACAGTGTCAGTTTGACAGAAGCGTGAAGTCAAGTGCTCCTCACAACATTATCAGGAGCCGTGATGCATAACATCTCATTTCACACACTGTTTACTGTACTGTAATGTGTGTGTGTAATGTCTATGTACTGTGTGTGTATGCTGTCTGTGTGTGTACTGTGTGTGTACTCTGTGTGTGTACTGTGTGTGTACTGTGTGTGTACTGCAGATACTCATATCAGTTTGTATCACACACATTAATACAACAAATGAGTGTCAAACAAAAGAGTAAAAGAGCATAAATCACAGGTCTACACATATGTATTTGCTCTTTCCTTTGCTTGTATTTGTACTACAGATCAATAATACTTTACAGTGATGTCATGCTGGGGGGTAACTGCATTTATGTCTAGATACATGATTTGATTAAGTGCATTTATACAGCGCCTTTCAAGATATCCAAAGCACTTTACAGTTCATCATTCAGTCACTCCACACTCAGTGATGGTAAACTACTATTGTAGCCACAGCTGCCCTGGGGCAGACTGACAGAAGTGCAGCTGCCAATCTGCACCATCGGCCCCTCCGACCACCACCATCACTCACACACACACCACTTTCATACTAGGCAATGTGGGTGAAGCGTCTTGCCAAAGGACACAATGGGACAGTGCCTCCAATGGCACCTGGAGTTCCCAGTGTCTCCATCCAAGTCGTACCCAGACACAACCTGCTGAGCTTCTGAGATCTGACGGGTTCAGGCTTTGACAAACTGATATGGCCACATAAACGATGACACAATGAGCACATGATCAGACACTGACACAGAAGTTTGAAGTGTGAAAACTCAAGAAAAACTGTAGAATGTGAGTCAGTTCTTCATGGTTTGGACAGAGAAGTGCCTTAAGTTAACTTCTCTTCTCTATGTCTATACCTCCATTTCTCCCACATCTCTCCCACCCTCATTCCTCTCCCCACCTCTCCTCTTCATCTCTTTCTCCTCCTCTGCATGTTTTCATCACTTTCTCCATCTTTACCTTCGCTCCATCGCTCTTCCTCCTCTCTTTATCTCACCATCCTTTACTTCATATCTCATCGTGTTTCTGTCTTCCCCTCCATCTTTCTATCTTTACCTCCTCTCCATCTCTGCTCCTCTTCTCTTCATCTTTCTATCTCTCCCTCCTCTCTCCATCTCTCTATGTCTCCCTCAATCTCTCCCTCTTCTCTCCGTCTCTCCATTGTTCCCTCCTCTCATCTCTACTCCTCCTCTTCATCTCTCCTTCCATCTCACTCTTTCCCTCCTCTTTCCATCTCTCTGTGTCTTCTTCCTCTCTCCATCACTCTAAGACTCCCTTCTCTCTCCATCGCTCCCTCTTCTCCATCTCTACTCCTCCTCTACATCTCTCCTTCCATCTCTCTCTCCCTCCTCTTTCCATCTCACTATCTCTCCCTCCTCTCCATCTACCCCTGCAACTCTCTAAGTCTCATTCCTCTCTCCATCTCTCCCTCCTTCCCTCCTCTCTTCATCTCTCCCTCCATTTTTCCACATCTCGCTCCTCTCCTCCTTCCTCACTCCATCTTTTCTCTTCTCTCCTTCTCTCCCTCCTTTTTAAGTGACATGAAATAAAAAATATTGCACAGTCCTTCTCTCTCCTCTTCATCTTCCATTCTCTCAGTCCTTCTCTCCACCGACTCCTCCCTTCTCATTTCATCCTCTCTTCATCCCTCCTTCCCCTCCTCCTCTTCAGAAGTCTGTCCATTAGCAGAGCTTTTAAACCTTAAATCTCGCTGTAATGACATTAAAGCGGAAAAGAAGTGAGTGGCAGACACATTTCTCAAAAGAGTTTCATGGTTTCATCCTGAAGCTCAGAACAACACTTCATTTATACGACTGAGGGAGAAGTCGCTCCTCTGTCACGGTTCAACATCAGAGCCACACCAGAGGCTCATGGGAGATGGAGAGTTGAGCATTTCATTCTGAAATACGAGCTTCATTCATAGTTCAAACTTGCTCATTCATAGTTCAAACTTGCATAGTGGATAGGCTCTTGAAAAGATTAAAACTAATGAAATAACTCTAAACAGCAAAGGATCATGGTCTATGTAATGCACTGTGACAAAGTTGATTGTTTCAAGTCTTTTGAAACATATCGTTTTTGTTTCTGGTTCTGATATTGTCATATTTTAGTTTTGGGATTCGGACATTGTAATTGTGTGGTTGTTGAATCCTAACAGCAGAAAACGGGCTTCGGAAGTTTGCCAACTCCATGCAAAAGGGATTCAGATGTGTGTGACTGCAAACCTCCATTCAAACTGTTTCCATTCCCAATGAAATTGATGGCAGGATTGATCCACAGGAAGGACGAAAAAAGAAACCTTTGACTGCCTAAATCATCTCGAGTTTGCAGCAAACATTTTGTATGTGGAGCAACATCAAAGCGGGATCCTGTTTGTTAAGTGAGAACTGCAGAAGACAAACAGACTGAGCTGCACTTTCTTGTTCTTGTGGTTTTACAGCAACATCACGTCTTGGTCTCTTTGCAGTGGAAGGTGTTTCTTGGTGAACAGCTGGTGCCTTTCGCTTTGGCGTTCACTTTTTAAATTTGTAACCAAGGTGGAGTGAGAGATCGAGGTTTTGCTTTGATGTCGTGCCACATACAAAATGTTCACTGTAAACTCGGGATGATTTAGTCAGTCAAAGGTTTCTTTTTTCATCCTTCCTGTGAATCAATCCTGCCCATCGCCTTCACCTTTCACTATTTTTCAATTCCGTTGGGCAGGGAAACAGTTTGAACAGAGGTTTACAGTCACACACATCTGATTCTCTTTTGCAGTTATGGAGGTCGCAAACTTCTGAAGCCTTTCCGCTGTTAGGATCCAACAACCACACAATTACGATGTCCAAATCCCAAAGCTAAAATATGATAATATCAGAACCAGAAACAAAAGTGATCTGATTCACAAGACTAGAAAAGATCGACTTTGTCAATAGACGCATCCCACTGGGAAAACAAACATGGAGGTTTGACACTCACTTTTTCTGAGTATCCTTCACAATATGCATTGCACAAGTACTAGAAGTCAGGATGCATGTATTCAGTAAAAATTCCACAAAATGAACCGCCGTAAATCCGTTGGTGTCTCTGTCCAATCGGAACCTTCTAGACCCCCAGACGCTGAGCAGAATTAAATAAAGACAATTTAACGTGTTTTCCATGTAAACCTCAGTTCAGAATTATTATTTCCATGTAAACTCAAAAGAGAATATTTTAATTCTGAACTATTTAATTCAGAATTCAGAAATTCAAAAACACCATGTAAACGTGGTCAGTGACTGGTTACATCGCCCTCTCAAAGTTCATGGGAAATTTTAATGGGGATTTTACCTGGAACGTGAACAGCTCATATGTAAATTCACCTCAGTTAATCTAATTTCTTCATCAGTCAAATTAACTATACAAATTATAGACACAAATCTATGATGACATCTCTTAATTACTGCCATCTTTTCCAGGCGTACGATCTTCTACCAGCTGCTCTTCTCTCCCTCAGTGCAGAATGTTTTCACAAGTGAATAGGCCCACACTGGCAAACATCACATCAGGAGATTGGAATAGGAGGAGCTCCTAATAGACTGTAAGCGCTCAGGTAAAGAGAGTGTTATGGGAGCGGGGCTGCTGGTGCAGAGAACCACAACCGCTCCCATCACCGCCATCCCGCGTGCTGAGCTATTAAGCACCGCTCCCGCCATCGCAATATGTCAACACCATCCATCTGCACGTCGCTCTCCGGCACCAAGAGGAGATCAGACAAGCCAACCGGGACTTTTCATGACATTTGGATCCTGTTGTGGCTGATGGAGATGTTATACAGATGTTACTATAGCACATGTTATGATCTGTGCTGTTTCTGTGCACTCGAAACAGCACCACATTTACAATGGAGGTCATGGACAGGCAGTGTCGGGAGTAACAGATTACATGTACCAGAGTTACATAATCAGAGTACAAATTATGAGTAACTGTATTCAGTTACAGTTACTGTTTCATTGAATGGTAATTGGATTACAGTTACTTTGTTGAAATAAATGGGATTACATGGCAGTATGTTCCTGTTTTCACATTTTGGGCTAAATCAGTTTTTTTTTTCTTTTTCTTTTTTTTTATCCAAGTCTAAACCAGGACTAATTCAGGATTGAACCCAGGTCTAAACCAGGACTAAAACCAGGTCTAAACCAGGACTAAACTAGATCTAAACCAGGTCTAAACCAGGACTAAACCAGGTCTAAACCAGGACTAAACCAGGTCTAAACCAGGACTAAACCAGGTCTAAACCAGGACTAAACCAGGTCTAAACCAGGACTAAAATAGGTCTAAACCAGGTCTAAACCAGGACTAAATCAGGTCTAAACTAGATCTAAACCAGGACTAAAACAGGATTTAACAGGACTAAATCATTCTGTGTGGACGTGTCTCCTCGTCTTCTATCAATAATATTTTTAATTTGGTTCAGTAAAGTCTGGACTTTTTATTTTCTTTTATCAGACAAAACATTTTATGTGAAGATTTCCTCATCTCTACAGCAAATCAAGTAATCCAAAGTATTCAGATTACGTTACTCACTTTAAATAATTTAATGGATTCTGTTACAAACTACATTCTGGGGTATGTCATCTGTAATCTGTAGGGGAATACATTTTAAAAGTCACCTTCCCAACACTGTGGACAGGTAAGATCTATGTTACTGTAAATGTTTTGGTTTATGGTTCATATATTTGCAATAACTGAATCTGTATGAAACAAAAGCAATATCTTCTTTGCAAAGGCAGGTGTACTCCAGTAACAGTACTTCAAAAATATTCAGATTAACAAAAGTATTTAGGTAAACTAACACTCAAATATGAGTAAGTAAGAGGACATGTGAATTATTAATGAAGTGAATGTAATTGGAGTTAGAAAAAAATACATGATGCATAAACTGTGTACAAAGAACAGACCACACTGAAAAACAAAATCACAGGGCTGTGCTAAAAATCGATCACAATCTCAACTTTGGTTGATCTTGATGATAAGGCGAGTGCAGAGTGTTGAGGAGGATTTACTCTCTTGTTTAGGAAAAAGCCTGTGCCACAGCGCGTCACTTTCTGTCTGCACAAATCCTTGCATTTCCAGTCTTGTTTCTGTTGAAAGCAGCAACATACTTGTATTTCATACAGTAGTACAAACTCAATCCAAACTTTAATATGAATTTCTTCAGAATTACTGGTCTTATCAACACAAAATAAATACTGTAGTGATCTTGACCTCCTGTTCTTTATGCCTTTATGTCTGTGCTTTTAATAAGATGGAAGAACATCAAATCAAGATCGACCAATCAATCAATGGGAAAAAATAATAAAAATAATAAAATAGCTGATTCTTTTTTTTTCTTTTCTTTTCACCCAGTTCTATTTGTAAGTCATTATGTAAAACAACTGCCCTCTGTAATCCTACTGTTCCAGCTTCATCCCTCAACCAGCAGCAGAACCATCAGGCTCCTCAGACCCTCCATCGATTCATCGAGGTTTTTATAAGACGATTGGACCATTCTTTATCACATGACAGATCTGTCCTGTGTTGTCAGTGCACCAAACTCCTCTCACCTGTTGAGTGTGAGATGTTTGCACATGTCTGTAGCGTGTGGATCAGATTCCTCGTCAGTGTGATGGATGAGAGCGTTCAGGAGGACTACAGCCTGTGAAGAACCATGAGAGGCTAAAGCACAAACTAGGCACGAGGATCTTATGTGACACACATTTAAACACTCTGGAGCTGGGAGGGGATTTCAGTCCAGTCCTCAGTCCGTCCCCGGGGCCCACGTGGATAACAGGTGAGTGCCAGCATACTAAAACACCGTAAGCATGGTGTGTCTGGTGCATGCTGATGCTGTGAAGCCTGACGGACTCGACGCTCAAGTGAGATGGTTAAGTTCAACCATGTTAGCCCAAAGATAAATGGAGGAGTTTAAAGGTCATTTTATCACACAAAACTTGTGAGCTTTAAGTCATGTTCTAATGTTGTTCCCTCTTCATAAACAGACCTGGAGTTGTGTTTTGTTTCATTCACATGTTTGAGTAACTCTTTATTATTAGTCTGTTTACATCTCCAAAGCTCAGAATGCTCTGTTCCACCTTGTGATGTCATGTAGTGGTAGTTCAGTAAAGATTAGCAATTCCAGGGCTGAAATCATCCTTTTTTTTTTTTTTTCAGATTTTCTCTGAAAATGTATGGACTTTTTTTTAAAACATGTATCTCTTGTATTTATCAGTTACAGTTGTTTGTGTTGCCTGTTGATCTGAGCAGGAATTTGATTGGGCAGCATCAATTGTTTGTGTTGAAGAGAAATACAGATACAAAATTGTTTCAGTTTAAAGATACCAGACCATCAGTATTACAAATGTTGGTCTCATATCAATTCAGTTTTCTTTTTCACTTTAAAGGTGAACTGTGTAACTTTCAATGGATATGTCACTGCTCTGCCTGGAATGTTCCACAGTATGACATTAAACATAATATGTTACGCAAAACTGACTCTTGTGAGCTTTTTGCCAAATTATAATATAGTTTCCTCCTCAAAAACAAACCTGGAGTTGTGTTTTGTTTCATTCACACATGTTTGAGTAATCCTGCATTAGTTTTATTAGTTTGTTTACTTTTCCAAACCTCTGAATGCTCTTTTCCACCTTGTGATGTAACAAAGTGCTACTTTTCAAGTTAATATGTACCTTTTTTCCTTTTGTTCAGTAGAAATTGGCAATTCCAAGGTTGAAATCATCCTAATGATTCAAGTGAAGGTGAGTAGAGTTTAAAAACACAGAAGCATTTCCTGTAGCACCACATGACATCACAAAGTGGAACAGAGTGTTTTCTGTTTGAGAGAAGAACTCAGTGTAAATGTGCAGGTTTGTGTGTTAAACATGTGAATGAAACAAAACACAGTTCCAGGTCTGTTTGTGAAGAGGAAACGACATTAGTACAGATCAGAACATAGAGTCATATGGGCTCTTTAAAGTAACTGTTTAGTAGATTAATTTTGATGCATATTAAATGAAAAATATAAACATTATTCAGTTATCCATGTGGTTTTAGTGCATTTAGTGCAACACTGTAAACCTACATTTATGAACATTTTGTGTAAAAGCATATTGCACTGTACACCATATGAACACGCTGGATGTTTGTAATGTGTACATTTTTAACATCCTCATTTAAATTTTAAACTTAAAATGAAAACTGAGAAATAATTTTCAATGAAAACACATTCAGTTACAAGTAACAGTTACAAGTCTGAAAGTTTAGGGTCTGGTCAGGGTCATTTAATGTCATGTCATTTACATTTTCACACTTTCACAACACCATATTTCAACTTTTGCATAAACCATCAGGATTTGCATTGCTCCACATTAAAATGTTGCACTGACATGGTCTGACTCACCTGTGCAACACTCAAGTGTCTCAACCAATCACAGCTCAAGTCCTCACTCTGCTCCGCCACAGCAAAACCACGAGCCTCCTCAGACTTTTCTTCTCCTCATCACCAACTCTGTTCAGACTGCTGCCTTAGTTGGTCTCTAAGTGTTTTATCCATAGACTGTATATATGAATGAATGAACGCTAGCCTTCGTGTTCCAAACAGGTTCATAGAGATGCTTCCGGCTCCATCGACTCTGGCTCCAGTTGACTTTATATTGAAAAATTGTCACTTCTTTCTCTGTAACTCAGGGGTAAGCAATTATTTTTCCATGGGGCCACATGACAAACAAAAAATTGTGGAGGGACAAAATGCTTAACTCATCTCTGTATAATATTTATAGTATTTCTTTATTTAAAAAACAAAAGAAAACAGTAAATATCATTGTTTTTGACGAGCTGCTCAGACTGGGAAGAGTTTATGTTCTGACTAAACAATGAAAAAGTGAAGCTACCAAACAAAAAATTTCATTAAAATAACACCTCTAAAATAAAAGCAATGCAGCTTTATCCATGTATGAGGCCAAATTATAAAATATGTTTATTTTGTAATTCCTGGGCTGGTCAGAGTCAATAATAATAATGTAAATGCTGCTGAGCCTCGTCATGTTGGTTTTAAAATGTTCGTGTTAACCTTCTCAACATGGTCCTGGTGTTTTTATTTTGTTATCTCTTCTCTAAATAAATTCCTGATATGGAATTCAGCTTCAAATTCAGCCCTGTACCTGCAAGCCTCGATGAGCTTCATTTGACTGGGTGGGTGACGTCACACTCCCTCAGTCCACTTCTTTATACAGTCTGTGGTTTTATCCAGTTCCTCGTTTACTGCACCTCACACACTGTTTTCACTAAAGCCATTCTGGTTATTATTACATCAATTCCAAAATATACAAATCTACACAACGGCTTAATGGCTAATGGATCCAAAGTATCACAAGTAAACAAATCCCTGCTCCATCAGACTATTGCCTTCAGTGCGGTCACCGGGGAGAGGCATTCTGGGTAATACAGATTTAAAATGAATCCTTGTGCCAAAGAGCCAGGCTTGGGGCGCTAATGGCAGACTGCTGTGTGCTGGGACAAACAGCATGAGGTTTGTGTGTGTGTGTGTGTGTGTGTGTGTGTGTGTGTGTGCGTGTGTGTGTGGATGCTTAGCGTTGGCCTTCACCTCCGCACAACAACACAGAGACGAGCTGCTCGGGGCTTTGATTTCGCACTGACACTGAACGCCACAGAGGCACCAGGGCCACACAAGCCCACGCTGAAGCTGAGAGGTCTGATGCTGTGTACACTTGAAGTACACGTATGAAGTACACGCATGAAGCACACACATGAAGTACACACATGAAGTACACACATGAAGTACATACATGAAGTGCACACATGAAGCACACACATGAAGTATAAACATGAAGTACACACATGCAGTACACACATGAAGTACACACATGAAGCACACACATGAAGTATAAACATGAAGTACACACATGAAGTACACACATGAAGTATAAACATGAAGTACACACATGCAGTACACACATGAAGTACACACATGAAGTACAAACATGAAGTACACACATGAAGCACACACATGACGTATACACATGAAGTACACACATGAAGTACACACATGAAGTACACACATGAAGTACACACATGAAGTACACACATGAAGTACACACATGAAGTATACACATGAAGTACACACATGAAGTACACACATGAAGTACACACATGAAGTACACATGAAGTACACACATGAAGTATACACAGATGAAGTACACACATGAAATACACACACGCAGTAATGGGACAGAGTGTGTGTGGGGTTTGGAGAGCGAGTAAACAAGAGGCTGAAGTCCTGCCGGTGTTTTTGTCCTAGAATAATGCAGTTCTGCTCCACAAATATTGTGTAACTCTACAATAGATTGGCCTTGTTTATGGTAGTATTGTATTTTTCGGAGTATAAGTCGCCCTGGAGTATAAGCCGCACCAGCCAAAAAATACATAATGAAGAAGAAAAAACTACTTTTGTAAGTCACACCGGACTATAAGTTTCACTTTTTGGGGGACATTTATTTTATAAAATCAGAGACCAGGAACCGACATTTCCTGTTGAAAGTCAAGTTCTAGTAAAAACAATAGAAGAGAGAACAACAGGCTGTTAACGTCACATATGAACAGATAATTATAACATAAACAACAGAACAGAACAAGTTTACCAAACTCTCCATCTCACTCCAAATCACTTAATCTAGTGATGGGCAAATGAGTGGGAGCTCTGGAGCACGTCTCGTTCTTTCTGAAACAAATCACTCTGAAGCACTGCCTCGGAGCTCGTCTCACAGCAGCCGCTCACGTGACCAAAGTGTCCAAGTGTCGGTCCCTCCCCCTACTGCTTCACTCTGTGTGTCAATCGCTTCAGTGTATCGAAGCGTTTCATTGGCTCAGCAAATGTTCCTCTCTGTGATTGGTTCAGAGTGTTCAGAGTGTTCAGTGCACTTCCGTGGTTTGACAAGGGCTAAACTGCTACAGTATAAAAGATGCACCAATATATCTTAAAAGTGTTTGACGTTAGTGGTGATTTTTGGCGACTTTTGGCATTTGTTACATTTTCAATGGCATCTACAAGTGGAAAAAAGTGATCCATGGTTTGGGATCACTTTGATCTAATTCCACCTAACAAGGTAACACCTATTTTCTTATGTAAAGAGCAACATAAATAGCTGCTGTAAATATGATTTTAAATCATCATTATTGTTGTTGTTGTTGTTGGTACGGTGTCGCTCTGCACACAACTATTGTCTTACACTAACAATACTTCATCGATGCTGAGACACCTGCGTGCCAGTGGTTAAATTTGGCCACTAGAGGTCAGTGTTTCTCCAAGGCCTCAGACACGTCCAACCATTTGAGACAATATTGCGACTGAGGTGTCAGTGTTTCATGAGGCTCCACTCGCCCATCACTAACTAAATCCATTCAATTCTTCATCCTCGGTGTCACTTCTGAACAACTCGGCCTCAACCTCCGGAGGTAAACAGAGCACTGCTTCCTCTTCTGTGTCGCTGTCGTCAGACTCAGCATCAGTTCCAGTTAAAATTATTCGTGTCTTTCTGAATCCTGACAGGATGGTTTCAGTGTCACTGAAGTCCAGGCTTTGTCCATCCATCCAGTGACTTCAGGAAAGTTTCATGGTGCATCCTCCTGGTGTCACAAATTTCTCTCTCACTCCAAACTTTCTTTCTGCTGCTCGATTACCGTTTTCAGCTTCAGATTTCTTGACTTGCAGTTTGTAATCTGCAAAATCAGATTTTCTCTTTGGTGTCTTTTGTGTTCAGTCTTCTCAGTGTCTTTATAAGTTTGTTTAAATGTTACATTGTTCAGTGGTGCAGAAGTAATGGTGCGATCGACTGACATGATACAGACAGAACAGAGGCTCTTTCTGCAGGAGACATGTGCAGTAGAGTGAAGTGACAGTGGTACAGGAGGAACAGGAGCAGCAGATACTGACACACAAGAGTAGAACTTCTCACTGCTTCACTGTGACCATTTTAATATATAAGTCCCACTGGAGTATAAGACACACTGAATCACCAAAACCATGAAAAAAGTGTGACTTAGAGTTCAAAAAATAGAGTAATAAAAATGTGTTTGGGTCGGTCTCTGCTGCATGAGTTCTGTCCATGGTCAGTCTGGACTTGTTCTCATCAGTTTAGTTCAGGACTCGCAGTGGAGTTTTTGCCAATCACAGCAGCCAAATGATGTGTTTTCATCATAAAACACAATAGAGTTTGGCTAAATAAATGTTATATCTAGGGACGCACTGTTCCAGGTTTTCTTGTTCTGATACCGATTTCGATACAACTTGAAGTTTCTGTCAGTACCCAGAGTCAACCGATACCAGTGTGATACAAATGAGTAGCTGACATGTAGCTGTTATTTATCCCCCAAGTAACTATGGAAGAACTTCCTGATTACGTGCTGCTATTCCAACATTCATGTCTAATTGTCAGAGCAGCAGCATAACCATTAAACATTATTTTTCGAGCGTCCCACTACTTTTTTTTTCCTTTGTTGGAGTAGCAGCATTTTACTAATTTCACATTCCGCTTTCATATCATATAATATCGTAAGAAGCTTGGACCAGTGTAAAGCTCTTGATCAGAGAATACTTGGGTCACAGAGGAGATCAGACAGTGGGAAAATGTCCTAACTAAATTTACTGCCGACAGCAGTGGCCGTAATGAAATATGATCAGACTCAACGAGTGTCAGACATCGAGTTCAAGACAAGACCGAGTCCAAGCCCCTTCGATACCAAGAAAAGACCGAGTCCAAGCCCCTTCGATACCAAGAAAAGACCGAGTCCAAGCCCCTTTGATACCGAGACAAGACCGAGTCCAAACACGGTCGAGTTAGAGACGAGACGAAGACCATTAAAAAAAACTGTCTCGAGGCCGGTCTGGAGTACTAAGACGCTACTTGGGCCAGTGCGAAGAACTTGATCAGAGAATACTTGGGCCACAGAGGAGATCAGACGGTGGGAAAATGTCCTAACTGATCGCCGTGGGAAACAGTCATGCATTTTAAAAAAAGTTTTTCTTTGTGCTTTATTCATTTGGTCATGTAGGCGATCTGAGGAGAACACCATAGAGCCTAAATAAATAACCAATCAAGTTCATTGCACCACTGTCGGAATAACGATAATAAAAAGTTTCGGAAAACCAGCATGTCTAATGTATGGATGTCGGAAAAGCTGACAGACCCTGAACTTTGCCTAAATAAAAGATCCAATAGTCTTATTGCATCAGTCCAACCAGGATATTGACTGAACCGATATTTTTAAGACAATATCTAATCCAACAAATATTTCTGGATCTGCACCGATATCGATACCATCCTCATCAAACCTAAAGCTTCTAACAATGTATGAATTTCCCTCATGAAGGATTAAAGGTCCTACATTACACAAAACCAACTCTTTAAAAAGACAAAATTGAACTTTAAGTCATGTTAAAATGTCATTATCTCACCAAAAAAACTAATCCAGAGTTGTTGTTTTGTTCAAAATGCGCTGTTCCACCTTGTGATGTCATGAAGCGGTAGTTTTCAAGTTACCAGCTCCTTTTACCTTTTGTTCAGTGAAGATTGGCAATACCAGGGCTGAACTTATCCAAATGATTCTAGTGAAAGTTTATGGAGTTTAAAAACACGGTGGAGCACCTCTTGTATAACCACATGACATCAGAGAGTTTTCTGTTTGAGACAAGAAGATAGTCTAAATATGCAGAGTTTGAGTGTGTAAATGAAACAACAATGAAACAAAACAAAAATAGCATAATATGGAACCTTTAATATTTGTTCATGTCTGTTGCCAATTCCAATGTTTTTAATAATGTACAAAAAGTAAAAATTATAAGTTCATTAAAAAGTAATTCAAGTAAATGGCCCCATAAGTACACTTGGAGACATATCAGCTTAAATCTTGATGATCTGGGCCGATAGTCCACGTGGGCATGTTTTACCTCGTTATAAATTTTAGACTCTCTATATTGAGTCCTTTTAATTCAATTTACAGACAGATAAATGTCCTAATATGTGGCGTTGCATCAATATTTATTCGCGGAGTCATTTGTCTGTGTCAGGAACATCGACAGACGACCTGTCAGACAGTCAGAATGTCTTTTCTTTAGTTATAAAACCAACTGTAATTGAATAAATCTAAGGTAGAGCTGTTTAAAGTGTTCATATTACATAATTTTTCCATCTGTGCGATTAGCTGCTGTACACTACCACACATAACAGACTGTTTTCTCTGACATTAGCCTTTAGACATAAACAGTGATAATAGTGGCTGTATATTTGTTACTGGACCTGCACTGATATGTAAATGAGCCGTGAATAGAAGTGTGAATGATCCACATTTACGCATATAATTCATTACAGTGGTGCACATGCATTTACTGATAAAGACTTATGCTAGTAGTTTGTACTTTGTTTACAGGCTAGATAGGACGTCACGCAAAAATGCCATTAGGCTGATTACTATCACTTTAAATATGAGGTAAAGAGGCAGACACAGTAAATGTCGCCTAAACCAGCAGTTTTCAATAGGTGAGGTGCGCTTCCCCTGGGGGGCGCCAAAAAGTCACTGGGGAGGCGTGTCACAACAGACTAAACCAGGACTGATCCCAGGACTGAATCAGGACTGAACCAGGACTGATCCCAGGACTGAAAAAGGACTGAAGCAGGACTGATCCCAGGACTGAAAAAGGACTGAACCAGGACTGATCCCAGGACTGAACCAGGAGGATTAAACCAGGACTGAACCAGGAGGACTGAACCAGGACTGAACCAGGACTAAACCAGGACTGAACCAGGACTGAACCAGGAGGACTAAACCAGGACTGAACCAGGAGGACTAAACCAGGACTGAACCAGGAGGACTAAACCAGGACTGAACCAGGAGGACTAAATCAGAACTGAACCAGGAGGACTAAATCAGGACTGAATCATGACTGAGTGTTGAGACGGGCCCTGAGGTGCGCCCATGTAGACTGTCTGGTGTGGGGGGGGGGGGGGGGCAGTCAATGGTGGGATGACTTTGTGGAAGGAGTATGCCCTTGTTGCTTTAAGTAAATGCATACAATGTCCAATTGTACACACTTTTGATTTCCTTGTGAAAACAGACCATTCTGTTCAGACCGTTATCATATAAACATAGCCCTGGTCTCCATGAACATAGAAAGTTTTAAAGCCAGACTGTCAAACTTCCAGACAAAGCAATAACACAAGGAAGTAATGTGATGGACCCTCCACCAGAAAAGCCGTGCAATACACCTTTAATGGTAAAACAATACAAACACATACAAACCGATCTTTATATAATCATGTCACCACAGACCCCACCAGGTATCAAATACGTGCTTGTTGTTCTCAGATTTTCCACCCACTCACAGCAGCTCCACCACACCACCACAGCCGCTAGGTCTGTGTTCCGTCAAATCTCCAAATCCGCCAACAATTCAGCGTACGGTTCAGGGTCAGATCAGGCTCCGCTAATACTAAATGAGACCATCCTCCATTTTGTGTTTAAGGAGACACCACATTTTCATAACCTATTCCTCCAGGCTCTTGCTTTTCCTCTCTCCTCGGTCTCCACGGTCTCCACGCTCAGGTCTCCGTGCACCTTTGGCCCTAAAATGAAATCCATGCTGCTGAATTTGTAACCGTGGATTTGACTGTGCACCAGAGATGATGAGTCTGTCTTGTGGAACAGTTTGAGCGACAGAAGCTGATGGAGCAGAGCGGTGACTAAACGAGGTCATAAAGCTGTATGGTGGAACCTCATCTGTCCAGAGTTAAAGGGGCTTTCATTGTGTAACTTTTCTGGTGAAGGCTACGTCAAATACTTTCTCCATGGAGATGTTATTGCTTTGTCTGAGATGTTTCACAGTATGACATTAAACCTTTCTGTCTTCATGGAGATCAAACCAAACCAAGTTACAGGCCAGATCTATGGAGAGGCAATCCCGTTCACAATGAGATTGTTTGTTTTTCTAGGTATTTTTGAGCTGTAAATCACTTACAATTGAATAAATATAAATTACAGCTGTTTAATGTCACACTGTGGAACATTCCAGGTCGAGCAATGGCATCTCCATAGAAACAAGCAGGTGATGGACCCCTAACTGAAAAGTTACATAGTGTACCTTTTAAGAAAAAAAGTGTTGCTATAGGTGCAACATTTTGTAACATGGATGGTCATGATATCGGTATAAATACCTTAAATATCTCTAAACTGATACAATATATTATCTGAAATAGCCTTTCAGTGCTTTGGTAGGTTGAACTACTAACTTCACTGAAACACAGTTAAGAAAATTATATCCAAGTTTTTATAAAAAAAAAAAACAAAAACAAAAAAAAACAAAACACACACATCGGTCACATTGTATTACTGTTAATTCTATTATTTATTTATTTATTTTCTTCTTATTTTATTTTCTTCTACTTCTGTGACATCTGATTTGTGTGCACAAAAAATAATAATTAAAAAAAACAAACAAAAAAATCATTACCTGGTTTGGCTGTTTTTTTAGGTTCCAAATTTTACTTTGTGGTTGGAAATTGTGACATCACATAATGGAATTCTACCGAGCAACCATATGGTACACTGGGCCAAAACTCTTCTAATGTACACCAACATTATTATCTGACAAATAGCATTGTAAGAAGACACATTTATTTTGTTGAAATAATGTTTAAAGTATCCAAAAAAAAGTGTTCTAGTGTGTAAATTGTGTTGAATTTTAACCAGAATTCTCCCAATGTGAGGTCGTCAATATTAGCCAGGCTGGTGCCACCTAGTGCCTCCACTCAATTTCATTTCTCTCCAGTGACTAGGTCAAGAATCAGAATACACTAGATGGTTTGGAAAAACCCCGGAAGTGTGAGTTCGGGAACCAGCCAATCAGTGAAGAGTCAGACATTCTGTGTTGGCAACGATTCCTGAGATTGAGGATTTAAAGTTGGAACAAAGAGAATGTTTGGTGAATTTTATCAAGGGGAAAGACGTTATTGTTGTTCTTCCTACGGGATTTGGGAAAAGCTTAATATACCAGTTAACCCCGTTAGTGGAGCATTACATATGACATGACCAAATGGTTAAATGATAAAAAGTACCTGCCTACTGTCGAGCGAACGAATCCTAACACTGTGAGGTCAGACAGTTTCCAGACACCAGCTGATGAATCAGACTACATCAGTATGGAACTCTCTAAACATTCATTTAATTTTGTGTAAAACTATACTTTATATTTACAACAGGTGTTATCCCACCAAGTTAAGTCCAAATTAGAGAATCATAAAAACCTGTCATACACACTTTAACTTATCTATATTCAAGACAAGCACATGACACTGCCTGATCAAATTACTGCTCAGATCAATCATCAATATAAACACCTGTAATTAGTTCCAGTTTTATACAAGAAATGTCCCAGGTGTCCCTATTTTTTACAAATCTGATCCCTGCCAACAGTAAAGAGAGACATACATTTCTAATTTGTTTAGGTAAAATACATAAAAGCTGCTTAAAATGATCAAAACACAAAGAATGAATGGGATGAGGGTACAACAGTTTCCCTTAAATATGCACTCATTTCACAATTGTATTACTACCAAGCTCCCAAACTGTTGATGTGCCAGTTTTTGATTTTGAAAATATGGTGACCTAACTACTGTGTACATACTGCTGAACATTCCATCAATAGAGATACATGTAGAGCACCCCCAGTGTAATCTCAGTGTCTCTGCAAAGTATCAGTAAAGCTAAATGTCCATGTACCATTTGTACTTTTGAATTTCAAATAACAACAAAAAGCAGTAAAATGGGGAAATGGGGATGTTATTTCATTATTCTGTTTTAGTGTCAATAAACGATGCATTTTTCAGTTTTGATATTTTATTCTCTCTGGTTTATTTGCCCTGGAAGTTCTGCTGCTAGAAGAGAATAAGAGAATAAAATATCAAAAGAGAGTTTTTTGATCGGTGCTATTTGAAATAAACTTTAAATTAATATTGGAAATAGAGGTCCAAATCTCATTTTGTTTGACACTAAAACAGAAAAATGAAATAAACTGTTTTCTCATTTTACTGTTTTCTGGTCTTAATTGAAAATCAAAAGAACAAATGGTACACAGACCGGTAAAGATGGATTCTCTCTCCTGCTGTGAGTTTGCAGAAATTTCCAGATGAACAGAAGCTGACAACAGAGTCTGTGAATCTCCTGTGAAGCTCCTCCATAAAACACCAGACGCATCTCAAGTTTGTCCATGTTTCAGAAGTCGGGGGAAGTTCACACTGGTTCTACATTTGTGGAGTGATGTTGCAGTATTGTGATAGAAGTGTGGTGTTGTGGAAGTGCTGCTTGTTCCTCTAAAAGCTTACACTGGAAATGATAAAGGCCTTTTCACGGTGGTTGAGTGGTTAGCAGTTAACTCTCACTTCGCAGAAATGAGGCTGTGGGTTTGACTTCCAGTCCGGTCCATTGTGGAGTTTTTGTTTCCATCATCCCAGAACATGCACCATAGATACAATCCTCCAGCTAAAGCACGCCACACACTCCACGAGTTTTCAGTCTTAATGCTCTAGGAGACACTGTCGACTTAAGTTGACAAGATGCTGCTCTGAATAAAACGGACAATATTGCCAAATAGGGTGTCAAATTTCCTTCAAGCTAAACCAGGTCTAAAACAGGTCTGAACCAGGTCTAAACCAGGACTGAACCAGGACTAAACCAGGACTAAAACAAGATTGAACCAGGACTAAACCAGGATGAAAATAGGATTAAACCAAGACTAAACCAGGATTATACCAGGGCTAAACCAAGACTAAGAAGTCAAAATCGAAGGTTTTGGGGAAAAGAACTTTGGTGCCTAAAGGGTTACACAATTATTAAATGTGGTACAAAAAGCGCACGCCACAGACACAAGGAGAATCTGATGAGACTTTAAATCTCAATCTTAAACCGTGATCCTCATCAGCTGTTTCCTGTCCACAGTAAAACCAGTCGCTTTGAGATTCTGAAGTGTTCAAAAGATCAGAGCTCTGCACTTCTAGTTTAGATATAAGTCATGTTACAAAGTTTTTACCTCCTCAAATACATATCTGGAGTTGTGTTTTGGTTCATTCACACGTTTGAGTAATCCTTTAAAGTGATCTACATCTCCAACACTGAAAATGCTCTGTTCCACATTGTAGTTAGGGTGACCAGACATCCATGTTTACCCAGGACAGTCCCAGTTTTGAGCCCTGTGTTCCCTGGCCCAGCAGATTTGTCCCAGTTTTATCCAAGAAAATCGGTGTCCCGATTTTTGACCAGTTTGATATTCACCAACAAAAAAGAGGGTAATTTTATATGTATACATTTTTTATTTGTTTAACTAACATACAGAAACTCCATGCTTGACCATAAACAAATACAACAACATGTACATGTACTACATGCAGTAGTAGTTTTCAAGTGAACAGGTCCTTTCACCTCTAGTTCAGTAGAGACTGGCAATTCCAGAGCCTTTTTAATTCATCCAAATGATTCTATTGAAGGTGGGTGGAGTTTAAAAAACACAGTAGAGATTTTTAACTACTCCAAAGGTTCATAAACACCATAAACTGTTTGGTGATCAGACATCCCTGTTTACCCAGGATAGTCCTAGTTTTGAGCCCTGTGTCCCCTGTCCCAGCAGATTTATACAAAACCACTGATTTGTCCCAGTTTGATACAAGAAATGATCCAAATGTTCCTATTTTTGACCAATTTGATCTAAATCAGGTTTAAACTATGCAAAGACTAAATCAGGACTACACCAGGACTAAACTAAAACTAAACCAGGACAACATCACGTCTAAACCAGGACTAAACTAAGACCTAACCAGGACTACATCAGGTCTAAACCAGGACTAAAGTAAGACTAAACCAGGACAACATCAGGTCTAAACCAGGACTACACTAAGACCTAACCAGGACTACATCAGGTCTAAACCAGGACTAAAGTAAAACTAAACCAGGACAACATCAGGTCTAAACCAGGACTACACTAAAACCTAACCAGGACTACATCAGGTCTAAACCAGGACTAAAGTAAAACTAAACCAGAACTACATCAGGTCTAAAACAGGACTAAACTAAGACTAAACCAGGCCTAAATCAGAACTAAACCAGTACTAAACTAAGATTAAACCAGGACAACATCAGGCCTAAACCAGGATTAAAACAGGACTAAAGTAAGACTTAACCAGGACTACATCAGGTCTAAACCAGGATTAAAACAGGACTAAAGTAAGACTTAACCAGGACTACATCAGGTCTAAACCAGGATTAAAACAGGACTAAAGTAAGACTAAACCAGGACTACATCAGAACTAAACCAGTACTAAACTAAGATTAAACCAGGACAACATCAGGCCTAAACCAGGATTAAAACAGGACTAAAGTAAGACTTAACCAGGACTACATCAGGTATAAAACAGCTCTAAACTAGGATTAAACTAAGACTAACCTAAGACTAGTTTAAGACTAAACCAGGACTAAAACTATCACAATTCTTGACTAATCTGATCCCACCGACAGTAAAGAGGAGCATAAACTGTCTTTTGTTTTGCCAAAATACAGAAAACTGTGCAGCATCAGAAGCCCCTCAGATTAGGACACACACTCTTTTCACAATTTTATTTTTACCAACCATCCCAACCCAAGTGTGTCCCAGTTTAGAATTTAGAAAACTGAGATCTTTTTAAATGATTATTATTACAGTAGCACAATACATCTTATCTAATCAAATCCTAGAAAGAACTGAGCAATGGCACAAATCTCTGTTGTTTTCTCTCTAGTGCAGCGGTGGAGCCGGAGCCGGAGCCAGAGCCGGAGCCAGAGCCGGAGCTGGAGCCGGAGCCGGAGCGCTGGGCTGATGTAACCTGTTGTTGCGTGGGTGCCGCTCGCTAACGGTGCTAGCTAGCGGTGTGTGCTTGATGTGCTGTTAGCTGGAGGTGGATTTTGTGTGTAGTCACCTCTCCGGAGACGTGGAGCTCTGTAAGTGCACTGCTTAGCTACGGCTGCTAGGCAATCTGTACTCCACCACCACCGCCGCCACCGCCGCCACCACCACCGCCGCTAAAGACCAGCACTGTACTTTAAATACAGGGCTAACCACTCTGCGCGCGCGGATAAAAGTGCACACACACGGAGGTCAAACGGCACAGGACACTGACTAAACCAGGACTACACAGTAACCAGGACACGGAGGCAGGGGACTAAACACAGGACTAAACCAGGACTACATCAGGTGAACCAGAACTAAACTAAGACTAAACAGGATCAGGGACTAAACTAAGACTCAGGACTCAGTAAACCAGAACTAAACTAAGACTAAACCAGAACATCAGTCCAAACCAGAACTAAACTAAGACTAAACCAGGACTACATCAGGTCCAAACCAGAACTAAACTAAGACTAAACCAGGACTACATCAGGTCTAAACCAGGACTAAACTAAGACTAACCTAAAACTAGTTTAAGGCTAAAACTAAGACTAAACTAAACTAAGACTAAAAGGGAAAAAGGCAAGGAAACCACCTGGTCATTGTGATGAACGACAGCTTTAATTCAATGTTATTTTCTGATGTCTGTTCTAAAGTAGTTTCCTCATCACGGTTCCACGCTGCTATTCTGACACACCACTGTTTAGAAATTGACGTGGAGCAGCAGCATAAACATTATTTTTCAAGCATCCCACTACTTCAACTTTTTTGTTTTTTTATTGTCAGAGTTGCAGCACTTTCCATTTTTCAAACATTCCGCTTTTCTGACATGAATAATAATAATGTGGCAGCCTGTTATACTTTGTGCTCCTATATATCAGAAGATGCTTGGGCCTAGTGTTGTTGTCAAGACCACACTAATCGAGACCAAGACCTGTCTGAGACCACAGGGTCCCGAGACCAGGACAAGACCAAGACCTCTGAGAGTCGAGACTGAGACAAAACCAAAACTAAATGTCGAGACAGAGACAAGACTCAGACCACAGACCAAATCGAGACCAAATCAACACCAGTTTTGTCATTTTCAACATTTATTTGCATTTTACAGTTATTTTGGCACATTTATATATATGTTTTTTTTATAAATTTATCTCAATTTTAATTGATTAATATTCATTTAGGCATAAAATAAGTCAACCAGTGTACCACACTGAAACAGTCTGTGCTCTTTTTTGGACCCTCACCCACAGTTTGAGAAACCCTTCTTTAAGAGAACTTCCAGTGGCACTTTACAGAAAAAGCGAAGAAAGTGTGTAGGACTTTTAAACCTTTCAAGTTACATTCTCTTACAGGTTTTGCAGTGGGCTTTACCAGCCTCTGCACATTTACCAAACTCACGTCGTGACAAACACAGATGCATTTGTGCTCTTTTATTAGGCAAACTTCAACCACATGTCGAGGTAAGAAGTTTACTGCAGACAGCTGCAGCCTTAATGAAATGTGATTGGACTCGACGAGTGTCAAACAAGACAAGACCAAGTATAAGCCCCTTCAAGACCGAGATTCAAGTCCAAACGCGGTCGAGTTCAAAATGAGACCAAGACCAGTATGGAGTACTACAGCACTACTTGGTCTGGTGTGAAGAACTTGATCAGAGAATATGTGGGTCACAGAGGAGATCAGACAGTGAGAAATGTCCTAACTGATAACTGTGGGAAACAGTCATGCATTTTAAAAAAGAGCACAGGCCAGCCTTCAGGAAATTTTCAAATCTAAATCGGAGGCTGCATGGGCCCTGTGTGCTTCTTTCATTTGGTCATGTAGGTCATCTGCGAAGAAAACCATATGTGATGTGTCAGAATACTGATACGGAGACCTATCGTAATACCAGCATGTCTAAAGACAGACACGTCATAATACCGACATGTCTAAAGACAGACACGTCATAATACCGACATGTCTAAAGACAGACACGTCATAATACCGACATGTCTAAAGACAGACACGTCATAATACAGACACGTCATAATACCAGCATGTCTAAAGACAGACACGTCATAATACCACATGTCTAAAGACAGACACGTCATAATACCGACATGTCTAAAGACAGACACGTCATAATACCGACATGTCTAAAGACAGACACGTCATAATACCAGCATGTCTTTTTAAAGTCCACACACCTTTACAAGATGCATTTGGATCATTTCAGTTATATAAGACCTTTAATGCTGTATTGTGGAACATTATGTTAAACTTTATTGTCCGAGAGGGAAACGTATCTTCTGCATTTGACTCATTCTTCCGCTCTGACAACCTGTCAGGAGTTTGACTTGGCTACATTGTCAGTGATAGATGCAGGACTACATTCATACAACACTCCATTACAGATGTACAACTCACCCTAATGGAACAGATAATACTCCCTACAACTGTACAACTCACCCTAATGGAACAGATAATACTCCCTACAACTGTACAACAACTAAACCTTATGGAACAGATAATACTCCCTACAACTGTACAAAAACTCACCCATATGGAACATATAATACTCCCTACAACTATACAACATCTCATCCTTATGTAACAGATAATACTCCCTACACTGTACAACAACTAAACCTTATGTAACAGATAATACTCCCTACAACTGTACAACAACTCACCCTTATGTAACAAATAATTTTTAAAAAGTTTGTCTAAGTCTAAGCCTAAATTTTCGCTATCACATCTTCATGGAGACAAGCAGGTAGTTTGTCCTTCCTCTGAAAAGTTACACAGTGTAACTTTGAAGATGATCCGTAGAGTCTGGTCAGACGTCCCTCGCTCTCGTCCCGTGACGCTGGTTCCATCAAGGAACTTAATACACTTTGTCCTTCACTTTAATGCATTCCATTTCTACGGCGGGTTATTTAGAAAGAGGCTTTATAGAGCATCATCTGCACCATCTGCACCATCAGCCCTCCACCCATCACTCACCCAGACGCTCCACTACTACGTGCACCATCACCAGCGCCGGAACAAGTACTCAGTGAAGTAAAAGTACAGACCCAGGGGTAAATAACAACTCACCTTTATGTAACAGATAATACTCCCTACAATTGTACAACTCACCCTTATGTATCAGATAATACTCCCTACAACTGTACAACAACTCACTCTTATGTAACAGATAATACTCCCTACAACTGTACAATAACTCACCCTCATGCAAATTATAATACTCCCTACAACTGTACAACAATTCACCCTTACATCACTCACCCAGACGCTCTGCTACTATGTCCACCATCACCAGCACTGGAACAAGTACTCAGTGAAGTAAAAGTACAGATCCAGGGGTAAAATAATACTCAAGTAAAAGTATCACATGAAAAAATATACCTAAGTAAAAGTATGAACGTACCTGTATGTTGACTACACGTACTTAAAGAGTAAATTGTAAAAGTATTTTGCGCAGATTTAGAGATCTAATAAAACTTCAAATGTTGTGATTTTGATACAGATTTGTAGTGAATTTTGTTCAATAGAAACAACTGACCGATCATTAGCTGTTTTTATTTCTGTATTTGTTGTTATATTTTGTGTTTGCTTAGATTATGAACATACAGTGTTGGGGAGTAACATGTACAGGAGTAACATAATCAGAGTACAAATTATGAGTAACTGTATTCGGTTACAGTTACTGTTTCAGTGAGTGGTAATTGGATTACAGTTACTTTGTTAAAATTAATGGATTACACAGCGGTATTTTCCTGTTTTCCTGTTTTCACATTTTGGGCTATATCCTCCTTTTTTTCTTTCTTTTTTTTTTTTCGATAATTCCACTCATTGCCGGAAACTAAACCAGGTCTAAACCAGGTCTAAAACCAGGTCTAAACTGGATCTAAACCAGGTCTAAACCAAGATTAAAACCAGGTCTAAACCAGGTCTAAACTAGATCTAAACCAGGTCTAAACCAGATCTAAACCAGGTCTAAACCAGGTCTAAACTAGATCTAAACCAGGTCTAAACTAGATCTAAACCAGTTCTAAACCAGGTCTAAACTAGACCTAAACCAGGTCTAAACCAGGTCTAAACTAGATCTAAACCAGGTCTAAACCAGGTCTAAACTAGATCTAAACCAGGTCTAAACCAGGTCTAAACCAGGACTAAACCAGGTCTAAACCAGAATTTAACAAGACTAAATCATGCTGCATGGACGTGTCTCCTCGTCTTCTATCAATAATATTTTTAATTTGGTTCAGTAAAGTCTGGGCTTTTCAGTTTCTTTTAACAGACTAAAAACATCTTATGTGAAGATTTCCTCGTCTTTGTTTCTCTACAGCAAATCAAGTAATCCGAAGTATTCAGATTACATTACTCACTTTAAGTAATTTACTGGATTATGTTACAAACTACATTTTGAGGTATGTAATCCGTAATCTGTAGGGGAATACATTTTAAAAGTCACCTTCCCAACACTGTGAATATTCAGAAAAAGAAAAATATCTGGCACTTTATTGTGAAAGAGTAGGAAGCAAATTGGTGTGTTTTTAAAGCTTTCTGCCCGCTCCCAATTAAGGCTTTTAAATATTTTGTAGCTAAGTGAGTAAGTGAGTGATATAACTGCCTGATGTTTTCTCTATAATAAAAATACTTTTATTTTTCAGTTCTGTTCAAAAATGTAGTGGAGTAGAAAGTACAGATGCCTGCTCTCAAATATACTGAATTAAAATGTATTTAAGTAAAGTACAGATACATAAAATGTGTTCTAAACTACAGTAATTTTTTACTTCATTACATTCCACCAGTAAAAACACCTCTGTCTTTCTTTGGGCTTTCGAGAGGAAGGAGGATTAGGAAGGGTGAAGGGATGAGGAAAGGAGAAGGAGGAGAGGGAGCAAGGCGGAGAGGTAAAGAGGGAAGAGTGAGGAGGAGGGGTGAGGATACAGGCCGAGGAGGAGGGATGAAAATGTGTGAAGAGAGAGAGATGTGCTGTCCATCTTTCACTGACCACAAGCACCACACACCAGCATCAGTTACTATGAAGAAGATACACTTTATTGTCCTGGGGCGTTCTGTCCATCCTTCAGTGTCACTGGAGCGTCCTGTCAGGAGCCAGGGCCTCATCTCCAGATCTTGAGCTAGTCTTGGTCAGGACTGTCTTAACTGTAATGTTACTTAAGAATGTCACACACCCATAGACTGTACAATATACAGAATATATAAACCAGGGGTGTCCACACTTTTTCAACATGTGAGCTACTTATAAAATGACCAAGTCAAAATAATCGACCTATTACAAACCCAAGCCAACTTAAACACTTGGCGCCCCCTTTTTTGGACCCTCACCCAGTTTGAGAACCTCTTCTTTAAGAGAACTTCCACTGGCACTTTACACAAAACTGAAAAAAGTGAAGGAAGTGGGTAGAATTTTTAAACTTGTTTTTTCAAGTTCTTAACTGGAGTTACATTCTGACTTTGCAGAGATTTTGACCAGTTTCTACACATTTACCAAACAAACATCGTGACAAATACAGATGCATTTGTGCACTTGCGACAACTACATGTCACAGTAGGTCTGCTCTGTGCCGTACACCTGCACTGTGCCGTAGACCTGCACTGTGCCGTACACCTGCTCTGTGCCGTACACCTGCTCTGTGCCGTAGACCTGCACTGTGCCGTACACCTGCTCTGTGCCGTACACTGCTCTGTGCCGCACCTGCCTGCACCTGCCTGTGCCGTACACCTGCTCTGTGCCGTACACCTGCACTGTGCCGTACACCTGCACTGTGCCGTACACCTGCTCTGTGCCGTACACCTGCTCTGTGCCGCACACCTGCTCTGTGCCGCACACCTGCTCTGTGCCGTACACCTGCTCTGTGCCGCACACCTGCTCTGTGCCGCACACCTGCTCTGTGCCGCACACCTGCTCTGTGCCGCAGACCTGCTCTGTGCCGTACACCTGCTCTGTGCCGTACACCTGCTCTGTGCCGCAGACCTGCTCTGTGCCGTACACCTGCTCTGTGCCGTACACCTGCTTGCAGGGAGGAGCGAGAGTGTGAAAAGGCGAGGAGCGGTGTGCTGATGTGAGACAGATGGACAGGTAGGATGTTTTAAAAAGTTTAACCCGCCCTGTAATACAAGCTGGTACACGAGGGCACACATTGTTGCAGAGAAGTCACAGTCGCTGGGGGCACATGGGGTGATGTGCCATGTGTCCGCGGGCTCCAGACGAGACACAGGCGGCAGTGACTTGCCCCACGCTGCCACACACTGATACAAGTTTATTGCCAATGGTAGTGGCTGTAATGAAATATAATCGCACTCAACGAGTGTCAGAGCTTGAGTCCGAGACAAGACCAAGGCCAAGAGCTTTCAAGACCGAGACAAGACAGAGTCCAAACGCAGTCGAGTCCGAGACTAAGAAGCCAGTCTCACGACCAAGACCAGTCTCGAGTACTACAACACTACGACACTACAATCTACCCACACTACCTTGGTGATTGACTGGTAGATGTATTGGGCACCTCTGATATAAATGGATTTCCAAATAAAAAGTGAGCATGGGCGGGTTTTGGCTCCATCCTCTCTGGCTCAGTGGAGCTCAACAGTCATTTTTCCAGTAGGCTTTCCAAAAAAACTTAAACGGTACATGCACTCTAATTTCCAAATAGGTTTCTTGGCCCCAGATTTGGCACTACAACTGCTACCCTCGATGAGCTTCATTTGATTAGAGCAAAGCGCTGTGGTTGACGTCACACTCCCTTAGTCCACTTCTTTACTCGGTCCATGTTCCCACCACTAGATCTTCCATTTTGGAGATACGTTCCAACATTTAGCCGTATCTTATCAAACTCCTTCAAACCTTCCATTTCCTCATTTCTCCCGCTCTCTCCCATCACATCACAAACATCGCTCCACCCCTCTGCCCCAGGTCACTGTAAAACACACAAATGCCGACACAAATCCTACTACTACTACTACTACTACTGAACCCCTGGAAGAACTGCGTATTTCCTATATCCACCTTCTAGAGCAAGATGGATGGTCCTGGAGCGCTCTGGGAGAGGGACAATTGAGCGTGAGGCGGCGGGAGGAGATCCATCATGCTGAAGGCTCCTGGCACTAGATGAATGGCCCAAGACGGAGCGGCGAGCTGGGTGTGTGTGTGCGCTATGATGGGCCCTTTTCAGCTCCAGACTGGGCCCATTCTGAGGCTTGTATAGTGAGGACGGGAGAAGGGGAGGATGGGAGGAGCGGGCTGTGCGGAGGAGTGGAGGTGGCGTAATGTTTCCTCACCGTGAGTGCATTATGGATGAGAGGTGTCTCCGGGAGATATCGTCCGCTCGCACGAAAGCGGAGCGTAAGGAAAGACGGAAGGAAGGATGAAGGGGATGGGGGAGGAGGGGGTAAGACGAGGTAAGGAGGGAAGGGGGACAAGGAGAGGAGAGGATGAAAGAATGGACAGGTGAGGAAGGAACTGAATGGGGGGTGAGGAAAGGCAGAGAAAGGTAAGGAAGGATGGAGGGGGAGGAGAGGTGAGGAAGGATGAGAGAAAAAAAGGGGTTAGGAAAGGTGAAGTGAGTAGGAGAGGCGAGGATACAGGCAAGGAAGCAGGGGTGGAAGTTAAGGAGTGTGGAGGATGGACAGGTCGGGAGGAGGAGACAAAAGACGGGAGAAAAGGTAAAAAGGGATAGTTAAGAGGAAGGGGAGAAGAGGGGTGAGACTGAGGAGGAAGGGGAGAGAAGTGAGGAAGGAGTCAAGGAGCAGGGGTGAAGTCCAATTTTTTATCGTGCATCAAATCGACCTCCGACATGTTCTAACTAAAACGAACTGTATAAACTAAGAGTACGTCATCGTATCGGAAACGATCTGCATCCACACACGTCATATATATATATATATATAAATGGACATATATTCTATCATCTTAAGTGTTTTGGCGATGAATTACTTCGCAGCACACAGACCTACATCAGAGTATCAGTGTTTTCAGGCGTCCACACAGTGCTGGATCAGATCTGTACTCCGATGAATTCGTGGGAGCTGGAGGCACCAGATCATTCCGTCTCTGGAGCAGTTTTCAGTTAGATTAGTGTGAACGAACATTGCATCCACAATGAAAATGATTCAAATATTAACTAGTGTGGATGGGGCCTAAGCGAGTGTGACGTCACCCACAGCTCCACTCAAATGAGTCAAATGAAGTCAATGGAGCCAGAATCGGAGAAAAGCCACCTGGAGCACTTCCTGTTTAGAACGCTATAGCTAGACAGCAAGGGAAAGCAACACAGACAATAAGGGCTGTGATTGGTCCTCTCTACATCCTGCTCTACAAACATACAAACCTGCTTCATTTTGTAAACACGAACACCATTTTTAAATCCTCGCCTCCTAGAGTTGTGGTGGTGAATTACTTGGTGGTGCTTAGACCTCGACACAGATCCGTAAATCAAAAACAACGGCGACAATTGAGTCGACGCAGAACTATAAAACGGCCTTAAGCAGCAATGAGGAGGAAGGAAGCTGAAGGAAAGAAGAGGAGTGAAGTGGGAGGAGGTAAACGTGAAAGGGAACGAGGTCTGAAATGAACCTGGTGAGGACATAACACTATCTCTCCTGTGATAGTACAGCGGGTATAAGAGCGCCCCCGAGCCCTCCAGGAGTGACGGGTTTAGAATCTCTGCACACAGCCTGTACTGTATTAACATCGAGCCTCATTCATTTTCATGAGGCAGATAAAAAACATGAATTTTGACCTTTTCAGGGCACAGAAACAAGTAGTTGTTTATGTGTTTGTTCTTTTATCTGCTCCCAGCTCCATCTAAGTTCACTTCAGTCTGTCTCATTCTCAGTATATGGACAGGTTATGTCTTATGTGAAAGCTCAGAACCTCCAGAATTCCCTCCCTGAGCCGCAGCTTAACAATAAATCAGAATTACATTTGTTATCAGTAAAAGTTGTATTTGTTTACGTATCTGGGAACACGGACAAGTTTATGAAATGAGTTTATGAAAAAGGAGTGTGGTTTGAAAATGATGAATGGAATGTGCCAAAACGTTCCTTTCTGAGCTGATCTGAGTTATGTCTAAGCTGTAAATGAAACCCACAGACTGTACGCTCTCATCTGTATTTAAAAATACTAGTATAACTGTTAGTGCTCATGATGGAGCTGGTACTGCAGGGGAGGGCAATTCTTTATTTCTGTGGGACCTCATGAGAAACAAAAAATATTGTGCAGGGTCAGGCAGAAATGCTTAACTCAATTCTGTGTAACATGAAGTGTATTTCTTTATAAAAAGCAGTAAATAGCATTGTTTTGACAAGCTGCTCAGGCATTATAAGTATTACAAGTACATGTTGTGACTAAGCAATGAAAAAGTGAGGCTGCCTTATAAAATTTTAATGACATATTAAAAAACACCCGTGAAATTAAAGCAATGCAGCTTTAGTCAATGCAATTGTAAATGATGTTAAATGGGTCAGAGTCAAAGGGCCGTATGTGGCTCTGGAGCTGTACAATGTCCAGATCTGTGCTGCGGAGTGAATGTATGATCTTCATATACAGTGTTCTTCAGATCCACATGTGACCTCATTCTAAACAACAGCTCCTTTTACACTCCGACGTCACATACTCTGCAGCAGTGTGGTCAGATGATCACATGACATGAATAAACATAATGAATAACACCATTCAAGTATGGCTAGTAGAATACTATGTGATTGCTGATTAAAGTAAAAATAAATATGATAATACTCCATCTTTCAGCTCAGTTTCTTCTGCTGCTGTTACGTACTTTTCTGGTTGGGGGTTTGTCAGCTGCGTCGAGCTGAGTCCAAAGGCAAAGCTCTTGAGTCCGTCTACGGCAACTTTGCACATAGTGTGTTGAGAAACAAATATTTCCCTTCCTCCGTTTTCCAAAATAACATTGTGAACCTAGCATCATTTTCCAAAAAGTTTTCATTTCCATCAACTCGCATAAATACAACATCGAGCGCCGTCATAACTACACCGAGCCTCTGGGTGGCACCTGGATTAGATTCAAGTAACATTTATTTTATTACAGTTGTAAGTATTACTCAGAAATACCTTGACAAACATTACTGAGCGGGCTCGCCTCTCCACAGATCTGTTAAAGAAGTAGTAAAATGGCTGACCTCCGAGCTCATTGGTCTCTGGTCATGGATATGAAACATCAGCTGTGTGTGCAAATACAAACACATGAACAGTGTTTCAAGAGGAAATGTGACTGATGCTCTGATGCTTCATCATCATCATCATCATCATCATCAGAGCAAAACGTAAACACTGATCACACTTTTGGTGCATCAGCTCCTAAACTCTGTTTATCTCACTTTATACGCAAACGGTAAACCATAGTTTTCCAGAATCTCCACTCTAGTCTGAGTTTTTAGAAAGATTTGTTTTCGGTAAATTAATTTATGTGTAAAAGCCTGGGTACAAATGAAGGGAAATGTCTTCTGTGTCTGTGTTTTTAAAAATATCTGTGTACATGTAAACAGGACCCACATTCCTACTCTCACCTATCATCATGAGCAAGATGGCGGATACAAGCAGCTGAAATGAGTTTCCTCCGCAGGGTGTCTGGGTGCTCCCTTAGAGATAGAGTGAGGAGCTCAGTCACACAGGAGGAGCTCGGAGTAGAGCCGCTACTCCTTCATCCTGCTCTTCCTCTTCCCAGGGAACGTCCCAGGAACTACTCCCTCCATGACACAGGCCCATATACACAGAAGAAGATGGATGGATGTTTTGTCAGCTGCTTGTCTCCATGGAGATGTTATTGCTTTGCCCTGAATGATCCACAGTACGGCATTGACTTTCTCCATCCTCCTGTTCTGAACGGACTTGCTGCGCCACAAATCAGAGCTGTAACTCGCCGTGAAACATTCAAGTCAAATCAGGGACATCTCCATGGAGACAAGTTGACGGCAGATCCTCGACCAGAAAAAGCCTCATGGTGCACCTTTAAGAAAGTGCCACCAAGACCATGAATCATAAACAACACCAGCAGCACACTCTAACACTAGTTTGAATATACGACTTCAGACTTTTATCTGTCTCCTCTGACCTGCTGCCTCCTCCTCCTCCTCCTCCTCCCCTTCCTCACAGGATTTAGAGGAGCTACAACACCCTGAGTAATATTGACTGCCAATAAGATTTTAACACCAGTGTGAAGTGACAGTTCATTCATTAAAAACAGCCAAGGGAAATGAGGACAAATACACGGTTCGACACTCACACACAGGCTGAACAATCCATGCAAAGTGAGCTCTCCTATAGGCTCCTGCTCTTTCCAAAATACCATCTGCCACATTTGCAATGAAAATGAACCAACACAATCTGAATCACTTAAAAATATGAGTAGCCATTATATCAACAAAGTGTGTTATGCAAACTGTTTTTGTGGGGTAAACAATAGACACAATATTAGTTTATCAGCACAGCAGATGCATATGCAGTCTGAGTGCTTAAAGCATCGCTGTCTGTGCTCCTAACATGAAGTTACAACAAAGTTATGACAGTAAATGAACATTAGTGAGCGGGATACATCTTAATGACTCATATGTGTTAAATTCAGGTGAGTGCATAAATGACGAGAAGAAATATGTCAAACTTCAGTAGCCGGACATCCACTCATACTTGATCGATACAGCTAGAGCCTGAAATCTACTGAAATCCTATAAGACAGTGACATGACTTTTTGACCTTTTAACCATGTCTAACTGTCCCATTAATCCAAGAATCCAAATGTTTCTTCTCAACACTCAAACACTCAAATGTTAATTATGAATTTTGTCAGGTTTGTTACATCACAGGTAAAAATCCGGACCTATCCTATACAATTTTTAAGTCTGCAAAATCTCACATTGTTTTAAAAATGAATGTATGGCCTAATTAGCATTGACAGACGAAAGGGTCTTTTGTTTGTTTACTTTGTTTACTTTGTCACTGTTCGTTCCTGTTGCTGACAGCAGAGGGCGCCTCATTGGAAACAGAGCGTTAGTTTATGAAGTATATTGTCACAATGCAGACATTATTTGAAGTTAGAAAATGTGAAATACTGATCTTGAGGTGACCAAAAGCATGTTTAAAAGAGAATTCAAGTCACGAGAATATAAAATGTGTTCCTTAAACTATATGAACAGCAGTTCCACATCGCCACAAGCGATTCTCCCATAATCATGTAAAAATGCACACTGCAAACATCCAGTATTCACCAGCATCAACCCCACATCCTCCACCCGCCCTTCACCCCTTCCCCCTCCGCTGGTCCTTACCGTCTTTCCGGTACAGGTCGATCTCCACCTTCCTCTCCTCGGAGCCCAGCAGAGCCTGGGCCATCTGAGCGATGGCGAGCCTCTGGTGCCGGGGCCGTACAGGAAGTTACAGGTGCAGGGCTTCTGCATGATCTCCCCCCGAGAGTATCCACACATGTGACAGAAGCCGTCATTACAGAAGATGATCGCACAGTTCTCCACTCGCGCGTTAGCTATCACAAACTTCCGACCTAAAACAGAGAGGAGAGAGGAGTGTTTAGAGAGATGAGTGAGTTCAAAACAAATAACTTCTATTAAAAAAAAGTTATACTGATTCATTGTACAACAGATCAAGTAGAAAATGACAGAATGACTCCCAGGGTGCACATAGGCACAGTTTGAAAATAAGATTTTTTTTTTTTTTCTTGTAATAGAAATGGCTCCATACACTTTTAAAACTGCAATGGCAGGTTCGTCTCATAATGGCATTTGATCATAGCACACAGCAGTATCTGCTCTAGTAACCCTCTGAATTGAGTTCCACGCATTTTGTCTGGAATGACTCTCACTGAACATGATGGGGACGCTCAAACTCAGAGCTGATTGGTTGAAGTGTCACAACAGTGGAACAAGACAAAAGAACATTTTCCAGCTGAGAGAAAAGCAGATATTTTTCCTCCGCAAACACACAAAGCACTTTCCTCTGTACATGTTTTCATATACCTGTAGAAGTTTGTATTTTTCGCTAAAATAGTCTGTTTTGGGTTCATCTGGGCACTTCACTTTGGCCCAAAATGTGCACGTGTAGGTGTATGTGTATGTCAAAGGACTTGTGAGAGCAAAAGTTAACCACTTTATCCTTTCATGGTTTGAAAATCAGATACAACCACTTAAAAGCTCATAAAAGTCCATCTGCATCATACGTCTCCTTTAAAACAGGTGAGACGTGAGACGTATGTCGATTTTACACAAATGATCTCCTCCTCTGGGCCTGTATGTGTGGTCCAGGGTCATAACCTCCTCCACAGAGTACTGCAGTAAAAGTACTTATGTGTAAGACCATTTTTGTTGAGTGTCACAACTTCTTAGAGCCAGAATGATGTCCAAAATACTGCAGTACACAATATGTCCAGTACACAGTGTGTAAATGTATACAGCAGAGCCTATTATGGAGTACACAGGGGATACATGCAGAGCACATGTACACATTCATGTAAAAATATGTGTAGTATATGTAGTACATGTGAGAAGGAGACAGGATCATGGTCTGATGGACGACAGCACTAAAAGTACCTCTGAGGGCATGTTTCCTTTAGGAGCACTCAGCGTTCATATGGATGTACAGAGGGGGGGTAGGGGGGGGGGGGCTTAGTGTTTGTGGGAGTAGTAAAAGTAGCAGTGGTTGTAGTACTGAATGAATATAATGGCATGGGGGTAGTAGTCATATTTGTTGTAGTAGTAAATAGTAGTAATAGACTCTCGTGATGGTAAATGTAGTAGTGGTGGCAGTTCTACTGACAAGAGTAGTTATAGTGGTATGTGTATTATGTTTAGTATGAGTACTAATAGTTGTAGTAGTAGTAGTAATAGTAGTAGCAGTAGTAGTTTTAATAGTAGGTGTAGTGAAGTATTAAACACTATGGGTGACGTCACTTTCATTTAGTCCACATCTGTGGTTTAAACCTAAAATATGTCTCTCTGATCTGAATAGTCTTTCCCTAAACCCCAACACCTGCAGCATCATGAGTCAGTGCTAGTGCAGCCTCTGCAGCTCAGGGAGGGAATTCTGGAGGTTGTGAGCTTCATATGAGGCCTGGTCTGTTCATAAACTGAGGAGAATAAGAAGATAATGAGAAGAACTCTGTCTGCAGGGTTAAAGTGTAAGAGCAAAAGAACCAAAAGAATCTTGCCGAATGCTGCAGGACTCGTATGGACATAAAAAAGAGAAATATTCCTCATCAGCAAAAGAGTTTGACATAAATTTTCTGTAATATCCATTGCTCTGATATCCACAGAACAGAAGTGCTAAATCGAATTTCATTGTGTCGGTATTTTACAGTGAACACAGAGGGAAATCATCCTGGAGAAGAGGAAGATGTGGAGCTCAGCAAAAAGTACAATGTGAAGTACTGTACAGAGACTTTCATTTGGTTTACTCCAGTCTGTATACAGACACACACACACGCACACACACACACACACACACACACACACACGAGATCACACTGGCTCACAGGGGAAGAGTTCAAAGTGCAGTAAAAACACAAGACTCAAGAGTGAACTCTGCAGGACATGTGTTTGTCTCGAGCCAAAGACAAAACTCTGACAGCATGAACAGACCAAACATCCACACACACACACACACACACACGCACGCACACACACACACACACACACGCATGCACGCACACACAGACACACACACAGACAGACACACACACACACACACACACTACTGCTCAGAGTGAGTGTGAGTGCAGCCTCAGGAAACAGCAACAGAGGCCTCTCTGAACAAGACTAGTATACTATACTATATACTATACACTATATACTATAGTATATAGTGTAGTATAATATAGCATAGTATATAGTACAGTAGAGTATATAGTATATAGTGTAGTATATAGTATAGCACAGGTAATTGGACATCTGAATGAAGTTGAAGTGGTTAGATTAGTAGTAAACAGAGGTGTGCAGACACTTCTGAACTCGACTGTGCACAGACTGACGGCTCAGAGACTTTTATCAGTGTAAACACTGTGAGCTCAAAATAACTTTGAAACTTAATAAAATATTTAGTGGAGCACTCTGACCACACACGAGGAACACTTCAAACACAGACAGGTTTCAAGAGTTTTTCTAAGAGAGAAAAGTCTTTAGAGTCATTTATACCTGTGGGCCTATGCTAATCACTAATGCTAATCTTTTATTAGCATTTACTGAACCTTTCTCTGCACAGAAGTCAAAGTGTGTTTTTAAATGTACTTCTGTACGTGCCCTGTGTTATTGTATAAATGTAAGAGCAGTTTGTGCACAGTTTCTTTGGAGGTGACATTGTTTACATTAGAGTAGAACCAATATGGCCGCCGGTGGTGTAAGGTCATGTGTCTGGAATGAACAGTTACATTTCAGTTTAGCTTTTGCACTCCCCCCCTTCCTCCCTTTGCTCCCCATACTAAGTTACTCTCCCTTCAGTGCGTTATCACAACATAATCAACCCACTAATAAAACGACAGCACATTGTATCGGGTTTGTGAAGTTGTGGTGTATTCTCTTGCTTTTGTATATTTAAGAAAAAACACTGCAGAGCTTCATGTGGGCGGAGCTTTGTACAGGATCTTACAGCTCCCCATAAGAAGGGTCCAAATATTGCGAGAGATCCCTACATTACTCAAACATATATGGATGACTTACAAAAGCTGTATTTTTGATGAGGAAACATTGTTCTAACATGGCAGAAAGCTCCAAAAAGTCCATACCTCTCTCCTGTTTTTTGCTCAGTGTAAAGCAGCTCCCTTATGAGGACGATAAATGATGTGGCCAGGTCTATATGTGGCCTGTGGGTTTGAATGCTGGTGTGTCCCATTACTTATGCACTACATCGCAGCATGTACACGACTATTTTTAACTCATGATTCATCTGAACATGGACTACAAACACTTCTGGACCTTGTTAAACTGCCTTCTGTTTGCATGATTTGGTTTTAGCTGTGTTCAGATCCACACTACGAGGCTTTTCTAGAGGAGGGATCTTGCACCTGCTTGTCGCCATGGAGAAGTTGCCTGTAAAGTTCCATAGTATGACCTTAAATGGATTCAACTACAAGCAGTGTTGGGAAGGTGACTTTTAAAATGTATTCCCCTACAGATTACAGATTACATACCCCAAAATGTAGTTTGTTAAGGAATCCATTAAATGACTTAAAGTGAGTAATGTAATCTGAATACTTTGGATTACTTGATTTGCTGAAGAGGAGCAAAGACGAGGAAATAGTAACATAAGATGTTTTGTCTGATAAAAGAAAATAAAAAGCCCAGACTTTACTGAACCAAATTAAAAATATTATTGATAGAAGACGAGGAGACACGGTCTGCGCGGCATGGTTTAGTCTTATTAAATCCTGTTTTAGTCCTGGTTTAGATCTAGTTTAGACCTAGATTAGATCTAGTTTAGACCTGGTTTAGTCCTGGTTTAGACCTGGTTTTAGACCTGTTTTAGATCTAGTTTAGATCTAGTTTAGACATGGTTTAGACCTGGTTTAGACCTGGTTTTAGACCTGGTTTAGACCTGTTTTAGACCTGGTTTAGATCTAATTTAGATCTAGTTTAGACCTGGTTTTAGTCCTGGTTTGTTCCTGGTTTAGACCTGGTTTTAGTCCTGGTTTAGACCTGTTTTAGTCCTGGTTTAGACCTGTTTTAGTCCTGGTTTAGATCTAGTTTAGACCTGGTTTAGACCTGGTTTTAGACCTGTTTTAGACCTGTTTTAGACCTATTTTAGACCTGGTTTAGACCTGGTTTAGATCTAGTTTAGACCTGGTTTTAGACCTGGTTTTAGACCTGGTTTAGATCTAGTTTAGACCTGGTTTTAGACCTGGTTTAGATTTAGTTTAGATCTAGTTTAGACCTGGTTTAGACCTGGTTTTAGACCTGGTTTAGATCTAATTTAGACCTGGTTTAGACCTGTTTTAGACCTGGTTTAGATCTAGTTTAGACCTGGTTTTAGTCCTGGTTTTAGTCCTGGTTTGGTCCTGGTTTAGACCTGGTTTTAGTCCTGGTTTAGACCTGTTTTTAGTCCTGGTTTAGACCTGTTTTTAGTCCTGGTTTAGATCTAGTTTAAACCTTGTTTAGTTTCCAGCAATGAGTGGAATTACAGAAAAAAAAAAAAAAAAAGGGGGGGGGGGGGCAGAATGTAAAAACTATACCGCCATGTAATTCATTTATTTCAACAAGGTAACTGTAATCCAATTCCCACTCACTGCAACAGTAACTGTAACTGAATACAGTTACTCATAAATAGTACTCTGATTACGTAACTCTGGTACATGTAATCTGTTACTCCCCAACACTGACTACACGTGTATTTATTGCTGTAACATACTTTGAACTAAATACATTCTTGATGGGAGTGGGGCCGCTTCTCTTCTCTTCTAACTTGTAAATATAGAGACACAAGTTTAACGTTATACTGTGGAACTTTCTACGCAAAGCAAATGACATCTCCATGGAAACGAGCAGCACCTTTTTAATGTTGATGTCAAAGCAGACCTATTCTGCAAAATCGACTTTTCCGAACGTTTAATCATGTTAGAGTAGTTTCTTTCACTGACCCTCTGAAGTTATATTTGGAGCATGAATGTTTGAACAATTATATTCAATTTAATCGCTTATTTGCAAGACGCCATATTGCAGATGACCCCACATTATCGTTGCCACCATTTTACGCACACTTCTCTGTACTTAATATGTTCTGCAAAGTTGTCTTATTAAAGAAATCTGTTATTCGTTAGTGTGATGTGCAGCGATCCATCAGAAGTGCAGATAACCTCATGGCACTTTGTTGTGATGATGTGGACATGTTTCTTTTATTTATTAATGTGTTTTAGTTGAATATTGTGATTTAAAATGTCCAAATGATAACACAATGCTCCACAGGTGTCAGAGATTAGAACTTTTATCTGCTCCCCCCCATCGAGAGGCATCTGCAGGACTTCTGGTCGTGCCCCACCAGGAGGAGGACCTGGGAAGACCTGGGACACCTGAGGGATCATTCTGTGTGTGTGTGTGTGTGTGTGTGTGTGTGTGTGTGTGTGAGAGAGAGAGAGAGTGTGTGTGTGATGTAAGTAGAGCGTGTGACCGTGGCGTGTTTTGAAAGCCTATAGCTCTGCTTCCTGTGTGTTATTCCACACTGTACAGGAGCTTTTTACTAATGACTGTCCCATATCCTGCTCTGCGTCACTGTCCTCACACTCCTGTTACACACACTCTCACACACACACACACACACTCACACACACACACACTCCTGTTACACACACACTCACACACACACACACACTCACACACACACACACACTACACACACACACACTCCTGTTACACACACACTCACACACACACACTCACACACACTCCTGTTACACACACTCACTCACACACACTCACTCTACATACACACACTCACACACACTCCTGTTACACACACACTCTACACACACACACTCACACACACTCACTCTACATACACACACCCTCCTGTTACACACACACACTCTACACACACTCACACACCCTCCTGTTACACACACACACACTCTACACACACACACTCACACACACTCACTCTCACACACACATACACACACTCACACACACTCCTGTTACACACACACTCTACACACACACACTTTCACACACCACTCACTACACACACACTCACACACACACACACTGTTCACACACACACACACACACACACACACACTCACACTACACACACCTCCTGTTACACACACACACACTCTCACACACACACACACACTCACACACACTCCTGTTACACACTCACACACACTCCTGTTACACACACACACACTCTACACACACACTCACACACACTCCTGTTACACACACACACTTACACACACACACACACACACTCCTGTTACACACACACTCTACACACACACACTTTCACACACTCCTGTTACACACACACTCACACACTCTCTCAAACACTGTTACATACACACACTCACACACTCTCTCAAACACTGTTACATACACACACTCACACACTCTCTGAAACACTGTTACACACACACACTCACACACTCTCTACACACTACACACACCACACACACACTCACTCTAACACTGTTACACACACACTCTCACACACACTGTTACATACACACACCTCACACACTCTCTCAAACACTGTTACATACACACACTCACACACTCTCTCAAACACTGTTACATACACACACTCACACACTCTCTCAAACACTGTTACATACACACACTCACACACTCTCTCAAAACACTGTTTACACACATACACACACTCACACACATGCTCTCAAACACTGTTACATACACACACTCACACACTCTCTCAAACACTGTTACATACACACACTCACACACTCTCTCAAACACTGTTACATACACACACTCACACACTCTCTGAAACACTGTTACATACACACACTCACACACTCTCTCAAACACTGTTACATACACACACTCACACACTCTCTCAAACACTGTTACATACACACACTCACACACTCTCTCAAACACTGTTACATACACACACTCACACACTCTCTCTCAAACACTGTTACATACACACACTCACACACTCTCTCAAACACTGTTACATACACACACTCACACACTCTCTTAAACACTGTTACATACACACACTCACACACTCTCTCAAACACTGTTACATACACACACACTCACACACTCACACACTCTCTCAAACACTGTTACATACACACACTCACACACTCTCTCAAACACTGTTACATACACACACTCACACACTCTCTTAAACACTGTTACATACACACACTCACACACTCTCTCAAACACTGTTACATACACACACTCACACACTCTCTCAAACACTGTTACATACACACACTCTCACACACTCTCTGAAACACTGTTACATACACACACTCTCTCAAACACTGTTACATACACACACTCACACACTCTCTGAAACACTGTTACATACACACACTCACACACTCTTTCAAACACTGTTACATACACACACTCACACACTCTCAAACACTGTTACATACACACACTCACACACTCTCTCAAACACTGTTACATACACACACTCTCACACACTCTCTGAAACACTGTTACATACACACTCTTACACACTCTCTCAAACACTGTTACATACACACACTCACACACACACACTCTCTTAAACACTGTTACATACACACACTCACACACTCTCTTAAACACTGTTACATACACACACATGCTCTCAAACACTGTTACATATACACACTCACACATGCTGTCCACACACTGTTACACACACACACGCTCTCACACACTGTTACACACACTCACACCCTGTGTGAAGCTCTGCTCTGAAGCACAGCTGGACCTGTCTCTGGTGGGTACACACACGTTCATGTCGAGTTTGCAGATTACGACACAGAGACAATTCATTTCAAAACCATGATCATTAAAAAGACAAAAGCACAAAAGTGTGTGTGTAAGCTCAACGCATTTAAATATAGCTCCACCTCAAACATCTGTGCACGTTAAAACTCCTATAGTCCACAAAACCGAGTCCTGTGAGCTTCAAGTCATGTTGTAAACCTCCTCAAAAACAGACCCGAAGTTGTGTTTTGTTTCATTCACACTCTTTATTATTAGTCACGTTAAAAAATGCATGAGTGTTTTCTGTTCAGAGAAGAACTCAGTCTAAATGTGCAGAGTTTGTGTGTTAAACATGTGAATGAAACAAAACATAACTGTAGGTCCGTCTTTAATGTGGAAACTACATTAGAACATAGATCAGAGAATAGTTTAATATGGGTCCTAAAAGACATACAGGTGCATTCACAGTACACTTTGGATTAGTATCACAATGTGTTTCCCTGGTTTGATTGTGTAAATGTGAACGCACAATCAAACTCTGATCCAGTAAAGTGAAATCTAGATCTTTGTTTCAACTGATAAAAGTGTACATGAACATGAATCACTCCAACTCAGAGGAGGAAACAGTGATACTACTTCAGTCCCTAGTCGATCAGAGTCCACTTAAAACTGTATAGTGAATGTGTCCTTCATTTTTCTCACTTTCATAATCAGGTGCTCTCTCTTAAAAACAGACAAAACACACACACACACACACACGCACACACACACACGCACACACACACACACACGTGCCTTTATAAGTCTGATGTGTTTAAATATAACTCCTCTTCAAACATCTGTGTGCATTCAACTACAACAATGTCTCCAGCTCTTCTCGATCTCTCTCTTTGTCTCTCTCCATCCCTCTGAATCTCTCTCTCTTTCTCTCCCTCCTCCTGTCTCTCTCTCTCTCTGTCTTTTTCTCCCTCTCTCCCTCTATCTCTCTATGTGTCTGTCTTTCTTTTTCTTTCTCCCTCTGTATATCTCTCTCTCTGTCTCCCTATTTCTCTCTCCCTCTCTCCCTCTCTCCCTCTCTCGGTTTCTCTCTATCTCTTTCTGCCTTTCTCTCTCTATCTCTCTCCATGTCTCTCTATGAATTTCTCTCTCTCTCTGTATATTTCTCTCTCTCTCTCTCTCTCTCTGTATATTTCTCTCTCTCTCTCTCTCTCTCTGTATATTTCTCTCTCTCTCTCTCTCTGTATATTTCTCTCTCTCTCTGTATATTTCTCTCTCTCTGCCTCTCTCTCTCTATCCATGTCTCTCTCTATGAATTTCTCTCTCTTTCTCTCTCTCTCTCTCTGTGTATTTTTCTCTCTCTTTCTTTCTTTCTGTCTCTCTCTCTCTGTCTCTGCCTCTCTCTCTCTCTCTCTCTCCATGTCTCCCTCTATGAATCTCTCTCTCTCTCTCTCTCTCTCTCTCTCTCTGTCTCTTTCTCTCTGTCTCGCTCTCCCTCTGTGTTCTATCTGTCTCTTTCTCTCTTCTCTGTCTCTCTCCTTCACTGTCTCTCTGTCTCTTTCTATTTCTCTCTCCCTCTGTCTCTCTCTTTTTCTCTTTCTCTGAGTCTCTTTCTGTCTCTGTCCCTCTTTCTTTCTCTCCCCCTCTGTCTCCCTTCCTCCCTTCCTCCCTCCCTCTCTCTGTCTCTCTGTCTTAGTCTCTTTCTCTCTCTTAGTCTCTGTCTCTCTGTCTTTCTCTCTGCGTCTGTCTCTCCACACACCGGCTGCTCAGTGTGCTCACAGCAGTTGTCTTTTCATCTCGTTGCCATAGCGATGTGCCCTGATAGAAAGTGCTCTGGTTCTGGAGTCCTGCTAAACCAGAGTTAACCCAGAGTTACCTCCCGTCAGAGAGCGGGCCTCGAGTGGACGTGATAACACACACTTCTCGTAGTGTGTGTCGTGTGTAACAGACCTGTAGAGGCTCACAGTTAACTCCAGCACGTTAAGATACAGGTACGAACACGCCCACTGCTCTGTATTTACGTCACTCTCCCATTTTAATTTCTTAATCTAAGGTATTGTATAGTCATTTTGGTACAAATGAAACAAAAATAAATAAAAAAAACAAGCACAATCAGAGATATCAACCTGGTCCCCATGAGGCGTCGGTGGGTCAGTTCATCAGCACAGAAGCAGTTTATGAGGAGTCCAGCCCATATCACATGATCATTATATCCACAATACAATGTGTGTATCTGTACAGGCCCATGAACATGTGTGTGATATTGGTCACACACAGTGTTGGGAAGGTGACTTTTAAAATGTAATCCCCTACAGATTACAGATTACATACCCCAAAATGTAGTTCGTAACGTAATCCATTAAATTACTTAAAGTGAGTAACGTAATCTGAATACTTCGGATTACTTGATTTGCTGTAGAGAAGCAAAGACGAGGATATTTTCGCATAAAAAGGTTTGTCTGCTTAAAGAAAATAAAAAGAACAGACTTTCCTTAACCGTATTAAAAATATTATGTATAAAAGAGGAGGAGACACGGCATGGTTTAGTCCTGTTAAATCCTAGTTTAGTCCTGGTTTAGACCTGGTTTTAGTCCTGGTTTAGTCTCGTTAAATCCTGGTTTAGTCCTGTTTTAGACCTGGATTTAGACCTGGTTTAATCTTGTTAAATCCTGTTTTTAGACCTGTTTTTAGACCTGGTTTTAGTCCTGGTTTTAATTCTCTGCAGAAATATTTGAACTTATTGTTATTTTTGGGGTATAGATGCTGTGAGTTTTCTGATCCGGCCCCTTTAGGATCAAAGTAGGTTGGATACTATAAGTTTTAATTTTACCAAGCTTTTTTCTTTTTATTCAAGCTTGATAAAAAAAGGAGAAAGGGGACTATAATCGAAACGCTGTGTCAATGTACAATATATTTTGTTTCTAATAAAAGAAAAAAGAAATGAGTCTGACACCCCTGGTTTAAAGCATCGCCTCAGAGCTGTGCATTTGGATCTACGACTGTGCATGAGTGTAAACAAGAGCATGTGAGTGACGTGACTCTGGGGGTGCGTTCAGGGGCAGTACGGTGTCACAGATACAGACAAGTAACTCCATAGATAAATATTGATGCGGCTCCACATATTACAACATTTATCTGTCTGTAGATTGGATCAAATAGATGCAATGTAGAGAGTCTGAGCTTTATAACGAAGTATAACATGTCCAAGTGGATTATCGGTCCAGATCGGCAAGATTTAAGCCGCTACCTGATATGTTTTCAAGTGCACACATCAGCAAATAATATCTTCCAACCGATATATGGGTCTGGCTCTAGACACTGCCCATAAACCAAGTCAGAACACCGTTACACCGTATGATTCTCAGCCCCCTGCTTCTCTTCACATTACACTGTCGAGCTTTCAGACGGCCATAACCTCACATTACCTGTTCCCCGTATCCCCCCCACTCTCCCGCCTCCCGCCCCCTCCTCTCATTCACATCACAGGTTTTCATTTTCCAACCAATCCACCTGAATGTTCACCATAAACATCTGCACCTCGTTTCTGTTAAAGGGGCAGAATCCAATACACAAATACACAAACATCCTTCCTAAATAACATCCTTTGGGGTAATTTATTATTTTGGGGCATTCGTATTTCACATTTTATGACTCAAAAGAACATGCATTTATGAGGTGCTTACAGTAGGTTTGTATTATACCTAGTGCACATAAACATAAATAAATATATAAAATGTTTGTATTCGTTTCTGCGCCCCCTGCTGGCAACCATATGTCAATTTGAGTAAAATGTGTCTTGCCCCAGTACAGATGTATTTTATAAGCGGCTCTTGAGGTCAAAACATGGCCTGTGTTATGTCTGCATCTCATTATAAAAGGTTTTTTTGTTTTTTTTCTGATAATCTGGAAGTGCACAGTTTGCATGTTAGTGGGCGAAACTCCTTTTTGGCCTCTAAAAAATGTGAAAAGTGCTTATAAACTCATCGTGGTGAATAATTCGGATGTTCTGAATGCATAGGGTAAGTGAGCAGGAACTTTGGACCACTGCAAATGTTTAAACTAGTTCTGTTCTGTATAACAATTTTAAAGCTACAGTATGTCCCCCCTCCACCCAGAGGAGGGGACCATGACCGCATACTTAAACAAAGGGAAACATTTTGGATTCACACTCTTCAAACTTTAGTTCCAAAAGGACTCAATGATGAGTTTAATCCTAACATCTTTTTGTAGACATTAGTTACATCATTAGGTCTCTCATTTTGATTGGGCTGTATATGGGCTACATTTTAAGATCCATTGTGTATATATAAAAAATAAAATAAAAATGTGTTTATCACCTTCCATGGTGGTTGGTCTCTCACCCTCATTGAGCTCGGGTCGTCTACCAGAGGCCTGGGAGCTTGAGAGTTCTGTGCAGTATCTTTGCTGTTCCAGTACTGCACTTTTCTGGACTGAGATGTACATTGTTTTTCCCGATATCTGTTGTAGTTTCTTCCAGTTTGGGGGTTACAGCCCCCGAGTGTCCGATCACCACAGGCACCACTGATGCCTTTACTTTCCAGGCTCTCTCCAGCTCTTCCTTGAGCCCCTGGTATTTCTCTAGCTTCTCGTGTTCCTTTTTCCTGATATTACCATCGCTTGGTATTGCGATGTCAACCACCACGGCTCTGCTCTGTTTCTTATCCACCACCACTATGTCTGGTTGGTTCATCACCATCCTGTCAGTCTGTATCTGGAAGTCCCACAGGATCTTGGCTCGGTCATTCTCCACAACCTTTGGAGGTGTTTCCCACCTTGATCCTGGGGTTTCCAGCCCGTACTCTGCACAGATGTTTCTGTACACTATGCCCGCCACTTGGTTATGTCGCTCCATGTTTGTTTCCCTGCAGCATCTTACACCCTGCAGTTATGTGCTGGACTGTCTCAGGAGCCTCTTTGCACAGTCTACACCGTGGGTCTTGTCTGGTGTGGTAGATCTGGGCCTCTATTGCTCGAGTGCCCAGGGCCTGCTCCTGAGCAGCCAGGATCAGTGCCTCTGTGTGTCCTTCAGACCAGCCCTCTCAAGACATTGGTAGGATTTCTTGATATCAGCCACTTCAGTTATGTTCCAGTGGTTCGCCCCATGTAGGGGTTTGTCCTGCCATGATGGTCCCTCCAGCACCTCTTCCTCTGGACCCCACTGTCTGAGACATTCTCTGAGCTCCTCATCTGCCGGGGCCTTGTCCTTGATGTTCTCAAGGAGCTTGGATGTTTCATCCTGGACAGTGGTTCCCACACTCACTAGTCCTCGGCCCCCTTCCTTCCGGCCTGCGTACAGTCTCAGTATATATATATATATATTATATATATATATATATATATATATATATATATATATATATATATATATATATATATATATATATATGTGTGTGTGTATATGGCACGACAGCATTATTTTATAGTTGGGTGAAAATATACTATGTCTATATGTATTAAGTAGATATTCTTCTTATATTTATTATTATTATTTTGTATTATTATTATTATTATTATTATTATTATTATTATTATTATTATTATTATCACACTATATGTTGATTGTCTTTGTTCTGTGAATTATGGTGTTTTGTTACACTTTTTCTTTATGACCTTTCACCCTTGGGTTCTTGCCACACCCTATTTAAGATGGCCACCTGAGCTCTCACTCTGTTTGTCTGACGAAGGCCTAGTGCCGAAACGTTGCACGGTTTGTCCTAATGAATCTCACAATTTGCAAGTAAGACGGTGTGTGTGTGATTTTTCTCCATGTTCTTGGGCTGCTCCCTCTTCTCCAACGCTCCCGTCTCAAGTAATTGATGTGCGAAGTTCTCATTCTTTTATAAAGCTACAGTATGTAACGTTTTTGGTCAAAAAGCAGACTTACTCAAAGAGATGTTTTGTTGTTATTTGTTGTTGTTGTTGTTTTTCATTCATTTTTCACTATTGCACTGAAAAACATCAAAAAATTCAAATCCTTACTGTGAGCGGGCTTGCATCTCCACAAACCTGACTCTTATATGTTGTGTTATTAGGTTCTTTTTACAGACCAAGAGTTTGTTTTCATACATGACTGTTTGGATTGCTCACTAGCGCTCTTCTTCAGAGTGGTCACGTGATGTCGGTCAGCTGATTTATACAAGTTTTGGTGCTGTTTTCTGATTTTGAGTATCTGCCGATACCGAGTCCCGATCCGATACTTCTATAAAACATTACCAAATGAACTAAGAGCAAAGAATAAGATCCAAGATGTGTGTGGGATCAGATTGTGCTGATTTCAATGTGTTGTATTTGGGCTGAACTTACTGTGAAAAATCAAATGTCCAAAACTTTCATTTTATTCACTTTTCTAACCATGAACCATCATTGTTGAAAATCTCGACTTTCCACAGTTTGGTCTTGGAATGTGTAACTTAGTAAACTTAACGAACTGAACAAAACAGGAACCAGACCAGAACCAGATCAGACCTGAGACTCGACTCTGCACAATCTACACTTTGTATATTTGATATTATGTTTGCCTGTGCATTCTGTTTGAAACATTTAGGCTCATCTATGGTCCAAATAATACAAACTCTTACCAAATAAAAACGAGATGATAGAAACCTCACAGCCTCTCTCCCCCGGCCACCGCCCCCACATCCACAAACCCACCGCAACATCAGTCCCACCACTCAATAGACACTTCATGCCGCTGTTCCCACCCTCTCCACCAAAAGTGCCAACTCTGTTGCGAAAAATGCAAACAAACAGCGCCATTTGATGACATCAGCCGCGCAGGTGTGAACAAGGGCCACAGAACCACAGGTAACAGTGCCCGAGCACAGCATGGCCCAAAAGTACAACAGGAGCTGGGACAGGCAGTCACGCCGACTGAACGTCCCTGAGCAAATCCCACACCTCAGAAAAACTGTTGTGTGCTGTGTGCGCTGTGTGTTATATATGTATATTATTTATCTGATACCTGATCGGACCTTAACGTCCAAGTCCAGATCGAGTCCGCAGTCACGTGATCAGCGCCGATTTTCAATCACGTGATCAGATTGGGACAACCCTACTAATAACATCAAATATCAGAAGACCAAATAAATCTCATGGGACTGACTCTTATATGACCTGGAGGAGGGTATCTGTGTTTCTGCTGGTTGTATTCTTCTTGTTTCCATGGAAATGTTTCTTTGGCTGTAATATTTCACAGTATGGCTTTAAACTTTTCTCCATGGAGAAAGACTTTATACTGCAAAAAAGCTTGACATAAACACTTAAATCTGTCAGAAAATGAATTAAAAGTAGTGAAATGATCTGTCCATGCAGTGAGATCATTTTACTTGACAAGTTCTCAATAAAATTCATGGGCTGGAAATAAGTTGATGAAACTCAGTTTGAGATAAACATACTCAAGAATCAAGCAAAAACAAGTGAAGAGTTTCAGTGGAAAACTCCGGTAAATGGATTGTAGCTTCTCTGTTAAACATTTATTGCCTAAATTTAAGATGTTATGGCTAATTGAGCCGTGGAAGAAATATATGTGACAATTTTAAAGATTATCCAACCAATGCGGAACTAGTAAGTAGATCATAAATCTGAAAACAAGATGAATAACCTGGTAGAAGTTTTTGGATCTTGGCCAGATGAGAGAAATGTGCAGTGTGATGGTTTTAACCTCCTGTTTCCATGGAAAGATGTGATTATGTCATCAGCTTTAACAAACACGTCGAGGTCCATTAACCCGGAGCGCGGGGCAGAGTCTGTTTGCTCCTGGAGCCTCGTCAGACTTCACACGCTTCTGACGGTTCTGATGGTTCATGTACGGAGACGGGCCTCAAATGTGTCACACTACAGACACAAACTCCAGGCACGTGAGAGGAACAGTCCCACAGGAGAGACGGAGAGAAGAGAGAGGGGGAGAGAAAAGGGAGGAGAGAGACGGGGAGAGTGTAGGGAAAAGTGAGGGAAGAGAGAGGAGGGAAGAGAGAGAACAGACAGAGGAGGGAGTGGAGAGGAGTGAGTGAGGTGTGGAGCTGGAGGAAGGAAGGAGGGGAGAGAGAAGGAGCAGGGAGAATGAATGGAATGGAAGGAGAGAGATGAGGAGAGATGACGAGAGAGGTGTGTGGAGAGGAGAGAAGGGACAGATGATGAGAGGAGAGAGAGGTGAGGAGAGGAGGAGAGAGAGAGGAGAGAGAGATGAGGAGAGATGAGAGAGAGTGAGGAGAGGTGAGGAGAGAGGAGAGAGAGGTGAGTGAGGAGAGGAGAGAGAGGTGAGAGAGAGAGAGGAGAGAGAGGTGAGGTGAGGAGAGGAGAGAGAGGTGAGGAGAGAGAGAGAGAGAGGTGAGAGAGAGAGAGGAGTGAGAGAGGAGAGGTGAGAGGTGAGAAGAGAGAGAGAGAGAGAGGTGAGGAGAGTGAGGAGAGAGAGGTAGAGGTGAGAGAGGAGAGGTGAGGAGAGGTGAGGAGAGGAGAGAGAGGTGAGAGAGGTGAGAGAGAGGTGAGAGAGGTGAGGAGGAGAGAGAGGTGAGGAGAGGTGAGGAGAGAGGAGAGGTGAGAGAGGAGAGAGAGGTGAGGAGGAGAGGTGAGAGAGGAGAGAGAGGTGAGAGAGGAGAGAGGTGAGGAGAGGAGAGGTGAGAGAGGAGAGAGGAGAGAGAGAGAGAGAGAGGTGAGAGAGAGAGGTGAGGAGAGAGAGGTGAGGAGAGGTGAGAGAGGAGAGAGAGGTGAGGAGAGGTGAGAGGAGAGGAGAGGAGAGAGAGGTGAGAGAGAGGTGAGGAGAGGAGAGAGAGGTGAGAGAGGTGAGGAGAGGAGGAGAGGGAGAGGAGAGAGAGGTGAGAGGGAGGAGAGAGAGGAGAGAGAGAGGTGAGGAGAGAGAGGAGAGTGAGGAGAGGAGAGAGGAGAGGGTGAGAGAGGAGAGGAGAGGAGAGAGTGAGAGGAGAGAGAGAGGAGAGGAGAGAGAGTGAGGAGAGTGAGAGAGGTGAGGAGAGGAGGAGAGGAGAGAGAGGTGAGGAGAGGGAGAGGTGAGGAGAGGAGAGAGAGGTGAGAGAGAGAGAGTGAGGAGAGAGGAGAGAGAGGTGAGGAGAGGTGGAGAGGAGGAGAGAGAGAGTGAGGAGAGAGAGGTGAGGAGAGGAGAGAGAGAGGAGAGGAGAGGTGAGGAGAGGAGAGGAGGAGGAGAGAGAGAGAGTGAGAGAGAGAGAGAGGAGAGAGAGGTGAGGAGAGGTGAGGAGGTGAGGAGAGAGAGGTGAGGAGAGGTGAGGGAGAGAGGTGAGGAGAGGAGAGGTGAGAGAGAGGTGAGGAGAGAGAGAGGAGAGGTAGAGAGAGAGAGAGAGAGGTGAGGAGAGAGAGGTGAGGAGAGGAGAGAGAGTGAGGAGAGGAGAGAGAGGTGAGGAGAGGTGAGGAGAGGAGAGAGAGTGAGGGGAGAGGAGGAGGGAGAGGTGAGGAGAGAGAGGTGAGGAGAGAGAGGAGAGAGAGAGAGAGAGGAGAGGTGAGAGAGAGGTGAGGAGAGGTGAGAGAGAGGTGAGAGAGAGAGAGAGGAGAGGTGAGAGAGAGAGAGAGAGGAGAGAGAGGTGAGAGAGAGGTGAGAGAGAGAGGAGAGAGAGGTGAGGAGAGAGAGAGGTGAGAAGAGAGGAGAGGTGAGGAGAGGTGAGAGAGAGAGAGTGAGAGAGAGGAGAGGTGAGGAGAGGAGAGGTGAGGAGAAGAGGAGAGGAGAGGTGAGGAGAGGAGAGAGAGGTGAGGAGACAAGAGAGAGGAGAAATGAGGAGAGGAGAGAGAGGAGATAGAGGAGAGGTGAGGAGAGGAGAGAGAGGAGAGAGGTGAGGAGAGGGACAAGTAAGGTGAGAGAAAAACAGGAGGTCATGGAGAGAGAGGGGGAGAAGAGTGAGAGAAGAGAGAGAGTAAACAGATGAGAGCATAGAGGAGCAATCTGATATGGGGAGCCAGAAAAGGAAGAGAGGAGTAAGAAAGATGAGGAGAGGAGGGAGGAAAGGACAGCTGAGAGAGGAAGGAAGGGAGATAAGAAAGAGAGGAGAGAGGGAGAGAAGAGGGACAAGTGAGAAAAGAGAGAGTAAACAGAGGAAGGAGCGGAGGTGAGGATCAAGAGGAAAGGGGAGAGAAGGGAGAGAGATGGAGAGATGAGAAGAGGAGGGAGAGAAGAGGGACAAGTGAGCTGAGCGAAAAAGAGGAGAAAAAGAGAGGAGTGAGAGAGGAGACAGAGTAAACAGAGAAGGGAGTGGTCTGAGGTGAGGAGCCAAAGGAGGGAGAGGAGAGGAGAGGAGAGGAGAAGAGAGGAGAGAGGAGGAGGAGAGGAGACAAGAAGAGAAGAAGGGGAGAAATTGGGAAGAAGTGAGAGGAGAGAGAGTAGACAGAGGAGGGAGTGGAGCAACCTGAGGTGAGGAGCCAGAGGAGAGGAGGAGAAGATAGAGAGATGAGGAGGGAGGAGAGAGAGAGAGAGAGAAGGAGCAGAGAGAGGAGAAAGAGGGAGCAAAGGGAGAGGATGGAGAGGAGAGATGGAGAGAGAAGAGGGAGAACTGAGGAGGGAGCGAAGAGGAGCGAACTGAGCTGGGGAACTGGAGAAGGGAGAGAGAGAAGAGAGGAGATGGAGGGAAGAGGAGAGGAGAGAAGAAGGGTGGAGGAGGAGGGAGAGAGAGGAGAGAAGGGATGGGGGGAAGAGGAGAGGAGAGAAGAAGGGTGGAAGAGAAGAGGAGAGGAGAGAGGAGAGAAGAAGAGTGGAAAAGGAGGAGGGAGAGAGATGATGGAGGGAGGAGGAGAGAAGAGGAGAGAAGAAGGGTGGAGGAGGAGAGGAGAGAAGAAGGGTGGAGGAGGAGAGAAGAAGGGTGGAGGAGGAGAGGAGAGAAGAAGGGTGGAGGAAGGAAGGAGAGGAGAGAAGAAGGGTGGAGGAAGGGAGGAGAAGGGTGGAGGAGGAGAGAAGAAGGGTGCAGGAGGAGAGGAGAAGGGTGGAGGAGGAGAGGAGAGAAGAAGGGTGGAAAAGGAGGAGGAAGAGAGAGGAGAGAGAGGATGGAGGGAGGAGGAGAGGACAGAAGAAAGGAGGAGGAGGGAGAGAGAGAGGAGAAGGAGGAGAGAGACTGGGAGGAAGAAGTGAGGAGAGAGAGAGTAGACAGAGAGGAAGAGAAGATAGAGAAATGAGAAGAGGAGGGGAGAGAGAGAGAGAGGAGAAAGAGGGACTGGAGAGAGAGAACAGAGGGAAGAGGAGCAGTAATGAGTGTGGGCTTCACTTTGGAGAAAAGTGTTCCAGCTTGTGATGGATGTGCCGCGGGTGAAGCGTCGTCTGGACAGAGACTGAGAGGTGCTTTTACAAATTGGATAAAAAATGAAAATGTGTGGAGCCGATGTTTATTAAGTCCATTAAGTCTAAACACTGAGGCCAAATCAAATCAAGTCCATCTGCATTTACAAACCTCGCTGCCGTCATTTCAGGAACAAACACTTCATCTCACAGCTATTACATCTCAGAAAACAGTTCCTCCTTGTTTCTATCGACCGCGTATCGCTTTCATAAATATTAATACGCCATAAAAATATAACTCGCTCCATATCCGGACTCGGGAGCGTCGCATTTTGGGTAAAACGCCGACACTCCGCAAACACAAACACGTTTCAAATCGAGCTGCTAAACTGGGAGGAGTCTGGATGTGTAAGGATCCGTGTGATTGGTCGAACAGGTCTGCACACTTCAGACTCCGCCCAGTCAGGTGTTTGTAATCAGGTCAGTTCTGTGTGATGTCATGTAGTACTTGAAATCGCAGCGGCCTTTGGAAGCAGCACACAATCAGGTTTTGACGCTTGTTTAACACAAAGCTGGGTTAAAGTTTGGGGTGATGGAAAGACAGCACCTCAGGGTCCATCTCAGGGTCATTTAGACTACACTGATCCACGGGAGAGATCTTTTTTTTTTTTTTTTTTTTGATTGATTAGTTTATTTCTTTCACAGGTCTATTCTGACATTATTTAACTTTTCAACTTTTAAATTTGAATGAAGAATCTCAAAAACAGGTGTCAAAAGGAAAAAAAAGTACATTTATAGCACTACACACCACCACTGACCCTCTCTGCACACACCACTGACCCTCTGCACCACACACACACACTGACCTCTGCACACTACCACTGACCACTCTTGCACACACCACTGACCCTCTGCACACTACCACACCCTCTGCACACCACCACTGACCCTCTGCACACTACCACTGACCCTCTGCACACCACCACTGACCCTCTGACACACACCACACCCTCTACCACTGACCCTCTGCACACTACTACTAACCCTCTACACACACACACCACACTACTGACCCTCTGCACACCACCACTGACCCTCTGCACACCACCACACTGACCCTCTACACACCACCACTGACCCTCTGCACACCACCACTGACCCTCTGCACACACACACACTACCACTGACCCTCTGCACACACACACCCACTGACCCTCTGCACACACCACTGACCCTCTGCACACTACCACTGACCCTCTGCACACTACTACTAACCCTCTACACACCACCACTGACCCTCTGCACACTACTACTAACCCTCTACACACCACCACTGACCCTCTGCACACCACCACTGACCCTCTGCACACTACTACTAACCCTCTACACACCACCACTGACCCTCTGCACACCACCACTGACCCTCTGCACACCACCACTGACCCTCTACACACCACCACTGACCCTCTGCACACCACCACTGACCCTCTGCACACCACCACTGACCCTCTGCACACACCACCACTGACCCTCTACACACTACCACTGACCCTCTGCACACTACCACTGACCCTCTGCACACTACCACTGACCCTCTGCACACTACCACTGACACCCTCTGCACACCACCACTGACCCTCTGACCTCTGCACACTACAACCCTCTACACACCACCACTGACCCTCTGCACACCACCACTGACCCTCTGCACACTACTGCACACTACCACTGACCCTCTACACACCACCACTGACCCTCTACACACACCACCACTGACCCTCTACACACACACACCACTGACCCTCTGCACACACACCACTGACCCTCTGCACTGACCCTCTGCACACCACCACTGACCCTCTGACACACACCACACTGACACACACCACTGACCCTCTGCACACCACCACTGACCCTCTGCACACCACCACTGACCCTCTGCACACCACACTGACCCTCTGCACACACCACTGACCCTCTGCACACTACACACCACTGACCCTCTGCACACACCACTGACCCTCTGCCACACCACCACTGACCCTCTGCACACCACCACTGACCCTCTGCACACTACTACTAACCCTCTACACACTACCACTGACCCTCTGCACACCACCACTGACCCTCTGCACACCACCACTGACCCTCTGACCCACACACCACACTGACCCTCTGCACACCACCACTGACCCTCTGCACACACTACCACTGACCCTCTGCACACTACCACTCTAACCCTCTACACACCACCACTGACCCTCTGCACACACACTACTACTAACCCTCTACACACACACACCACTGACCCTCTGCACACTACCACTGACCCTCTGCACACCACCACTGACCCTCTGCACACCACCACTGACCCTCTGCACACCACCACTGACCCTCTGCACACTACCACTGACCCTCTGCACACTACCACTGACCCCTCTGCACACCACCACTGACCACTGACCCTCTGCCACACTGCACACACACCACTGACCCTCTGCACACCACCACTGACCCTCTGCACACCACCACTGACCCTCTGCACACCACCACTGACCACTGACCCTCTGCACACTGCACACCACCTGACTGACCTACCACTGACCCTCTGCACACCACCACTGACCCTCTGCACACCACCACTGACCCTCTACACACCACCACTGACCCTCTGCACACCACCACTGACCCTCTGCACACTACTACTAACCCTCTACACACTACCACTGACCCTCTGCACACTACTACTGACCCTCTACACACCACCACTGACCCTCTGCACACTACCACTGACCCTCTGCACACCACCACTGACCCTCTGCACACCTACCACTGACCCTCTGCACACCACCACTGACCCTCTGCACACCACCACTGACCCTCTGCACACTACCAATGCAACACCACAGTGTGACTGAGGTGCACACATCAGTTTGACACAATTGGTTTGAGTGAGGATCAGTGTTTTACTCTAACGTAATAACAAAGACACCAGATATAGATTTTTTTGTGCTGTTGTCTGGTGATTTAAAGCCCAATCTGTGTAAGTCTCTCCGCTCATTTATGGTCCAAGCTCTGGTTTCTGACTCTGTGCTTCTTTACAGATTAAAATCTTATCACTTACTTATCACAATCAGTGAACCTGTGTATCCAGAGTCTTCACCTGCACACAGAGTCACAAGTTTGTCTCATCTGATATGGACAGGCCTCACGTGAAAGCTCCAAAAAGTTGGTTCCCAATGGGAATCACATACAACTTGTTTTTTCTAAGTGAACCGTGACGACGCAGAAGACATCAGCACGTTCATCCGGGTCACACACGGTAAATCAAACAAACAAAGAGCAATTGAAAGTATCAAGTATCACGTCTGATGAGATTACATCTTTGGATTGGGCGTCGCTGCGTCTTCTCCACAGCAGATCAATGTTGAAGCAGAGCTCGGTGCACATAAATGATGACTTGTATAAGTGCAAATGCTCACTGGTGTCGATGACGTGGTCCATGATTGTTACTTTCCTCCCTGTGACGTCCCTTTTCTTATGGCCTTGTTTTTATTTGGTGGTAAATCCACACCCTCTGTTGATGACGCATCACGGGTTCACGTAAACTGTTTGAACACAGGACGTTCATCAATGAGCACTTTGGTTCCCAGTGGAGCTGGTGTGGGAACCTGCACCAGCACCGTTCTGACCGGCCTGAAAACAGCTGCAGAGGCTGCACTAGCACCGATTCATGACTGACTGCAGGTGCTGGGGTTTAGGTAGTGAACATTCAGATCAGAGAGAGACATTTTAGGTTGAAACACACTGAATTTTAGCAGTGAAAGTGGCAACTGCTCTGTGAGTCCATTAGCTGATCACTAAACTTATTTCCATGACAACGGACTTGAAGGAACAGAGCCCCGTGAACGTGCACGTGCTCACTTCACATCAAATGCTCTTTTACGTAACTAGTAGCAGTGTGAAAATGACCTAATAAATCTGCATTAGAGCTGTTGTCAGTAAGAGCTATGTTTGATTTGGACGGTTCCTCAAAACAATCAAAGTAAATGGAAGATAGATTAAGTTTATTAAGTTAAGTTCAATGCCACTTAGAGACGACGCAGCATCTCCATGGAGACAAGTAGACTCGTTAGTGCAGCTTTAATGCTCCTGAGGACGTGTTTAAACGTGCCCTCTGTATTACTGCTCATCTGGAAACATCAGTCACAGCTCTAATGACGTTTGACACCAACTGTTTCCTCCTCAAACTTTCCCAACCTGCTCCTCTTCCTCCTCCTCCTCCTCCTCCTCCTCCTGCTGCTGCATCACTCTGGAGCTTTAAGGCAAAACAAACACTATTATTATGATGGAGCCTCACGACGAACACTGCACACACAATCTACACATTACAGTCTCCAGTGCACAAGTGGAGGCTGTGGAATCTCCCTGTGAGCGCTGCGTAGGCGGAGAGAGGGAAACCCGGGCCAGGAGAAGAGGAGGATGTATACAGAATGAGAATGAGGGAGGGAGAGAGGAGAATGGATGGATGAAAATGAGAGAGCAGGAGGAAGGAGGAGAGAAAGAGACAGAAGAGAGGAAGGGAGACGGAGAGAGAATAACATACACAGAATAGGAATAAGAGGACCGGATGGAAAGATGAGAGAGGAGAGATGAAAGAGAGAAAGAGAAAGGGAGGGAGAAGGAGAGAGATGAGAGAGACTAAGAAATGAGAAGGAGAACGAGGCCGTGAAAGGGTAAGATGAGAGAAGAGACACAGAGGAAACAGAGGAAGGGTTTACAAATGAGAGACAGCGATTAATAAGGCTTTTATTCATTTATTTATTTATTTATTTACTTGTCTAGACCCGAATCTTACCGTGCAATCGCCATGGAAACAAGATTCACGTTTTCTGAATGAGTGAAGCCTGTCGTACGTCGCCTGATTTCAACTGCACTGACAATAAGTGTGTTACCGGCTAAAACATCAAGTATTGAACTCACTATAAATGCCAAAAGAAGAAAACGATGTGGCTCAACTGAAGCGGTACAGGTCTGAGGAGTGTCTTGCCCAAGGACACAATGGCTGGCGCAGATAGAAAAGCTCCCGTATGTACTTCTGTTCCATGTATTTAAAGATGCGCTACGTAACATGGCTGGTACAGGGTCCATCGTCCGTTTGTCTCCATGGAGATATGTTTGCCTTGCTAGAATATTTCAGTTTCCATGGAGACGAGCAGGTGAGGTCTGCGGACAGGCGAGCCCGCTCACACTTTTTCGACAAATTTTTTTGAGCAATGGAAACACCTGTAAATGAATAAAGGTAAGACGGCTGATAGAACATTTGAACTTGTACTGTGGAACATTCCAGACACAAAGCAATAACAGGTTATATCCCACACTATGTATAGAAAGGTTCCATAGTGCATCTTTAAATTATGTAGTTTTGCTTCCCTGGCAAATCCAGTCTCATATCTGTGTGTAGTTTTTATGCAGAGGAACATCAGTTTGGTCACCTCTTTCTCTGTAACATCTTAAGCCGGTGTTTTCTCGAAATGGGCTGCCCCGTCGAAATGAGCTCCAGCAGCCTAAATCGACAGTGACGTCTATCGATACACACTGTCCAATCAAAATAAGTGACCTTACATTTTTCCAATAGATAGATTCAATAAAGCCAAACCCTAATGCCGGGCGTACACTGTGTAACATTTTCAGTCATGTCACTCAGCCCCAGGTTAAACTGTACGACCAGATCACAGGGTTTAAAAGTTCACAGCTCATGAATCATGTTCTCACACTGAATGAACCAACGCTCGGACGCGACCTGCCTGCGCACACTGAACGTTCACATAATGACCGGAGTTGTTGTTCCAGAGGTAGAAAAACACCAAGAAGAAAACCACAGAACAAGAAAACCACAGACACAATGTTGATCCAGACAAAAACAAACACACTGCCTTGGCAATTTGTGCCATTCTCTGTGCAGACAAGCCCAAAAAGAAGAGGCGATGAATATGGTCAAAGAAATGTCTGGGCAGACGTGGGCAGTATGGGTTGTCAGTTCTTCAGAGGGAACTGGAGGTATGTAGCATCAAGCTTTTCACCAAACTTCTGTTCTGTGTTGCTCGATTAGCAGCGCCTCTATGTCCTGTGTCCAAAACACTCGCCGTCCTCCACAACTTCATGTCCTGCTTCCACTTCTGTGTCCGATTCAGATCGGCTCGTGGAACTACTTCAACAGAGTGAAATCCTCACGAGAGGCGACTGGATTTCAAACAAGTTTGATATTCTTGCGACCTACGAATGCCGATCAGGAGCTGGTCGTGAGGTATTAATCGGTTTTCTTTACCCCATGTTTACAACACAAAGCACGACACACGATGAAGCCAAAACTCGACCCAATCCCCAATGTAGTTGCACGAGTGAGAAATGGGCTCAAAAAGGGTAAAAAATCACACAGTGTTCACCCAGCTTAACCCTGACCTCCCCAGGTTTACCACATATGTCTTTAGATTTGAGCTTGATGTTGTTTGCACATGGTGATCACACTTTATACCTTAGTTATATCAAATTTCAACTGATTTATACAAATATGTGTAGGTAGTCATGGTATGGTATGGTATGTTTTTATTTGTACAGGGACAGTGCACAACAAAAGTTTAACCAAGACAGAAGTCATAGGAAAGATGCTGGTGCAGGTTATAGTGTGAATGTTCATTTACACGTGTAGTCAGGCAGGTGGAAATACTAAAAGTACAGATTCAGTGTATGGAGATAAATTGATAGAAACAGTTATTACTTGGGAGTTACAGTGTTAAAATACTATTCTAAAAATAACATACAACCACATGCACTCTGAACCTGTTCCAGGCCCAACATTTGCACACACACATTCTACATTCTCTCTGTCATTCAAATCACACTCATCTGTCATGTGTACACACTTGTTTAGAGATCAGACACTTCTTTGTCAGACATGCAGACATTTTAAAACCTGCGCAGGTTCGAATCTCTGTTGGCAAATGATTCCAGTGACTCACAGCGACAGAGGAAAAAGAGGATTTGGTGAGCGCGCTCTTATATTTGGGAACAGTGCTCTTTCCTCTGGAGGATGAGCGTGTAACTCGAGATGTTTTTTCAGAGTTCAATGAGGTGAAACCCTTCAGAGGAGCAGCACCATGAAGAATTTTGAAAAGCAAACAAATATTTGCATATACCATTAGATTTTCAAAATGTAATCAATTGTATTTTGCAAATATAGGACGGTGGTGATACTGTCGGGATTTCTTATGAATCTTAACTGCACGTTTACACAGTGATTCAATAGGTTTCAAGGGTGTTTTGCGCCTGTGACCAGCTCATCATACAGTACAAGAAAGGTGACATGATCATTATACTATCAAATATGGCTCTGAGTAAAGGGAGCACAAATCAACAGGCCAATTTATCCATCGAATAATGCTCCCACTGTACAATCACCATTATTCATTCCTTTAGATCAGTGGTGCTCAATACGTCGATCGCGATCTACCAGTCGATCGCCAAGGTCGTGTGGGTAGATCGCCGTGTCTTAGTACTTGTATTGGACTTGATCGTTTGGACTCGGTCTTGTCTCTCACTCGAGGTCTGACACTCAACAAGTGTGATCATATTTCATTACGGCCGCTGCTGTTGGTAATAAACTTGTAGCGGGTGCAGGAGCGTGTGGGGCGTCTCAGTGCAGCCTGTGCGCTCATTTGAAACCCGCGGAGACTCTACGGCACATCACAAACACACACGCTCCCTATGCACGGCTCGTCTGCGACAGCGTGTGCCCTCGTGTACCAGCGTGCATCACAGGGCAGGTTCAACTTCCTAAACATCCTACCTGTCCATCTGCCTCACGTCAGCACGCCGCCCCTCGCCTTTTCACGCTCTCGCTCCTTCCTGCGTACAGCCAACACAAGCCCCTCCCACAGTGCGGCTGATTAGAAGAGCAAGACCAAACGTGAAGCAAAAACCAGTCTAAATTTATGTTCCAGTGTTGGCACAAAGCAGGTCTACAGCATAGAGCGGATCTACAGAACAGACCTACTGCCACATTTGGCTGAAGTTTGTCTAACAAAAGTGCACAAATGCATCTGTGTTTGTCACGATGTGCGTTTGGTTTAGTAAATGTGCAGAGGCTGGTAAATATCACTGCAAAACCAGAAAAGAATGCAACTCCAGTTTGGAACTTTAAAAAACAGGTTTAAAAATCTTCCTTCACTTTTTTCACAGTTTTGTGTAAAGTGCCAGAGGAAGTTCCCTTAAAGCCTTAAAGAAAAGGTTCTCAAACTGTGGGTGAGGGTCCAAAAAAGGGGCACAGAGTGTTTCAGTGCAGTTTCCTTGGCTTTGTATTAGGTAGATCAATTTGACTTGGTCATTTTGTATCTATCAAATGAAACTCCCACTATAGAAGAGAAAGAAACACTGAAATCTTTATATTAAATATAAATATTTATGGTGTTAATTATATAATATTTAACACTGATATCACAGGCTACAGTGTGAATTTCCTATTGTAAAACAGTGATATTTTATTTATACAACGCCTTTCTAAATAAAGTTACAACGTTTTCTACACATGGAAACTAAATAAAATAGGACATAATGAAAATAATAACGACATAATCAAATATTAAATCCAAACTATTCAAATATCTAACGTAGGTTTTCTGCCGCAAATCGATGCTTAACTGGTTCAAACATGCAATAAAACTAATACAGTTTTAAAATGTTACTCAGAAGTTCAAATCAACAAGCATTTAACTGTTAAAGCACTTGGGCGTCGTACGCATGTGTAGTAGTGCTAGGGAGCTCAAACTGATGGGTAGACCTTTTCAACCAAACTGATCGTCCAGTCAGATTTGTTTATTTTAGTGACACGTGTGAAACGAAGGAGCTCATTGGTCACCATCATTTACAAACCAAATCACGGTAACACTTTATAATAACTACACCTTATTTATCCTTAATAAAGCATGAACAAAGACTTAATTAAGAATGATTCACGCTTAGTAACTACTTAATTACTATCTTAATTAGAACTTGCACTTAATTTGCCTGTGCTGTAAATAGTTACTCATAATTATTTCATACTTAATTACTCATGGACTAACCATTTGTGCATTTATTAATGATTAATAAGCTATGAGAGAATGATTTACTAATAATGCAATGCAATGATCATTCAGGCAGCTGTTATCTGTTAGTTAAGTCTTTTTGAGAGCTTTTCTAAAGTGAAGACGAATTATGCTTTATTAAGCATTTACTAAGCGTGAATCATTATTAATTAAATCTTTGTTCATTATTAATTAAGTCTTTGTTCATGCTTTATTAAGGACAAGTAATGTGTAGTTATTATAAAGTGTTACCAAAATCACATGATCAGAAAACTCATGTCATATAAACCCCAAAAATAACAATAAGTTCAAATATTTGTGCAGAAAAACACAAATCTATTACAGAAATATTTTTTATTTGATGAACTCTTTCTTTTACAAAATATTATAATATTATGAACAACCTGAAACTTTAAGAAAAATGCAATTTCAACACAATGTTTTAACATGAACTTGGATGTAAATAGGAATAAGTCCATTTTTGTTGTAAAATCCTGCACTCGGCTCCACTTTTCTCATGTTGGACATTTTTCTGATGAGGGTGTCACGGTCAACAGTCAAAACGATCGTCCTTTAAGAGCGTTTGGAAAGAGACAAGTCTTCATTTGTGCTGCTCTGGTGGGAGGGGCCACGCACAGAGACGCTGGAGACGCTGCTGTGCTCAGCACTGCAGAAAATAACCAATATTTTGAAAAAATATTGGTATTGGTAGAAAATATAATCAGAAAATCAGCCAAGGGCCAGATTAAAGGTCTTGGAGGGCCGGATCCGGTCTCCAGGCCGTATGTTTGACGCTCCTGGTTTAGTGCTTCGTTAAGTGCCACCATGTTTATCAGTCCCCTGTCATATTTTTGTCCTTTCTTTTTTCCTCATAAGCAGACAGATTTGTTTTAATACCGACGGATCATATGTGTCCCTGATTGGCTAATCCACCTGTCAATCACACCCATCTGAACTCATGGAAAGTCACCAAGAGACCAGACTCACATCTTTGTAAAGTACTGGAGAAGTGTGTGTTCTCCAAGCAGTGCTTTTTAACTTTGGAATATTGTTTCTAAAATATAAAGTAGATTTTTTTGTTTTGTTTTCCTGAAATAGTTTATTGTAAAAACCTATTAGTTGTGACAGGGCCTATCGACGAAGCAAACTGTGCAAAGATTACGGCACATTTGATGCGAGCACTGTCATTGTTCAGTGTTACCACCTGCTGCCGCACACTGGGTTCTATTGACTCGTCACTGTAATTGGACTCCAGCCCTGTACCTCTGAAGACGATGTTGGACATAGAGGCAAGAATGAGTGCTATAGATCATCTTAATGTTCCGCAGTGGAGCTTTTGCAGACAGGAGGGTGATGAGGTCTTATTTAAACACAGAGGCAGCACAGAGGTTATGGCACAGAGGTGTGTAATGTGAGCCATTCAAAAAGTGCTTGGAGAAGACAGAGCGACCAATGTGGCCTCGTTTACAAGAGAGGAACCATTAGAGCAGAGATATGAGAGTGTGGGCAAAGCAGAACTAACACGAGATTACACCACCTGCACCTGCACTATGAAGCATCAAGTACTACAATCCCAACTGAACCTGTGTCTCCAGAGTCTTCACCTGCACATAGAGACACATCCACATCTGTCTCATTCTCAGTTTATGGACAGACCAGGCCTCATGTGAAAGATCAGAATTCCCCCCATGAGCTGCAGAGGCTGCACTAGCACTGACTCCTGATGCTGCAGGTGTTGGGGTTTAGGGAGAGACCGTTCAGATCAGAGAGACATTTTAGGTTTAAACACACTGGATTTCACCATTGAAACTGGCAAAACAAATGAGAGTCATGTGATGCTCATTCTGCTTTCTGATTGGAGAATGGTCTTGAACCAAAACACCAAATTAGAAAATAATCAGGACATGTTTTTGTAATCAAGAAGAAGAAATGCAGCATTATATCAGTCAAGTCTACGTTTGATTTGAACATGTTTATCTCCTGATGCTTATCGGAATGTAAAATCTTACAAACCTTCTTATATGTAAATATCTGGACTAATAAGTAACATGAGATGTTTGTCCTCTCAAGTAAAACACTTGTTATTCAGGCGCTGTGGAGGTGGGCACTTTGCATGTTCTCCCTGTCCTCTTGTCTGTTTGGATGAACAGCTCTGTCACATCCACAACTGTATCTGTATACTACATACTACTGTATCTGTATACTACATACTACTGTATCTGTATACTACATACTACTGTATCTGTATACTACATACTACTGTATCTGTATGCTACATACTACTGTATCTGTATACTACATACTACTGTATCTGTATACTACATACTACTGTATCTGTATACTACATACTACTGTATCTGTATACTACATACTACTGTATCTGTACACTACATACTACTGTATCTGTATACTACATACTACTGTATCTGTATACTACTACTACTGTATCTGTACATACTACTGTATCTGTATACTACATACTACTGTATCTGTAAAACTACATACTACTGTATCTGTATACTACATACTACTGTATCTGTACTACATACTACTGTATCTGTATACTACATACTACTGTATCTGTATACTACATACTACTGTATCTGTACTGTACTACTACATACTACTGTATCTGTATACTACTACATACTACTGTATCTGTATACTACATACTACTGTATCTGTATACTTACATACTACTGTATCTGTATACTACATACTACTGTATCTGTACATACTACATACTACTGTATCTGTATACTACATACTACTGTATCTGTATACTACATACTACTGTATCTGTATACTACATACTACTGTATCTGTAAAACACATACTACTGTATCTGTATACTACATACTACTGTATCTGTATACTACATACTACTGTATCTGTAAAACACATACTACTGTATCTGTATACTACATACTACTGTATTTGTATACTACATACTACTGTATCTGTATACTACATACTACTGTATCTGTATACTACATACTACTGTATCTGTATACTACATACTACTGTATCTGTATAAACTACATACTACTGTATCTGTACTGTACTACATACTACTGTATCTGTATACTACATACTACTGTATCTGTATACTACATACTACTGTATCTGTAAAACACATACTACTGTATCTGTATACTACATACTACTGTATCTGTATACTACATACTACTGTATTTGTATACTACATACTACTGTATCTGTATACTACATACTACTGTATCTGTATACTACATACTACTGTATTTGTATACTACATACTACTGTATCTGTATAACACATACTACTGTATTCTGTATACTACATACTACTGTATCTGTATACTACATACTACTGTATCTGTATACTACATACTACTGTATCTGTATACTACATACTACTGTATCTGTAAAACACATACTACTGTATCTGTATACTACATACTACTGTATCTGTATACTACATACTACTGTATCTGTATACTACATACTACTGTATCTGTATACTACATACTACTGTATCTGTAAAACACATACTACTGTATCTGTATACTACATACTACTGTATCTGTAAACTACATACTACTGTATCTGTATACTACATACTACTGTATCTGTAAAACACATACTACTGTATCTGTATACTACATACTACTGTATTTGTATACTACATACTACTGTATCTGTATAACACATACTACTGTATTTGTATACTACATACTACTGTATCTGTATAACACATACTACTGTATTTGTATACTACATACTACTGTATCTGTATACTACATACTACTGTATCTGTACACTACATACTACTGTATTTGTATACTACATACTACTGTATCTGTATACTACATACTACTGTATCTGTATACTACATACTACTGTATTTGTATACTACATACTACTGTATCTGTAAAACACATACTACTGTATTTGTATACTACATACTACTGTATCTGTACACTACATACTGTATCTGTATACTACATACTACTGTATACTGTATACTACATACTACTGTATTTGTATACTACATACTACTGTATCTGTATAACACATACTACTGTATTTGTATACTACATACTACTGTATCTGTATACTACATACTACTGTATTTGTATACTACATACTACTGTATCTGTATACTACATACTACTGTATCTGTATACTACATACTACTGTATCTGTATACTACATACTACTGTATCTGTAAAACACATACTACTGTATCTGTATACTACATACTACTGTATCTGTATACTACATACTACTGTATCTGTAAAACACATACTACTGTATCTGTATACTACATACTACTGTATCTGTATACTACATACTACTGTATCTGTAAAACACATACTACTGTATCTGTATACTACATACTACTGTATCTGTATACTACATACTACTGTATCTGTATACTACATACTACTGTATCTGTATACTGATTAAAGTCATCATGAAATAGTAACATTTAAACACATTGGTAAATTACAACCTGCTTTTACTGAGAGAATACTGAAAATACCACAGACTACTGCCACTGGTCTAAACTGTTTCAGACACGACTGAGCTAAAAATGAAGGAACTATGAAAACTGAAGAAATCATTTTACATATTACTGCTTGAACATTTCTCAGTTTGATTCTCCAGATGTGACACCTCCGCACTGTGCTCTTTGACTCTGTGTGTCTTTGTGTGTCTTTGTGCGTCTTTGTGCGTCTTTGTGTGTCTTTGTGCGTCTTTGTGCGTCTGCTCTGTTCTTGTGACTCATGTGAGTGTGAGCTGCTGGTGAGGGGCTGTACCTGGTGGAGGTGAGCATTACTCATCTGTGCTCTGGAGATGTGTGTTTGTACATTTGTAGTTATCGTCATTAGGTGTGTGTGTGGCTCAGCATGACGCCATTATTCTCCAGCCTGCTCCAACTGTCCCGATCTGCACGGCGGGAAGTGCTGATGTCATCAGTGTGCGACAGGCTTCAGTGTTTCAAATCCAGTCACGTAAAGCTCAAAGCAAAAGTATTTCAGAAGTATTGTGGACGAAGCAGAAAAAAACTTCTATGATTAACATAGCACTAAAGTAAGGTAGCATTTTTAAAGTTTCAGTTTGACTTTGTCTTTACTTCTGTTTTTCTAAAAGTCACCTTATAAAAACAGACGGCACAAGGAAGATCTCCAGCCTTTGACTGATCTGTAACACTAATCTTAAAGCCACACAGTGGAGCTTTCTGGAGTCTGGATGTCACCTGCATGATTCATGGAGGTTAAAAGTATACTTGTACATGGACACTTTCATGAAGATAAGCTGCTATGGCCTAAGAGTCAGGTTTGTGGAGCTGCGAGCCCGCTCACACTAAGAACGACTGTTTTCCAGAGCAGTAAAACCCTGGTGTCCAATCAGGGACATTTCTTTAATGAGAACCATAAGGAAACAGCTGCTGGTGGGTGGTCAGAGAGACTCGGCTCAGCAGAGTGAGAGAGTTCTGTTTCTCACTCATGGTTCAAAATCAGATACAAGGAGTTAAAGTAGAAGAAACAGAATGATGTGCCAGTTTGGACAGAACAATGTTCATGTTTACATGATGTTTTTTTTTGTTTTTATTTTATTTTAATTTTAAATTAATTATTATGACTATATTCTCCTTCGAGTTTACATGGAAATAATAATTCCGAATTGAGATTTACATGGAAGACATGTTATATTGTCTTTAATTAATTCCGCTTAACGTCTGGGGATGGGGAAGGTTTTGATTGGACAGAGACACCAAGCTTATTTATGTCGACCAGAAGAAAACACACACTTCAGCTGCTACCGGCTTTTCTGTCATTTCAGTTTGTCGTTACACCACGGACACAAACATGATCCAAACTTTTTCCACAGTGGTTTCGATGATAATTGTGCAGCAGCTGGAGAATTGTCTCATCACACTTTACGTCTGTCAGCTGAGGAGGAGAAGGGAAGAGTGTCGGAGAAGGAGGAAGAAGACAAAGTGAGTGTGAGGCTGCTCTACCTCAGCCCACTCCCACATCCCGCTCACAAATCCAAAGAGACGTGGATGAAAGTCGGAAGCCAGAACTGATGGAGCCGGTTCGTTCCAGATCGCATTAGAAAGGCAACACAACAAGCATGAACTGAACAACCGGAATTATTTTTAGGAAGAATAAACATTTATGTGATCGTGGAACAAATTAATTCGACTTTAAAATTGGAATAAACTACTCCAAGTTATAATCCTTTTCTTTAGGACTTAAGTGTTTACATGGTCAAAGACAAACAAAAACACCAAAGTGGATTTCCTGAAAATAGCCACATTTGTTCCCAAGTCTAAACTCCATTAAAAAGAGCCAAACATTCTGCTGATGAGTAGAAATTCCATTGAATCCCGATAGTCATTAATATTTGACTAACTGCACGACCCCATACATTTGTTTACAGCTAAAATGTTCAGATCTTGTTGGTATTGTCTGTATTAGCACACAGACTCGCTCATTAAAGTCCACGCTCAAATACAGAATGTTTAAACGCGGAGAGAGGAGTTAGCGGTCTGCTCTAACAGCTGTGGACATTGTTAGCGTAATCTTCACACTGTAATGGTCTGCTGCTGGAGAGCCCGACTACAGCCTAACGAGCATATGCAGATTTATGCTAATGAGCACTAATCCCCGACCACTGGGGACACACGGGCTAACCATGGCTAACGCGAGGCTACAGAATTACTCCAACCATCAACCTCAATCCTGGAGTCCAAGTAGTGTGTCCAGACGTCCCTACTGACCCGGGACAGTCCCAGTTTTGAGCCTGTGTCCCCTGTTCCTGCAGATTCATCCAAAACCACTGATTTGTTACAGTTTTATACAAGAAACCTCCCAGGTGTCCCTATTTTTGACCAATCTGATCCCTGACCACAGTAAAGAGAAACATAAACTGTCATTTGTTTTGGTAAAATACAGAAAAGCTGCTTAAAAATGACCAAAACACAAAGAAAATGTAACTATACTGACTCAGTTCCTGACCCTGGACTCACCGACCAACTGTGATCAAACCCACTGAAGTAAATGTGATCAGTGGTAAAATGAAGACTGCAGACGTATGTGCTGTTTGGAATCATCTGGAATTTGATGCTCTCATTTTTGCACCAGTACAGAGATGTGTGTCAGTGGGGAAATGATGAAAACTGAGAGATGGTTGCAATTGTTGATGAACAGAACATAACAGAACACTACAGTGACATGGAGATGAAGAAAACTGGGACCTTTTATCATTTTTCTTACATTTTGGCAGGTGTACTACAGAGTCCGCAAGAAGTTCTTATTACATCTATTCAAATGTCTTCCTGGTTTGTGACGTAAGCATGAATAGAGACTATCGCTTCACTCCACAGTGTATGAGCAGTTTGAGTCCTTGCGCCTTCTGCTGGCATGTTTCAAATAATAACGAGGCGAGTTAGTAATCTGGGGACCCTACGCAAATTTTAAATAAGTAAGTCTTAATTTATATAGCGCTTTTCACAGACATATGTCACAGACGCTTTACAGAACATTTGTAGCCACAGGTGCCCTGGGGAAGACTGACAGGCAATGTGGGTTAAGTGTCTTGCCTAAGGACACAACAACAGTTTTTGTAACTGGCGCATCACTGTGGCACCTGATTTTCCCAGAGGTCTCCCATCCAAATTCTAACCAGGCCCAGCCTTGTTGAGCTTCTGAAATCTGACGGGATCAGGATTTGACAAACCGGTTTGGTTATAAACTTTATGGCCACAACTTGAGTTTGGGGCCCTCACTATAATGCACTGTTGTTTTTTTGTTTATTTGTTTGTTTGTTTGTTTGTCTGTTTTTTCATGAAACACGTACATCTTTTATTTGAATTAGGATGGATTGGAAACTTGTTTTATTAAGTAGCCTACTACATAACCAGAGCTGAAAGTAGTTATACATTTTATTAATTTTTCTTTTTTTTTTTTTTGCTAGTACAAACACATTTCAGTTTACATCCTTTATTATTATGATTATGATTCCTCTATGATTATGTTGAAATCAGGGTCAAGCTGACTCATCCATTCTAATGTGAAAGGGGAAATGCTTTGACAGTTAAAATAGATTTGACAATCACATACTATTTTGATTTTTTGTTTAATAGTAAACTAATCTCATTTAGTGTCATATTGAGAAAAAATCTAATTGCTCTAAGACGTCAGCCATTAGTGGCACTGAGGGCAGTTGGTTGGGGGCCCCTCCAGGTTCGGGGGTCCTTGGTGGCCGCCTACTTTTGCCTAATGGTAGCGCCGCCTCTGGCTGTATTCTATATCTAACACTAAGGCACCAAAAAGTCATTTTAATGGATGCTAAAATATGTATTAGTGTAACTTAGAATATTAAAACTGCACAATGTAACTTTTCTAGTAGAGGGCCCACTTCCTATTGCTTTGGCTGAAAGGTTCCACAGTATGGCATTAAACTATTAGCAAGGCTGGTGCCTCTACTCAGTTTCATTTCTCTCCAGCGACTAGGTCAGGAATCTGAATACACTGACGGTTCGCAAAAACCCCGGAAATGCAAGTTTGGGCACCAGCCAATCAGCGAAGAGCCAGACATTCTGTGTTGGCAACAATTCCTGAGATCGAGGATTTAAAGCTGGAACAAAGAGAATGTTTGGTGAATTTTATCAAGGGGAAAGACGTTATTGTGCTTCTTCTTACAGGATTTGGGAAAAGCTTAATATACCAGTTAGCCTCGTTAGCGGAGCATTACATACGTCACAACCAAATAGCAGCGATTAGTTAAATTAAAAAAAGTACCCGCCTACCGTCGAACGAATGAAATCTAAGGCTGCGAGGTCAGATGGTTTGTACGAAGTGAAACAAAGCAAAACCAGCTGATCAATCAGACTATTAAACTATCTCTCATGTACCAAAATGACCAACCTAATGGGCAGGCCTCTCCACAGACCTAACATCTAACTTGGCCTTGCGTCTTGTCTCCATAAGGATGTTTAAAGCCACACAGTGACATTTGAAATGAAATAAAACATCTCCATGGCAACAAAGAGATGACTGGGCAGAAAAGTGACAGAGTGCAGCTTTAAACCTTGGACAATACTACCAGAGAACAGCGGCGTGACTTCATTCACACGTTTGTTCTATAACACTACATCAGCCATGACACAAACTCATATTTAATCTTCATAATGCCACACACATTACACCAGTGAGGCTGAGGGATGGGAGCTGCACGGAACGAGTGATGCAGTCTGGGATTACCACGGAGGAGAGAGAGAGCGAGGGAGAAGGGGAGAGGAGAGGGAGAGAAGTCGAGAAAGAAAGAAAGACAGAGGGGAGGAGAGAGTAGAGGGGGAGAGAGAGAAGGGGGAAGGAGGGGTGATGGATAAAAGGGAGAGGAGGGGTGATGATGAGGGGGGAGAAAGAGATAGAGAGAGGAGAGGAGAGAAGGGGTGATGGATGAGAGGGGGAGAGAGGAAGGACAGATGTCATTAGATAAAACTGTGACAAATGGAAAAACAGGCAAGAGGAGAGAAGGGGAGAGGGTGGACTATAGGAAAGGTTAAGGGAGAGAAAGAGTGAAAGAGAGAGGGAGAGAGAGAGAGAGAGAGAGAGAGAGAGAGAGAGAGAGAGAGAGAGAGAGCAGGAGAGGGAGGGAGGGTTTGATTTCACAAAACCTGATTTCCCAAGACCTCATTTTGTCAAATCCTTCTCCTGTGCAGCCTCACCTACAGAAACAAGAGCCCCAAATAAAACTCCTGCCACTCTGGTCATTACAATGTATGTACTGTACATACACACATACATACATGCATGTATGTATGTATGTGTATGTATGTATGTATGTATGTAAGAATGTATGTGTGTATGTAAGAATGTATGTATGTGTATGTAAGAATGTATGTATGTATGTATGTATGTATGTATGTATGTATATGTGTGTGTGTATGTATGTATGTAAGAATGTATGTATGTGTATGTAAGAATGTATGTATGTATGTATGTATGCATGTGTGTATGTAAGAATGTGTGTGTGTATGTATGTATGTATGTATGCATGTGTGTATGTAAGAATGTGTGTGTGTGTGTATGTATGTATGTATGTGTGTATGTGCGTACAGTATGTATGTATGTGTTTGTTTAACATATACATACATACTATGCACATGATAATTGTTTAAAATATTTAATGACAGGACTTGTTTTAAAGCCACAGTATGTAACTTTTTTGTTTTCTGTTTTCTTTATGGTTATTTTTATTGCACTGAAAAACAGAAAACATGTGTCCACAAAGCTGCTGACTCGTCTTTGCCCTGAGGAGGGTCCTCCTGCTGTTCCCATGAAAATGTGCTTCATTTGACTACAATGCTCCACAGTGTGGCTTTAAACTTAACCTAACAACACTGTTACAGAAGCAGGAGAAGACTGAGTCAGAGGGGGCAGACGGGGCAGATGCAGAGGGGCAGATGCAGAGGGCAGATGCAGAGGGGGCAGACAGATGCCCCCTCCCCATAAAAACCCTGTCAGACAGATGAGACCACCTCTCTGCAGGACTCTCTGCTCACTGCTCCAGATCCACACGAGACAAATGACTGATCAGTTTGGAGACTTAATCCTGACCTTTGACCTTGTACAAAATGTGCACACGACACAAACAGGTGAGATACTTGTAGCTTCAGTGTCGAGAGGAGAGACTCTCAGCTGCTCTTAGACCCTCTTCTCTGTGGACCCCCGGCGACTTCTACTACAAATCACTCACACACAGGTGTCTTGCCCAGAGACACAACAGCTGTATAAACACTTGAACACTGAAATTGAACTGCTTCAGGTTGGTGGACATTACATTATTTTACCAATATAAATATATTTGTAATTTATATTTTATTTCCATTCTAACTCTTGTTTCAGCTGGATTTAGAGGCGTCCTTCAGTCGTATGTGAAACTCCTCCTCAGAACATAAGAGCTCAACCTCCTCCAACCACTTTCACCTGACCAGTCCTCTCCCTTTCTCTTCCTCCTCTACCATTACTCTATTCTCTCTCTCTCTCTCCTTCTCCTCCCCCTACACTCCACTATCCATCATTTCTCTCTCCTCCTCTTCTCTCTCTCCTCCTCATTCCTCTCTCCTCTTCTCAATTATCCATCGTTTCTCTCTCATCTCTCCTCTCCTCCTCCTCTTCTGTCTCTCCTCCTCTCTCTCTTTCCGCCTATCCTCTATCTCTCCCCCTTACTCTGTCTTCTCTCCTCCACCCCTCCTTCCTCGCCGTCCCTCTTTCCCGGTCTTGGGGCGTACGTCTCTGTAGAACCATTGCCAATTATGACCGAGCAGAGGCAGTGTTCAAACAGGCTTGTGAGCAGGACGCCCTCACGAGGTCCTCGCTCCGGGCTCCCGTCCTCCACAAACACAGGCCCATTCACAAACACTCCCGAGCATGATGAAATTACAACGAAATAACACAGAAATCAAAGAGGGCCACGATAGCATAGGAGCCACGGATAGAGCCTGAGCGAGCAGTAAACAAGCGGCTCTTTGTATCCGGGTGGTGTGGAAATCTGTGCAAACATAAAAACACAGATCTGAATCGTTTATAAAGAGGCTCTTATTCGTCACGAGATAAAGATAAAAGAATACCGCAGTGTTTTTTGGAGAGAAGTCAACAAAAATGGAATTATGATTCATCAAAATGTGTGTTTGAATGGTCGGAATTGGCAATTTAAGACTTTTAAAAGTTTTTTTTGGCACATTTTCTGAAACTTTTAAAATATCTGGCTAATCTTCTGCACACTTTGCAAAACTCCATGTCTAAACTGCGTCAAAGTCTCTGAATGATTTTCTGAAAAGAAAGACCGATGGAGTGAGGCTATGACTTTGAAAAAAAAACAGTCTAGTCGGAAAACGTTGTCAATTAATTAGCTGCGAAAGAAAACCAGGTAAGTTTGGGTTTGTTACGGACAATTAAGAATGCGAACATACACGCTGAGCGAATTTTGGAATGAATGAGCTATAGAGTTTGAATTTTTATTGAGGCTCCTTAGTTTGTTTGCTGTATGATTGTTCTAAAATCAATCGGCGGATGGCAGGCGGGTGCGGTTTTGAAAACCTTCGGTGCAAAATGGACAGCGGGCGGATGATGAGTTTTGTGTCGCGGTTGCGGATGAAAAAATAGCTCATCCGCGCATCTCTAATCTCCACAGAAACAAGCAGGTGACGGCAACCTTTATTAAACATGAGACAGTGGACACAGATGGAGAAGGACACAGGTGGACAGCTCTAACTGCACATTCAGTTTAGTTTAAAGTCACATGTATTTACTGAAAACAACACTACAAGCAGTTTCCTTTTGATTTTAGTTAATAGGCTCACAATGACAAAGTTGTGAGTACGATTCCCAGGACAGCAAAAGAGATTCAATGTATGACCCATGAAAGTGCTGTAGTCTGAGTTTAATCTAAACAGAAACATGACATGTGCTACCTTCAACTCACAGGAACACCCCAGCAGAAATACTAGTAGAAGTGGTAATGGTAGTAGAGGTAGTAGTACTAGTAGTGGTAAAGGCTGTAATAGCAGCAACAGCAGCAGTAGTAGTAGTAGTAGTAGTAGTAGTAGTAGTAGTAGTAATGATAATGGTAGTTTTAGTGGTAGTAGTTGTAGGCTTAGTACTAGTGTTAGTAGTTTTAGTGGTAATAGTAGTTGTATTAGTAGTAGTAGTAGTAGTAGTAGTAGTAGTAGTAGTAGTAGTGGTAGTAGTAATTGTAGTGGCAGTAGTAGTAGCAATAGTAGCGGTAGTAGTAGTTGGTGAGAATGGCAGTGGTAGGCTTATTAATAGTAGTAGTACTAGTAATAGTGGTAGTAGTAATGGTAAAGATTGTAATGGCAGCAGTAGTAGTAGCAGTATTAGTAGTGATAATGATAGTTATAGTGGTAGTAGTACTTGTAGGTTTAGTGGTAATAGTACTAGTGTTAGTAATAGTAGTAGTACTACAAGTAATAGTGGTTGTAGCTGTAGTAATAGTAGTTGTAGTGGTAGTAGTAGTTGTAGTAGGTTGTAGTATTAATGATAATGGTTGTAATAGTAGCAGTAGTACTAGTGGTAGTAGTTTTAGTGGTAATAGTATACTATTAGTAGTAGTAGTAGTAGTAGTAGTAGTAGTAGTAGTAGTAGTAGAAGTAGTAATAGGTGATAATCGTAGTAGTGGTTGTAGGCATATTAGTTGTAGTACTACTAGTAATAGTGGTAGTAGTACTGGTAGTAGTAAAGGTTGTAATAGCAGCAGCAGTAGTAGTAATAGTAATAGTAGTAGTAGTAGTAGTAGTAGTAGTAGTAGCAGTTGGTAATAATGGTAGTGGTAGTTGTAATGGTAGTAGTAGTTATAGGCATATTAGTAGTAATAGTAATACTAGTAGTAATAGTAGTAGTAGTAGTAGTAGTAGTAGTAGTAGTAGTAGTAGTAGTAGTAGTAGAATATTATGACTTTATTACTCAAATGTTCATCTAATGGGGTAAATGTTTATATTGTTGAAAGTCGTGTTTCCGTGGTGCTCTCAGACGTCTCACTCTGGAGCTGAACCTCACTCTGGAGCTCAATACTTGTTTGCAGAAGCTAAAGTTCAATCGTGCTCACAGATATTTCCAAATGTCACACACATTTATACGGTTCCTGTCCCGAGGTGTGAACCTGTCCTGAGGTATGAACGTACATCTGGAGGAGTGTGTGTGGAGCTGATAGACGACACAGAGCTTATCTAATGTCCTTCACTCAAAAACTCTCTATCTGCTCCAAGCCAAAACACACGACCTGACTGTTTGGAGGTAATATTCAGCAGACATGGTGGTGTAGGTTGTTGGTGCTCTGGCCTCACAGTGCAAAAGCTGCAGGTTTGATTCCAGCAGTATGTCTACCTGTGCTGAGTGTCATATTAGTTCTAGTTGCTAATGTAAACAAATCTGAACTTTACCAAAAAACATGCATTAACAGCCTAAAAGTCTCAAAAAGAAAAAAGAAAAAATGTCTAGAATGATTTTTGTGGTAGGTTTGCTGAATATTAACCTGCACCCACACGACTTCAAAAACTGGGACTAAACCCGAAATCAGACCAGGACTAGAACAGGTTAAAATCATGTCTCCGTCAGAACTGAACTGGCCTCAAACCAGGATCAGACTTGTATTACCACATGACATCACAAGGGGAGAAGAACTCATGATGCATGCTAAATTGTGGCAGAAGATCTTCCAGAAGAAACATTTTGAGGGAATGGACCATTTCGTCGTCAACCAAAACACCAGAGTGGAGTAAGAACAAGGCCTTTCCTGTTATGTTCACCTGGCGCCTCCTGGACTGTGCTGTGATGCTGCAGGACACAGAGGATGGACACTTCTGGCTCTTCCCTAGGATCTGCTGACCCTCCCTGACCAGTCCTCCTGTGAAACTGACCTGACACCTTTGACTGAGACACAAAGGACACTGACACACAGTAGAAATGTTGGAGCATCAACTGCAACAGTTTGCTGCAGCAAAACTGGAATTTCCCTTGGTATCAATAAAGTATCTCTGAAAGTTGCGGACATATATTTAGTTACTTTTTTTTTTTTTCAATCGCTTTGACACTAAGATCTAAATTTCGGCACAGATTCCAAAACTTATCACTGAAGGAGCACATACTCAGTTCATGTTGGCACAACTGTGTATTCATCAAGCCTTAACTCTAAAATCAGAACAGAACCTAAAATACAACGATTAACGAAACGCTGTTTGCAGTAGTAACTCTTTGCATGGGCTGTAGTTTGTGTACATAAATACTGCACACTCTTAAAGTCCACAGACCAAAGACACAAAAGACAAAAGTGAACATACACACATCACTAAATGAAGATATGTTAGACAAACACAAACACAGAAACTCCACCACGTAAAAGATTCTGTGGTGAAAAACTATGTGAACCAGGTTTTCATTCAGAGACTGAGGTCCAAGTCTGACAGTTTAGATATCAACAAATGTGTTCCCTAAATGAGTGTGTAATATTTTTACACACATATACAACTGTATATGATCAATAATATGATGGGGGAAAAAATGTAGAATTTAAAAAACATTGAATTATATGTCAGGCAAATTTGAGCAGGAGGACAGACTCAAGAAGACAGAAGAGGACAGACTCTGAAGAAGACAGAAGAGGACAGAAGAGGACAGACTGAAAAAAACAGAAGAGGACACACTCTGAAGAAGAGAGAAGAGGACCGACTGAGGAAGAGAGAAGAGGACAGACTGAAGAAGAGAGAAGAGGACAGAAGAGGATAGACTGAAAAAAACAGAAGAGGACAGACTGAAGAAGACTGAAGAGGACAGACTGAAGAAGTCAGAAGAGGATAGAGTCTGAAGAGGACAGACCAGATTCGACTGTGAAGAGGACAAGACTCTGTGGCTGTGGAAACTGAAGCTCTTTTTCTGTTCTTTCATCTTTTTTAGATGAGTTTAGAAATGGTTTATTTGATGAACTGCTCGCCCCGTGTCCTGGTAGGTTGTGGTGAGGTTCTGGTGTGGCTCTGGTGTGATGATGACGACAAGATGAAATGTTGTTTAATTCGAATGTATTCTAATGTTTATAAGTTGGCACAGCGTCTGTTTGAAGGCTGGAAGAAGCGGCAGACGTGTTTGTGTAAGAGTGAGTTTGTTTGTGGCACACACGTCTGCACACCGCACTGTGGCATTCTCTTAAAACTGTCCAATCAGAAGACGACAGGGCTGGACATGTGTGTGTGTGTGTGTGTGTGTGTAAGACTCTGTCATAACATCACTTCATTCATTTATGTTTGATGAGGAAACATTATTAGCACAGTTTGCATCTTTAGAATTCAGATTACTCTCCGTTGAATGATTATATTACAGTCTACATCCATTTGAACAGTTAAAGAGCTCATATTACTATTTCATTTACTTTTTCTGATCTGTTGTGATGTAGTTTCCTCATCACAAACAGACCCAGAGTTGTGTTTTGTTTCATTCACACAAATCCTGAAACACAAAACACTCTGTTCCACTTTGCGATGTCATGTGATAATCTCTTGTATAAAGCTGTGATTTTATATTTTATTACTCAACTTTCTGTTTTATTTTGACTTGTCCATATACATTTTTATAATTAGTCTTATTTGACACCTGTTTTTTTGGTGGGTTTTTTTGCATTTTTTTGCTACTTATTTAGAATTTATTATTACCATTTATATTTTTTACTCTTATATTATTATATTGTGATGTGTGAGTTACTGTGTCCTAATCATTTCCCTTGTGGATCAATAAAGTTTGTCTAAGTCTAATACATGAAGTCCTCCACTGTGTTTCTAAACTCCATGCACCGTTACTAGAATCATGTACCATATTCTTTTGGATTATAAGACGCATTAAGCAAAACAAACAGACGACACTTGAGACTGATCCTTAGTCCAGGCGTCCATGATCCATCAGCAGATCGTGGTGTAACTCGCCCGGTGTTGCCTCCTTGTCTTGGTGAATGTGTATTACTCTGCAAGGCTCCTAACTATGGAAGCTGTAGCGCAGGCGGGAGCAGGACTGAAAATTCGATCCCACACAGACCTCTACTACGACCAAAGTCATACTAAAACATTTGGACAGGTTTTTGAGCGCCGTGTACCACATACAATCAGTTCGAGGTGAGCAAAACACAACCAGAATTAATACATAAGGTGCACCGGATTATAAGGAGCATTATCCATTTTGAGAAAATTAAGAAAATTTGGAAATTAGGATTTTAAGTGCAGCTTATACTCCGCAAAATACGATAAATTATTTCAGCTCAGGAATTGCCCAGTTCTACTGAACTAAAGGTAAAAGGAGCTGTTAACTTGAAAACTACCACTACATGACATCACAATGTGGAACAGAGCATGTTGAGCTCTGGAGATGTAAACAGACGAAACAGAAAAAAGAGATCAGTAAACAGAATAAAGTGTTACTCAAACGTGTGTGAATGAAACAAACACAACTCCAGGTCTGTTTTGGATGACGTAACATTAAAACATAACTTAAAGTTCAAGTTGCATAATACAGGACCTTTCAGGCCTATCTGAAAGTGCACAGTCACTCAGGGCAGTATTCCATGTTTCAGAGTAGTATATGATTCTGTCTTCTCATGTGCAGCAGCAGAACACAGCCTCAGTGCAGAGCAGAGATCTGAAGAGCCGAAGAGCTGAAGAGCCGCCCACACGACTCCAGCCACCGTGAGTCAGGCTGCTACACCTCCATGTCTCCAGCCAGAGGAGCAGAGACGTGCACACTGAACAATACAATATACTTCAATATACGTACACAGATGATGAATCCTACATGATTCAGTGTTTAAGAAGAAAAAACTTAAGTGCAGGGGTGCGGGAAATCAGAGTTTCTCGAGCAATGACGTCTCGTATACAAGAGAATAAACATAAGATAAAAATGCATGAATCACTTCAAGAGGGTAAATGAGAAAAAACAACTATAACACACAGTTAATAACTCTGAAGATTACATTAGATTACATTCAACTTTATTGTCATTACACATGTATAAAGTTAATGAAATGTGGTTTAACATCAGAAGTGCAGGAGCAGTGAGTGTGATATATACAGAATGTACAGTATATACAATAGTGTACAGTATATAACAGTGTAGACTGTAGTGAATATACAAATAAATCTGTCAGTATGAACAGGGGGGATTAAGTATAATATACATGGGGGATAAATATGCAGATGTATTGTAAACAATATATAATACGAACAAATATACAGGGTGTGCTATATAAAATATAAGTATGTATGACATACATGAGCAAAAGTGACATGAACAGATGTGCTGTAAATAAATAAAGTAATGTATCAGATGTAATATGAACATGTAAACATGATATGCAGAGATAAACATCACTGGAGATAATCATGTTCTAATGCATTAATCAGAGGAAATGAATAGAAAAGTGTGAGTGTGTGGTTGGGGGTGGGCAGAAAAGCCTTTGGCACAGATTGGTAGCCACACTTTGGTTAAACAGACTAAGGTTAGACATGAGAGGATCAGTATGACATGGTAAACGCAGGTACCAATAGTTTCAATAACATTACCTGCCCTGCCCAAACCACACACTTTGACAAAACTTTACAAAGACGAGTGGACTAGAGCCGGATCCTGTCTCCCTGATTTAATGAACCAATCAGACACATGCTCGATACACGTCAAAAACAAACAAGGCTGCTACACGTGAAAAATGAGAAAAAATAACTGGGAAGACAGTGTATTTTTGCCAAACAAACTATTATGTATCACAGTAAAAGTTGTAGTAGAAGTGATTTATTTTGTTCTAAATCAGGGGTGTCAAACATACGGCCCGGGGGCCGGATCTGGCCCTCCAAGACCTTTAATCTGGCCCTCGGCAGATTTTCTACTAAAATATTTGAATTATATTTTCTATAAAAATGTGGGTCATTTTCTGTGGTGTTTATCACAGCAGCGTCTCCAGTGTCTCTGTACGTGGCCCCTCCCACCAGAGCAGCACAAATGAAGACTTGTCTCTTTCCAAACGCTCTTAAAGGACGGCAGTAGCTCAGTTGGTAGAGCATTCGCCCACTGATCTGAAGGTTGGTGGTTCAATTCCAGCTCTTGACATAAACATCACAGGTTGACCGGTCAGATCCACTGACCCACAGGTTGGCTGATGTGATTCCATCTCCCACAGATGAATGCTGTTGTTTTGTCCTTGGGCAAGACACTTAACCCACCTTGCCCACAGTGTCTGTGTGTGTGTATGGGTGAGTGGTTCCTTGTTGTAAAGTGCCTTGAAGGTGCAAAAGCACTATAAAAAAATGTGACCATTTAAAGGATGACTGTTGACTGTGACACCCTCATCAGCATCATGAGAGAAGTGGAGCTGAGTGCAGGATTTTCCCAAAAAAATTGACTTATTCCTGTTTGCATACAAGTTCATGTTCAAACATTGTGTTGAAATTGTATTTTTCTTAAAGTTTCAGGTTGTTCATAATATTATAATATTGTGTAAAAGAAAAAGTTCATCAATTAAAAGAGATTTCTGTAATAGATTTGTGTTTCTCTGCACAAATATTTGAACTTATTGTTATTTTTGGGGTTTATATGACATTAGTTTTCTGATCCGGCCTCTTTGGGTCAAAGTTGGTTGGATACGACCCCCGGACCAAAATGAGTTTGACACCTCTGATCTAAATGATAGGATAATTTTCAAGAGATGTCTTCTGCATTTGGGAGACAAATGAGCAGCTGTGGTTGGAATGTCTCAAGTTTGGATGGAGCTTTTTCTCATATGGTTTGATTTTAGACTATTCTTGATTCAAATAGAATGTAGAAGAGTCTGCACATACAAATAATAGAGATAGAGGGAGATATGTTATGGATTCTAAGGGAAATTCAAGTTCTGCTGTAACATTTCCACTGCACATCTCAGTGTCCTCTGTGTCTCTATCAAAGATCTCAGGTCAGTTTAACAGGAGGACTGTCAGGGAGGGTCAGCAGAAGTCTCCCTCCTCTGTGTCCTGCAGGATCACAGCAGCCTCCAGGGGGCGCCAGGGGAACACAACAGGAAGGGCCTCGTTCTTATTCTGCTCTAGTGTTGGTGATGAAAAGGTTCTAAAAGTATTTCCTCTGGAAGGTTTTCTGCCACATTTGCGGTAAAAAGCCTGTAGCATATCAAATGTCCATAGCTTCCTCCTTAGCAATGGTCTGCATGGATACGAGAAAAACAAACAGCTCCTTTCACACAATCCAACAGTGTCTTACTTGTGCCTTTGAACAGTACTTCTTAGGCTGTGTTCAGACTGCAGCCTGAAGTGACCCAAATCCGATTTTTTGGCCCCTATGTTCCTGTATCTGATCTTTTAATGACAGTCTGAACCACACAGATCAGTTTTTTTTTTTCAAATGTGACCCAGGACACTTGGATATGTGCTCCTGAAACTGATACATATCTGATCTTTTGACATGTGACTTCAGTCTGAACGGTCAAAGCACATTCATCCACCTACACATCATCAACAAGACACAAACATCACTATTCTGTGCTGAAGATGGCGAAAATTGTTAATGAACTCCATGTCACTGAAGTGAAGCACATCACCACTCACCACTCTTGGCTCCGTCTCCACATCCACATGTTCCTTTCAACGCTGCCGCTGTCCCACAAAACACCACGACCAAAAACCTCGTCCTTCTTCTTCTCAATCTCCTCCTTAAAACAAGTAAGTTGTTCATGTTCTGTTCTACGAGAGGAAATTTAAAATCTCCAGGTGCTCAATGCTGCGTCCATGTTTGGACAACTTCTGTAAACACAGAGACGCTCGCTGTGGTTGACGTCGTCGTGTCTAAAGTGTCACATGTGGGACACTTTTGGACCGTTTAATGTTCACACTGGAGTCACATACAAGTCACATTTAATTGGAAATGTGAACGACCTCGCAAAAACATCGGATTTCACAAAAAAATCGGAATCGAGCATTAAGCCCTGCAGTCTGAACGTAGACTAAGTTGGTTAAAATCCAGCGATATGATGTCACAAAACTGTTAAAAATGTTCTGCGTGTGTGAGCCAAGGAGCCACAAAAGCAACATCTCCAGTAGCTGAACAATTTGAGAAAAATATCTAAATGTGATTTAAAAAAAAAAAAAAAAAAAAAGATTCTTTTCAAAGTTCACATTTTCCCATTTCAGAAAAAGATCTAAATCTGTTTGTGGAGGAAACTGCAGCCTTTTGTGACCTTCTAATTGCGATGATTGTGATTAACTTAACACTTAACCATCAATATCAAACCAATCAATCAAATCAATATTTTACAAACACGTTACATTTGTGCATTGTCTGTTCCATTAGAAAACAGAGGATATGGACACAGAGGAATCAAGTGTCAGACACGTTACACCTGAGCACAGGAAGTGAGCAAGTGTGAGGAGGGGGCGGGGTCAGGGGAGTGAGGGGGCGGTCTCCATGGCGATGCAGTGTTTGTGAAACCCCCCTCCCCCCTCCCCCTCCTCTTTTCAGGTCACAGTTTTAGTGAAGCTGTGAGCGTCGGATCAGAGCAACGGAAAAAGAACCAGCAACACGATCGGACCACAGAGCACAGAGAGAGACAGACAGAGAGACAGAGAGAGAGATGAAAGAGAGGAGGAGGAGGAGAGAGACTGCAGGAGAGAGAGAGAGAGAGAGAGAGAGAGAGAGGGATGAAAGAGAGGAGGAGGAGAGAGACTGTAGGAGAGAGAGAGAGAGAGAGAGAGGGATGAAGAGAGGAGGAGGAGAGAGACTGTAGGAGAGAGAGAGAGAGAGAGAGAGGGATGAAAGAGAGAGGAGAGAGAGACTGTAGAGAGAGAGAGAGAGAGAGAGGGATGAAAGAGAGGAGGAGGAGAGAGACTGTAGGAGAGAGAGAGAGAAGAGAGAGAGAGAGAGAGAGAGAGGGAGAAAGAGAGGAGGAGAGAGAGACTGTAGAGAGAGAGAGAGAGAGAGAGGAGAGAGAGAGAGAGAGGAGGAGAGAGACTGTAGAGAGAGAGAGAGAGAGAGAGAGAGAGAGAGAGAGACTATAGAATAGATGGAGAGGAGGAGAGAGGGACTATAGGAGAGATGGAGAGGAGGAAGAGAGAAAGACAGAGAGGGAGAGAGAGAGAGAGAGAGGAAGGGATGAAAGAGAGGAGGAGAGGAGAGAGGGAGAGAGCAAGAGAGGAGAAAAGACAGAGGGAGAGAGAGAGACACAAAGAGAGAGGGGAGGATGAAAGAGGGAGAGACAGAGAAATGAGAGACAGAGGGGGGGGTTAAAGAGAGGAGGAAGACAGAGAGACATTAGGAGGGAGAGATGATTAGTCAGTATGTCCATAAACAAACAAAAAAGTTTATTTTGTTTTTTGTTAATTGTTTATTTTGTATGATCATAAACGATACATTTTTGTGTCTTTTTTTTATCATTATCATTAGTTTGTATATCTGTTTGTATATATATATATATATATATATATGTATGTATATATATGTGTGTGTGTGGGGGGGGGATATTTTACCTCCAGTGAAACTACTGCACATCACATCAGTCAGAGTGTACAGTTTACTATTATG